>NC_036855.1:47436985-47592077 GCF_002910315.2 Salvelinus sp. IW2-2015 | reverse complement strand
CTTCCCTTCCCCCTGCGGAACAAATGAAGACACGAATATCAAACAATACCAAACAACTAATAAAACAAGGACATCAAATAAGCTCTAGCTGAGCAACAAATCTCACACGGAACATACCAACTTCTCCCAGCAACAACTAACCACAGTACATACCAACGCTTTCTGATAAACAAACACACACTTATATCCACAATCAAATTCTCCAGCAATGATCTATATCACATTCAATCTCAAGCCTACACATGATTAAGCCTGCCTATCATCTCTCTTTTCTATCATCTTTCCCTTTCTGAACAGAACCACTGGCTTTTATAGCTCAGGTGGCCAATGTAATTAGAGACAGCTTACTATGACGAGGGCGGGTCAGGCTTCAATCATCCATTGGGCCGACCAATCAGCTGCACTGTGGAAGAATTTCAGGAAGCCATCTCCTAAACAACCACACTCAAATACACAAAGCTAACAACACAGAAACTGGGAACGTGAACACAGGACAATGACCCTACAACGAAACATTTAAATGTCTTGAATGGAATGCAAGACCTCAATCCAATTGGAATCTGTGGTATGACTTAAAGACTTCTGTACACCAGCGGAACCCATCCAACTTGAAGAGCTGGAGCAGTTTTTGCCTGGAAGAATGGGCAAAAATCCCGTGGCTAGATGTGCCAAGCTTATAGAGACATACCAATAGGTTATAGGGTCTATTTATACTATTTATATATGTTTTATTATTGCTGTTCTCATGATTTGCAAATCAAATTCCATTCATTAATTCATTCAGACTACACAACAAAAGACTGCAACATGCAGCACAAAATAAATCTGCATAGCCATGTTAACAGCCCCCTCCCCCTCCCCTGTAATGTGTGACATAGTTTTTATCCCAAGCAACTTAAAGCTTTACCAACTGAGCTACAGAAGACCAAGATGGACAGGAGCAGTAGAGATGGAGACGACCAACAGAGGTGGAATATAATGACTGCATACTAACCGATGCAGGAACTCCCGTCGATCAGGTAGGAGCCATTGTCATGGAAACCGTTCCTGCACTCACAGTGGTACCAGCCCGGCAGATTGACACAGCGGGAGTGAATGTGGCACTGGATCAGGACCTCCGCACACTCGTCAATGTCTGGTGGAAACACAGTATATCTGATGCCGTCAACATTTTCTTTTCACAAAGATTATATGAATTACTTAATCTATGTGTAATTCTATAACATTTGCACTTAAGGCAATCCCAACTGTCTCCTGATTGTTACAATCAGTGGCGAACTCTCAATCAGGGCAGGTGGAGCAGAGCCCCACATGTTTTGAGCCCCACCTGTTTAGCTAAACAAAATTGAATCAATTTCTTTAGGGGGGGTTTGCCTGTTTTGCATGTTATTGTGACATTTATACATGTCACATATCAGTTTGCAAACAATGAGGTTAATAAATCTGCATACAAACATCTTTTTTGCTTTCTTGAGTATGACATCTCCAAAATGCAGGTGTTTCAGCATAGTTTAGTGCTTTCTGTGGTCGTGGGGCAGCCAGCGGGAAATACGGAGCGAAGGGGATGGTAATGTTCTCTAGCTGCACCGTGATTGGCTCAGTGTTCTGTCACCCATGGAGACACTACATCACAGCTAAATCTACAGGGAGAGCTCGGAAATTCAAGCCCCTTGGGTGCTGCCATAGATTTACATGTACATTCAGTGGAGTGGGTGTGTGGTCCAAGTCTGTGTTTAAGGGTCTCTTTTCCAAGCTTAAAAGGATAAACATTCACATGCAACACCATGGGACAGAAAAGTTTGAATACATTGTCCATGCTGTCAATTRAGCATGACTTCTGCCACGTTCAAAACAACTGGAAACTTGGAAATCTCAGACTTCAGTGAGTTCAAGACAACTGGGAACTCAGGAAAAAAATTWGCTCCTACTGGAAAAACTCGGAATTCCAAGTTGGGAACTCGGGCCCCTTTCTAGAGCTCCGACCTGAAGATCACTGACATCATGATTTAACCTTGTTTTTTCCCGAGTTCACAGTTTTCTTGAAAGCACCATAAATGCATATAATGAAAGAATTTGATGACAAAGTTTGACACAATTTGCCTATAAGAAGGGCCGCCGCGCCACCTTCCTGTTCAAGTGAGCACAGCACAACAAGGTAAGTCCAAAAATGTATTGTATGCTGCTGCATAAAATATGTAATATGCCATAGAGATAGCATTACTTTCTTAGCTACAGTATACATATGTGRGTGCTGTTAGTAGCCCATATGCCTCACCTTAATAATTTGGTCCCTTTCCCCCTCATAACCTAGTCTACTGTTCTGACTTGGTGGTGCGCATGTAGCCTATAGACTGTTTTAGAGAAATGTAATCATTGAATATTGTAAGAGCTTTCATTGTCTGCTTATATAACTCCTTTATTTATCCTACGGTTCTGACTTGGTGTACAGGGAGAATACTATAATAACGGCCCATTTTCTGAATTCTGTCGCTGTACATTTCAAAAGTGCTAAACAAATAGTTCTATTGACTACGTCCTTCCTAGCTCGCTCATTAATGTCTTAATCAAAATTACGGATTGCCTCGTTCCCTTATGCCATCATTTGTACATCTCAATTGTCAGTAGAAACCACATTTGTTTCAGCAAGTCAGCCATATCAGCTATGTTTTTTTWAAAGGCAGTAAATGAGACTGAACTTTATTGTTTAGTGTTGTGTAGTGGCTTTGCTGGTGTCACGTGTGCTCCCTCTCCGGCCTCTAGGTCACCAGGCTGCTCATTATGGCGCACACCTCTCACCATCGTTACGTGCACCTGCGTGTCATCAGACTCACCTGGACTCCATACCTTCCCTATATATGTCACTCCCTTTGGTTCCTTCCCCAGGTGTTATTGTTTCTGTTTCCTGTCTGTGCGTTGTTTGTGTTTCTTGTTTTGTATTATGTTTCGCTTATTTATTTTTGTGTCAAGTGGAATGACGTTGGGTCCGGGAACCGCTACAGGCTTTTATGCCTCAGCCAGATTGCCAGGCTCCCCTGCATCCGCCGGCTCTTCAGGCTCTCATGACTCAGCCGGATCGCCAAGCTCCCCTTCCTCGGCCGGCTCGTCGGGCTTTCATGTCTTCGTCGGATCGCCAGGCTCCCCTGCGTCCACCGGCTCGTCAGGCTCTCATGCCTCAGCCGGATCGCCAGGCTCCCCTGCCTTAGCCGGTCTGTCAGGTTCCCGCGTCCCAGCCGGTGACAGGTTCCCGCACATCAGCAGGGGTGACCGGTCCGCTCCTGATCCCCGGGATCGTCCCTTGGGTTGGCGTCCTGRGGCTGGAGCCGAATGCACCGGGGAGGGGGTATTGTCAGGTATGCTCTCTCTTCGGCGCTCTACGTCGCCATGCTACTGCATCTCAGCCGGATTGACAGGTTTCCCACGCCTCTGCAGAGGGGTCCGGTCCGCTCATTTGGTCGGAGTCCTGCGGCTGGAGCCGKACGTTGGYGAGGGGTTACTGTCACGTGTGCTCCCTCTCCGGCCTCTAGGTCACCAGTCTGCTCGTTATGGCGCACACCTGTCACCATCGTTACGTGCACCTGCGCGTCATCAGTCTCACCTGGACTCCATCACTTCCCTGATTACCTTCCCTATATATGTCACTCCCTTTGGTTCCTTCCCCAGGCGTTATTGTTTCTGTTCCTGTCTGTGRGTTGTTCGTGTTTCTTGTTTTGTATTATGTTTCGTTCATTAAATGATTCGCTCCCCGAACTTGCTTCCTGACTCTCAGCACACATCGTTACAGTTGGCATGCATACATTCTTTTTTTTGTTTGTCCCACCAAGATTTACATGCTAAAACTGACACAGGTTACAATACATGTGTACTACTGGATTATTAATGTATGTATAGGCCTGTTACCACCAAATAATTGTCTAAAATAAAAATAAATAGCATTTTAAAAGAATCTACAAAAGTTTCTGTAGGAACCACACAGTGCCTATGCTAGCTAGACCCAGCTCTGCTGTGAGGATGTATGGGGCTTTTGTAGGGAACCACACAGTGCTTATGCTAGCTAGACCCATCTCTGCTGTGAGTGTGTACAGGGTTGAGAATGACTGGCTGGAAACATGCATATCTCCTGTCCCGTTTGAGCTACAGTCACAACATTTTGTATATATGCATCTCCTCATGAGTAACCTAACGTAGCAGGTGTAAAATAAACATCTGAAACTAGATCCCCTACATACTGGTGTTGACGAGAAGAAAAATAACTGTCAGGGGAGGTTCTCTTCTGCACTGTTTAACCAATCCAGTAAATGTGGAGGGGGAGTTAACTTCTTAGGTATAGGGGGCGACATTTTCACTTTTGGATGAATTTGTGCCCAAATTAAACGGCCTCGTACTCTGCCTAAGATCATATGATATGCATATTATTATTACTATTGGATAGAAAACACTCTGAAGTTTCTAAAACGTTTTGAATTATATCTGTGGAGTAAAACAGAACTCCCAAACAGGAAGTGAAAATTCTGAAATGGGTCGCTGTGAAAGGCATCGCCTATTCAATTGCCTTATATTTATGGATCTGTATGCACTTCATACGCCTTCCACTAGATATCAACAGGCAGTAGAACGTGGAATGAAGCATATGCTTTATGTGGGACCGGATGAGAGCCTTTGGAGTGACAGGTCAGGCAGATTGCCAGTTCTTGGCCACGCACAGAGGGCATGTGATGTCTTTGTCTGCACTGCGTTAGATAGACATGAAGAAATGCTCCGTTTGGGACGTTATTGGATATATATGAGAAAAACATCCTGAAGATTGATTCCTAACTGAGTTTGACCAGTTTATTCGACTTGTAATACCACTTTTTGAAGTTTTCGTTCAACGTTTTTGTTCAATTGCGCAAGTGTTTGGACACGTGAACTACACATGCTAGCCAAAGTTGCTAATTCGACAGAAGTAATGGACATTATCAAACAAAAAAACGATTTATTGTGGAACTAGGATTCCTGGCACTGCATTCTGATGAAAGATCATCAAAGGTAAGGGAATTTTATGATGTAATTTCGTATTTCTGTTGACTCCAACATGGCGGAGAATGGCTGAGCGCTGTCTCAGATTATTGCATGCTTGTGCTTTTTACTGAAGTTATTTTTTAAATCTAACAAGCGGTTGCATTAAGAACCACTGTATCTTTAATTATATGTTAAACATGTATCTTTCATCAAGTTATGATGAGTATTTCTGTATTTCACGTTGCTCTCTGTAATTATTCTGGCTATTTTGGAGCCATTTCTGAACATGGCTCCAATGTAAAACCACGATTTGTGGCTATAAATATGCACATAATCAAACAAAACATAAATGTATTGTATAACATGATGTGATATGACTGTCATCTGATGAAGTTGTTCAAAGGTTAGTGATTAATTTTATCTCTATTTGTGGGTTTTGTGAAAGCTATCTTTCCTGTGAAAAAATGGCTGTGTTTTTGGGGATATGGTGGTGAGCTAACATAAATATATGTTGTGTTTTCGCTGTAAAACATTTTAAAAATAGGACATGTTGGCTGGATTCACAAGATGGTTATCTTTCATTTGCTGTATTGGACTTGTGATTTCATGAAATTATATTATTTTATATCCCTGTGGCACTAGGCTAGGCTATGCTAGTCAGCGTTTCTGATGACAGTTATCCCGGATCCGGGATGGGTGGTTTTAAGATGGAGTGTCGCCTTGATAACGTCCAAAAGCAGAAGGCACATCACAGMCTCTCTTTRCATTTCCCCTGAAAACTGGAACATCCGGTTGTTGGGGACTTGGCAGAGGCTACCTCATGAGCAACACGTTTCCCATGAGGACCTACTGTATAAGCTCGGCCCATTATATTTTCCGCAAATTAGACTTTTTGTCCCCCACCAAACTTTGAACCAGAATATCTCCTTTCCCTTTTGAGCTATTGTCATGAAATGTTTTCTCTCTGTCATTAATCCAGGAAACATAKGTTTGAATAATTGTCACTAACTGGCCCAAGGGTGGGCACTGGATCATTTGTTGAAGACAAWTATTTTCACAAAACTACGATCATGTGACTGCAAGAGCTTCATTAAGGGTATGAATAGACCAGAAACATGCACAAAATCTCTCTCCCTCTCCATATTAATAGCCTCACAGGGAAAAAGATAATCTCTAAATTACTGTGTTATGATAAGCGTTATGAGAAAAAAATGCTAAATAATATACTTGTAGGGTGATTAACATAGACAGCACCAGACAGCATCGTCATGGTACAATATGTGTGCCGAGTGTGTGTACACAGGAGTACGCACAGGGAAATCACTGTGCTACACAGCTTTGGGTGATTCTGATCTGATCTTTGACTGAAAATAAACAAATCAGGAGGTAGTCATACAACACATGGCATGGTTATTGAAATGTTATGGTCGCACAGCCTATTACAAGACAAAAGGAGTTATTAGAACAGAAAAGCTGTCATATTTAATGATTTTAAAGCAGTTATCAAAGGGCAACTATGAGTATCTGGGATTCAAAATATACAATATTGTTAGGCTTGTAATACATGTGTCAATATGTATTTATTTCTTTAAACAGAAAGTTATGTTTTATATGCATTTACTGTACAAGTCTAACAGTTTCGATTTAAGGGATATTCGTGCAACTTTACAAAATATATCATTAGTTCTACAGCATAAGTCATTATTTTCTTGACTCGTTTTTATTGTATTTATTGAACTTATTTGATCAGGGGAGCCCATTGAGAAATGGGTCTCATTTTCAATAGTGCCATGAGGACAACAAATTCAAAACAAACATATATTTTTTTTTACTACAATTTCAACACCACAATACATTTTCACATTTAATCAAAACAAATGCAATTCTTATTTAACAAATTCAACAGACTCCCAAAGCGATGGGCACTATGGTAGACGGCATCCGAAAGTTTAAGAGTAGTGGCTAATGCATTCTGGTAAAATGTGTTACCATAGTCAAAAACTGGCAGGAAAGTTGACCGTACAATCTGCTTCCTGCTGTTTAGGGAGAGGCAAGATCTATAAAAGAAGCCCACTTTAACCATTTACACTGGTGGGAATATGCCTACAGTGCCTTCAGAAAGTATTCAGACCCCTTGCTTTTTTCCAWTTTRTTTWATGTTACAGCCTTACTCTAAAATTGATTAAATAAAACAATGTCCTCAGCAATCAACACACAATAGCCCATAATGACGAAGCGAAAACAGGMTAAGAAATGTTTGCAAAATACCTTATTTATATAAGTAATCAGACCCTTTGCTATGAGACTCGAAATTGAGCTCAGGTGCCTCCTGTTACCATTGATCATCCTTGAGATGTTTCTACAACTTGATTGGAGTCCAACTGTGGTTAATTAAATTGATTGGATATGATTTGGAAAGGCACACACCTGTCTATATAAGGTCCCACTGTTGACAGTGCATGTCAGAGCAAAAATCAAGCTATGAGGTTGAAGGAATTGTCCATAAATCTCAGAGACAGGATTATGTCGAGGCATAGATCTGGGACAATTTCTGCAGCATTGAAGTTCCCCAAGAACACAGTGGCTTCCATAATTCTTAAATGGAAGAAGTTTGGAACCACCAAGACTCTTCCTAGAGCCGGCCGCCCAGCCAAACTGAGCAATCGGGGGAGAAGGGCCTTGGTCAGGMAGGTGACCAAAAACCCGATGGTCACTCTGACAGAGCTCTAGAGTTCCTCTGTGGAGATGGGAGAACCTTCCAGAAGGACAACCATCTGTGCAGCACTCCACCGATGAGGCCTTTATGGTAGAGTGTCCAGACAGAAGCCACTCCTTAGTAAAAGGCACATGACAGCCCGCTTGGAGTTTGCCAAAAGTTCACCGTCCAACAGAACAACACAGGAGTGGCTTCGGGACGAATCTCTGAATGTCCTTGAGTGGCTCAGCCAGAGCCAGGACATGAACCCGATCGAACATCTCTGAATAGACCTGAAAATAGCTGTGCAGCAATGCTCCCCATCCAAACTGACAGAGCTTGAGACGAACTGCAGAGAAGAATGGGATAAACTCCCCAAATACAGGTGTGCCAAGCTTGTTGCGTCATACCCAAGAAGACTCGAGGCTGTAATCGCTGCCAAAGGTGCTTTGACAAAGTACTAAGTACACGGTCTGAATAGTTATGTAAATCTGATACTTCAGTTTTTCTTTTTACTGTTTTTCCTTTGTCTTCATGGGGTATTGTGTGTAGATTGATGAGGGGAAAACACYATTTAATCTATTTTAGAATAAGGCAGTAACCTAACAAAATGTGGAAAAAGTCAAGGGMTCTGAATACTTTCCAAAAGCACTGTATATGGATAGGGCTAAATTTAAATGTTTCTTGAAAGGAATTATGAAATGCATAACTATGGTAGCTAAAGAAAGGGAAGAGTTTGGAGATAATGGGGAAATTAGACCAAAAGGTGAGTACACAACAGTTCATCTGACAAGACTGAATCCAACCATTACACTTTTGATTTTATGTGCATTTTATATTTACTGTACTTTTTGCCACTTTTGTTGATAAAGGAATCTGAAAATACTCTGGATACATTCAGTAACATAAGACTATTCCTGGAAAATGTGGGGTAGGTGCAGCATAAGACAAAAACATTAAAATGGTTTGAGTGAGAGGACTAACTGGTGTCTCCAAGTGGCCACACACTTCTTCAAAATGTGCACAGTTCCTGAGCAATTTCAATGGACTTTTATGACTCAAAGAAGAGTCTTCAACTATAAGGAATGGATCAACATTAACAGAATGGTACCTGGAAGAAGATGGGGGAGGGTCATGCTCCTTCAATTTCAGTCAAGGGAAAGGTTTAGTACTTTTTTAATCTAGGCCAGGGGAGGGTCATGTAATTTGTAATGGATGAAATGTCAATATTTCTCAGTGTTTTAGAATGACTTGCTTATAAGGCTATATATTGGTGTGTGCCTGATGCCGCCCCTCATCTCTGATTCTCTGCTGGGCATACACTATCAAGTGTGCCTATAGGACATTTAGTGTGGTTTCAARCAAATGATCCATAGCCTATAGGCAAATAGACTACAAAGTACATGCTCGGAGAAGCACAGCGCAAAGTTACATTTCTAAGATAGCTGCTGGGATGGTGTAAATAAAACTAGCCTGCACTACACACTGCCTGTAACGTCTGCTTCCAACTCACACCCTCAAACACTTAGATCCCCTGAACGCAGCTCACTTTCCAGCCCACTTTCCAGCTCACACTATCAAACACCTAGATCCCCTGAACGCAGCTCACACTCCAGATCCCAATCCCCTGAATTCTAATCACCTATTCACACACCTGTATGTCATTATCACAGACTATTTTGTTCAGTTCTTTGCACCCCAACACTGTGAGGTATTGTTTGTTTTGTGAAACACGTCTTTCAGAGCGCTGTGTTTCCTGTGATTTACTCCTCCCGTGTATGATAGTTTTTGCTTGCCTCACTAATGACACCTTTTTGCCTATTCCCTGCATGTACTTTAGCTTATCGGATTTCCTGTTATCTACCTATTGCCTGATCTCCTGGACTACGTTTACAAGCTTTTCCCTGCCTGTACTGTTGCCCTTTTGGACCCCTTGTGTATGACCTTCTGCCTCCTCCTGTGGTCCTTTGCAATAAACACCTGCTGTGCCTGTCACGTCTGCTCCCGCTCTTCCCTTCCCCTGGCGCTTGAGGGCGCCAGATTATCCTGCATCACACGCTCCTGCCATCCATCACTCACACCTGCCCTCCCTCGTCACTTGCATCAGCGTTATTGGACTCACATGGACTCGTCACATGTTCTGTTCCTCCCCTATATTTCTCTGTTCCCTTGCTCTGTTCCCCGCTGCTGCATTGTATTGTTTTTGTCTTTTGAATTTGTTTCTGACGCTGTTCCTGTCTCGCTTCTGTCTGTTATAATTAAATGTTTTACTCCCCGTACCTGATTCGTCTCTCCAGCGTCATTCCGTGTGACAGAATGCAGCAGCCAACATACGKAGCATCGGGGAGTACTGGCGTTCCGGTTGGAATGGTGGCAGCGGCTCTGGGTCGCCACCGATGGAACTGGGGAATCATAGCCAGCTCATCTGGCTATCACGCCCTAGCTGGCTTGAGAGGTTTCCTTGTCCCGGTTGGCTCGGAGGGCGTCCATCCCACGTCGGGCCTCAGACGGATCGTCAGTTCTTGTTCGCCCAGCTGGTCCAGGAGTTTTTGCCTTTTGTTTTGTTGGTGACGTCGGGGTGGATCCCGCCGCCGATGGAACCAGGGGTGCCTAAGCCAACCCCGTCAGGCTTTCACGCCCTGGCTGGCTCGAGATGTTTTCCTGTCTCTGCGCCTTCCCATCCCACGTCAAACTCCACTGGATCATCGTGCTTCCCTTCTGCTGCGGGATCGACAGGCTCTCATGCCTCAGCCGGATCGACAGGCTCTCATGCCTCAGCCGGATCGTCAGGCTCTCACGCCCCAACCGGCTTGCCCAGCGCCCATGTCTCGGCCGGTTCTCCCAGGTGGAACGCCGGGTGGCGTCCCAAGAGGGAGGGGTACTGTCACGTCTGCTCCAGCTCTTACCTTCCCCTGGCGCTTGAGAGCGCCAGATTACCCTGCATCACACGCTCCTGCCATCCATCACTCACACCTGCCCTCCCTCGTCACTCGCATCAGCGTTATTGGACTTGCCTGGACTCGTCACATGTTCTGTTCCTCCCCTATATTTGTCTGTTCCCTTGCTCTGTTCCCCGCTGCTGCATTGTATTGTTTTTGTCTTTTGAATTTGTTTCTGAGGCTGTTCTTGTCTCGTCTCTGTCCATTATAATTAAATGTTTTACTCCTCGTACCTGCTTCGTCTCTCCAGCGTCATTCCGCGTGACAGCGCCCTGCGCTTGAAACCAGGTCTCTGTCTCCCCTCGTGTTCATTACATTGCCAGGGATGTAGTGCTGCTGTAGTGTGGTGGAGCAACGCTCCCTCGCTTTTTTTTCAATTTGYGAATACACGGAGCTGTTAAAAATATTTMTGGAAAATGAATTCTGATAAATTCWAAATTYTATTTAATTACAACAGAAATTTCATGAAAATGATAGAATGACAAACTGAATAAATATGTAGGCTATAGCAGCCTATAGGTAAATAGTGGGTTCTTCCTCGTCTTCCGTCTCTCTCTGGCAGTGGTGTGAATGATGAATAACTGTAGTTGTGTGTGCAGAGGCTTGTTGGTCAGAGGCTTGACCACTTGGAGCGGGCCAAATCTGACATGAGAAACTGAGAAACACAGACAAACTATCAGGGGTTGCTAAAACGGCTGTCCTCAAAACAGTTTATGGACTTGGGGCTCATGTAGGCCTATGACACACTTGAACTCGCCCTACTAGTGCTAAGTTTACAGAAATGTACCACCTCTATTGCTCCGGCCTGCTCTGGTCATGCTGTGGGCCTACAGTGGCAGTTCAGGAGGAGAGTCAAATTATTGTTTTGTTGTTAAGGCCTAGTCCAAAAAATTAAATATCTTTCGTGCAGACTAGCCTATAGCCTATGTTCTGTTTCAGAAAGAGAGCAGGAAGATGAGAAGGAGTACCGGAGGTCAACTTTGATAGCTTGCTACTACTATACTGAACAAAAATATAAACGCAACATGTAAAGTCTAGGTCCCATGTTTCATGACCTGAAATAAAAGATCCCAGAAATGTTCCATACGCACTTTTGTTATTTCTCTGAAATGCTGTGCACAAATGTGTTACCATCCCTGTTAGTGAGCATTTCTCCTTTGTCAAAATTATCCCTCCACCTGACAGGTGTGGCATATCAAAGAATGATCATTACACAGGTGCACTTTGTTCTGGGTACAATACAAGGCCACTCTTAAATGTGCWGTTTTGTCACATGCAACTGGCATGCTGACTGCAGGAATGTCCACCAAAGCTGTAGCCAGATAATTGAATGTTAATTTCTCTACCACAAGCTGTCTCCAATTTCATTTCAGAGAATTTGGGAGTACGTCCAACCAGCCTCACAACCGCAAACCACATGTAACCATGCCAGCCCAGGACCTCCACATCCGGCTTCTTCACCTGCTGGATTGTCTGAAACTGAGCAGTATTTCTGTCTATAATAAAGCCCTTTTGTGGTAAAAAAAAWACMAATTCTGATTGGCTGTGCCTGGCTCCCCAGTGGGCGGGCCTGGCTCCCAAGTGGGTGGGCCTATGCCCTCCCAGGCCCACCCATGGTTGTGACCCTGCCCACCCATGGTTGTGACCCTGCCCAGTCATGTGAAATCCATAGATTAGGTCCTAATGAATTTATTTCAATTGACTGATTTCCTTATATGAACTGTAACTTTGAAATTGTTGCATGTTGCGTTTATATTTTTGTTCAGTATATCATTTAATTCAATAAAAACAATGTTTCTTGTCCATGATGTATTTATCAGAGTTATTGACCGAACAATGTGCCAGATTTCAGTAACTTACGTCGGTGGTGCTGAAATTTGAAGCAGAAATCGTGCCACAATCAATCGGAAATGGACTGCTCATGATGCTGAAAGTAGGCACATTTAAATTAGCATAATTAATTTCAACGTCTTCATTTTAATTCGACTTTACTAAGAACAAGAGGGCTTGGTTGTGAAGAAAAATGCATGTKGTTTCTTTGACATTCAGTGGCTGAGCTACAAGGAGGAGGAGAGAAAAGGAGGGAAAAAATGACTTTATTTGGGAAGTCATTTTTGTAATTTTTTTGTAATTCTGTCACTATCAATTGACTAAGCTATTCACTTTCTGTAAAATAGATGTTTAAACCCAGACAGCTTTTAAGGAAACACTTACTCTCATTGGGTTAAGGAAGAAGAGTAGCCAGCAGTTAAAGCTTACATTTTTTCTGTGTGAGTTGGTCTACTGTCCGTCATGGAAAGGTAGGCCTAATTTTTGAAAATACCATGCTCAGATTCCTAATCATGTCTCAGATTAAATTATTTTCAAACAGGGACAGTCTCGCTGCAAACAAGACACACTGATTTTTCATTACATGAATATAAGATGAACACGTAGGCCTATCGCTGTCCATTCTTAGTCTGTAATTTTGGTAGTTTGTGTGTTATTAAAAAAGATTCTGCTAATATGTAAAATGGGCACTCAAATCATGCGCACCTGCTCCAGATTGTGATTGCGTAAACAACAGTAATTGTGTGCTGGCGGGGATGCAGGGTTGTGTTCCAAACGAAACAGCTACAAGTGTTCTATTGCTTATATAACCAGCTAATAAAATATGATCTTACAGTGTTAGCCATTCACAAGGCAATTCAGAGAAACGGATCATCATTTTGGTGCGCAAAGAAAGGAGTCATGAGCGCAAGTTTCTTAACAATGAACACATTCTGTTCAGAACAACCCAGGGTATGACAACATGTAATCTTGTAACTGTACATCAAACATAGTGATCATAAACATTGAACATGTATATGAGTTTTATGAAATGGAGAGGTCAAGTACACATTTGGACTCACAAGTGTTTGGCTTGCTTGAATGACAAAGTTTTTCAAAATACATTGAGTCATCTTAATTTATAGCATCTCTCCAAAAAATGTAAATATGCAAAAGTTGCCCAATTAGCAGGAGGGAAATCTGACACAGCGGTTGCATTAAGAACAAGTGTATCTTTAATTCTATGTAAAACATGTTTCTTTCATCAAAGTTTATGATGAGTATTTATGTTATTTGACGTGGCTCTCTGCAATTTCTCCGGATAGTTTGGGGGCATTTCTGAACATGGCGCCAATGTAAATTGAGGTTTTTGGATATAAATATTAACTTTATCGAACAAAACATATATGTATCGTGTAACATGAAGTCCTATGAGTGTCATCTGATGAAGATCATCAAAGGTTAGTGATTCATTTGATCTCTATTTCTGCTTTTTGTGACTCCTGTCTTTGGCCGCAAAAATGACTGTGTTTGTGATTTTGCGGTGACCTAACAATCGTTTGTGGTGCTTTCGCTGAAAAGCCTATTTGAAATCGGACACTTTGGTGGGATTAACAAGATTACCTTTAAAATGGTATAAAATACATGCATGTTTGAGGAATTTTAATTATGAGATTTCTGTTTGAATTTGGCACCCTGCACTTTCTCTGGCTGTTGTCATATCGTCCTGTTAACAGGATTGCAGCCATAAGAAGTTGACTTTCCTAGTTAAATAAAGGTTACACTARGAGCATAACATTTCTACACCCTAATTGTACAATTGTAGTCTGGCCAAAACCCAAACGAAGATTCAGATTCAGTGAAAATAAAAATCTTATTGATTTATCAAGACCAGTCCCCATGCTTGTCTCAGAGCAGCGTGAAACGGTGCTATAATAGTTGTGGGCTATTGCTTCAAGTCCTATTGCTTCTAACTTCAATATGCTCTTTAAATAAATAAGACCAACACCACTTTTAACAGCACATTACTCAACACTAGGGAGACTCATGTCGCCTACAGTATATCGAAAAAATATGTGCTCTCCGCCAATAATGACATAAAAAGCCACCTCATGGGTCTCCCGGTGACGGCCGGCATCGAACCTTCATCTGTAGCAATGCATTTTTCACTGCGGGAGCCCCCATCCACTCGGGGGCCCCCATCCACAAACTATCAAAATACAGAGAGGTGTCGGTAAAGGTATTTGTCCTGCTAATAGCCGATAATAGTGAGTAACTCAGCATTATGTAGGTGCCGGCTATATGACTGTGCTATCAACTTGATAATATATAACGCTATATTGGAGGTTATTTCCTTTTCAAAAAAACAAAAGTGAGCGATCGTAATCTGAATTAAGGTCGAAATAATATTTGTAAAGGCCAAAACATTTGTTTTTAGAGGGAGAGAAACGCTGGGCTAATTGTGAGCCGCCCATAAAGGCTAAAATATAGCCCTGCTAATAGCCATAATGGCGCCGTACAACGTGACCGTGTGTGTTTGAAAAAGTATTTTCCAGTAAGCAACAATTTGTTTACCTTCAGACAACTTTGTGCCAATATTTCTATAATTCAGTGATATTTATTCCCATAGTAAGTCATTATGGATCCATAACTAAATAAACATTGGCATTTTGAAAGAGTATTTTTATCATTATTTTATTAAAGAAAGCATAAAAGATGGTGATGAAGAAATACAGTACTGTACAGTATATGCTTTTACACTTGGACAATAAAGCATTTTGAAGACAAGCCACCTGCATTTGTTTATTAGGCTACAGCAGACCAGCATAATGGTCCGGATGGCCCTTGCTGTGCCTGGTGAGCAGTTGGTCAAGTTCTGTTGTCAGAAGAGGAATGGAATTGTCAGGGTGAACAGACGACGTGATGAACCAACCAGGTATGTTCAATCAATCAATTTTATAAAGTTACATCAGCCGATGTCACAAAGTGCTATACAGAAACCCAGCCTAAAACCCCAAAAAGCAAGCAATGCAGATGTTGACTCAACCTGTCGGCAGAGCTCACAGGTGTGCCTAGCATGGATTGTGACTCCATCTCATTCCTCGCCCTCTTCAATGCGTCATTCTCCGCCTGTCTCTCCACCAATGCCGCCTGGCTCTGGACCAATGCATCAGCTGTCTCCCACGTCTCTTTCCCCTACGATAATGTTTCTCTTTCTGCTGGTCTGGCTTCAATGACTCGATCTCGGTCTTCAAAGTTTGAATCTGATCCATGTGCACCTTCAGATGAGCAAAATGGTACCGCCCTGAGGCCCCATCGATTACAGTGGCCTATGATAGAAACGGTAGATCAATTAAGAATTAAGAGTGACTCCAACACACAAATGCTGCGTACACATTTTAAGAACAACCATGCAACCATGCGTTTTTTTCGGTGCGGGCCGCTGTCCAGCCCTTTGTCCACTGATCTCCACGGATGGTTGTCGGCATGTTTGTATGCTCTGGAAAAACACATTCACGTTTTTAGTACAAAATATTTTTTATTTGACCTTTATTTAATTATCAATTTTATAACACAGTATGCCTACACATTGATAGGCTACATACATTTTTAAAGAAAATGCACTGAAACCAAAATACCTTTAGTTTTGGTGATCCTCTCAGCTCTGGCTCATTTTCAAGTCCTCTCGTGGTTATGGTCCTAACCCTGGAATGTAGGCCTTCAGTAGCACCATAGAAAGAAGCCTGCTTGATGAAAACTATGTCCATTTCGTCTGTTCTCTTTGGTCGCAATGTCATTTTTTGCAGGTAGGGGGAGGGATGTTCACACCTACAGTAGCCGGGCTATAAAGAGTCTATTGTCCTGCAAATCGGGCTACAAAATGCCACCAGCTGTCCATCACTACTGTAAATAAAAACATAGGATCTTGTTTACATTCTTTATTGTAACCACAATGTCACCAATAATTTGTATCTACCTTTCCAATTACTTTTAGAGTTTACAAATGTGTGCTTTACATTACATTTTTCATTAAATCCAGTTTGGATTTATGTATAACCTTTGAGTGATGCCTTTAGTGAGAGGTCTAATGCTTTAATATTTAATAATATCTGCCCTCCGAATTCATATGTAAGGGGCATTTTTCATGCCATTATTAGTTACATTGTTTTAGTTTGAACGTGCAGACTGGCACTAACAACAGCGGGAATGTTTCCCTAGTCAGCGCCATTATTAGTGCAATGCCCCTTAAAGTGTTGCTCTATGCTACCCATTGGGGCTGGGTGGGGGTCCACACCCCCTCCTCCCTTCCCCATAGACTAGGTTAGTCTTCTGTGCGCAGCTCTGCGGCTCATTCCATGCCCCCTGCCCTCGTGCCTTGAACCTTGCGCGCCCACCGTTGTTTCAGTGGATACAGCTGGAGAACTGCAAGGCAATCCCATTGTGCGCCACTCGGGAGCCATGACCAATATATACTGTCCTGCTAATAACAGGGTTAATAATATATCTGCGAGAATATCCAAGGGGCTTTTATATAATTCTAAATMAATCATCTTTATTTTATTTTAAATAACAATATTTTGGAGATGATTTCATTTTCAAATAACGTAAAATGAGCGAGAAAAAGGCCATTCTTGAACATAGGGTGAGAGATTGTTACTCATTTGTAAATAAAGCCAGTTTGTTATTTAGAATTATTTATGTTTTTAGAGGGAGAGAAACAAAAAACCTACAGTCATCTTAAGGGTCTTCCAGTCAAGGCCGGCACAGGTATTGAATGTCACATCACCCCGGCAACACAGCTTGCACTGCTATGCAGTGTCTTAGACCAATGCGCCATTCAGGCTCTGTACAACGTGATTGGTTGGGAGTGGGCTACAGTACTACAGTAAGAGCAAAATAATCCTGCACAATTATCAGTTTCTATTTAGGTTTATGTCACCCATTCATTGTCAGTTACAGACATGGTAGGACCCAAAAGCATAATCAGTGCTCTAACTCCCCCTTGCGTTACTCTGGCGCAATGAAGTAGTTATGTAGGGTACCGTACTAAACCACAAATTACCTCTAAATCCCYCAGCATAATCGCAAAACATTTAGTGGAGCAACCACTGTACAAGAAGCCTGAACCAGGCCTATTTCAGTCAACCTTTGAATGTGATGGTCAACAGTGTTGAAGGCCTTGGAAAGGTCTATAAGGCAGCATAATTATTTTTATGATGTAAGAAATGTAACACATCTGAAACAGCCTAMCAGCTGATACGGTGCTKTGTCCAGGTCTAAAACCAGACTGGTGCACATTAAGAATAGAGTGAGAGGTTAAAAAAGTTATTGGCTGAGAGTTGGCCAGGGATGATAAAACTTTGTAATGGCAAAATKATTTGGAAATTGGACGATAGTTATCTACAGCGCCTTCAGAAAGTATTCACACCCCTTGACTTTTTCCACATTTTGTTGTGTTACAAATTGGGATTCAAATTGATTTAGTTATAGTTTCTTCTCATCTAACTACACAAAATAGTACTCTGTCAAAGTGCAAGATTTTTATAGATTTGTTTTAGAATAATGCWAAATAAAACACTAATATACAGAATCTTGATTAGATAAGTATTCAACCCCTGAGTCAARACATGTTAGAATCACCTTTGGCAGTGATTTTTAACCTCTTGGGTAGGGGGCAGTATTTTCAKCTCCGGATGAAAAGAGTGCCCAAAGTAAACTGACTGTTACTGAGGCCCAGATTGGTAGATTTGGATAGAAAACTCTAAAGTTTCCAAAACTGTTAAAATAATGTCTYTGAGTATAACAGAACTGATATGGCAGGCAAAAACCTGAGAAYAATCCATCCAGGAAGTGGAATTATTTTCATGTGGCTGTTTTTCAACTCAATGTCTATAGAGAATCCAATGGGTTAGGAATCCGATTGCAGTTCCTATGGCTTCCACTAGATGTCAGGCTTTAGACATAGTTTCAGGCTATGTCGACGAGTAAACAGCCATTTTGATCAGAGGACAGAGGAACTTTGCAGACCTGATTCGCGCCGTTTGTTATTTTTCCTTTCTATTGAAAACGGTATTGTCTGGTTGAAATATTATTGATTATAAAGACAATAAACAACCTGAAGATTAATTATAAACATAGTTTGACATGTTTCGACAAACTTTACCGGTACTTTTAGTATGTATTCGTCTGTCTGCTGTGACCGCCTTGGAGCCATTGGATTACTGAACAAAACTGAGTTTTTGGGACATAAAGAGGGACTTTATCGAACATTTACTGTGTAACTGGGAGTCTTGTGAGTGCAACCATATGAAGATCAAAGGTAAGTGATTAATTTTAATCGCTATTTCTGACTCCTCTACCTGGCTGGAAAATGCTTGTATGCTTTTGTGTGCTGGGCGCTGTTCTCAGATAATCGCATGGTATGCTTTCGCCTTAAAGCTTTTTTGAAATCACACACAGCGGCTGGATTAACAAGAAGTTCATCTTTAAGCCGATGTATAACACTTGTATGTTTTATTAATTTTTATGAGTATTTGTTTTATGAGTATTTGTTTTATGAGTATTTCTGTTTTTGAATTTGGCGCTCTGCAATTTCACCAGATGTTGGCCAGGTGGGACGCTAGTCCACATACCCTAGAGAGGTTTTAAGTAAGTCAAAGAGCTTTGAACACCAGGATTGTACAATATTTGGCCATTATTCTTATTTAAACTCGTCAAGCTCTATCAAGTTGGTGGTGATCATTGCTAGACAGCCATTTAAGTCTTGCTATAGATTATCTAGACAATTTAAGTCAAAACCGTAACTAGGCCACGCAGGAACATTGTTGTCTGTAAGAAAACCTTGAGTTTTAGGTTATTGTCCTGCTGAAAGGTGAATGTCACCCAGTGGCTGTTGGAAAGCAGACTGAACCAGGTTTTCCTCTAGGAACTTGCCTGTGCTTAGCTCCATTCTGGGTGATGAGCATGAGCATATCCATAACATGATGCAGCCACAACCATGCTTGAAGATATGAAGAGTGGTGTGTTGGATTTGCCCTAAACATAATGCTTTGTATTCAGGACAACGATTACATTTCTTAGCCAATGTTTTTGCAAAATTACTTTAGTGCCTTATATCAAACATGATCCATGTTTTGGAATATTTTGATTCTGTAAAGACTACCTTCTTTTCACTCTGCCATTTAGGTTAGTATTGTGGAGTAACTACCATGTGAATGATCCATAATCAGTTTTCTCCTATCACATTCATTAAACTATAACTGTTTTAAAATCACCTCATTGTGAAATCCCTGAGCAGTTTACTTCCTCTCCGGCAACTGATTTAGGAAGGACGCCTGTATCTTTGTATTGACTGGATGTATTGATACACCATCCAAAGCGTAATTAGTAACTTCACCATACTCAAAGGGATATTCAGTGTCTGCTTTTAAAATTTTTACAGAGTCCATGCAACTTATGACTTGGTCAGCAAATTTTTACTCCTACTCGTATTTAGTATTTAAAAATGTCTAAAAACAAAATTCACATTTTCACACGCAAAATCTCAATTTAATACATTTCAAATTCGGGCTGTAACACAACAAAATTTGGAAAAAGTAGGGGATTATACCAGAAAATATTGTCAAGTAAAACATATAGGTCAATGGCTCTACAATAAATTAGGGCAGAGAGCTGCAGTAAGAACAGATCAAGTGAAACAGCTCCCATTTCTTTTTTTACATCAATCTTTAGCAAAGCACTTAGGACATCAGACATTAAATGGTTGAAACGAAAAGTATGTATGAGTCTGCATCATTCTCTACAATATGTTCTGAGGTAACCTAATCCAAGGAACATATTTGCTGAAGCTTGTTGTTAGGTCTTGTAGAGATGTGACAGCGCGGTTGACCAACTCACTATTTGCGAAGACTTTGTCCATGTACTGCATGCTGCCTGTCATCGAGTCACTTCCCCTGTCATGGATGATCCGGTAGGACAGTTAAAAGTGAACAGCAGCAAMCCGGTCACTGGTCTCAAAGGGGGAAACTGTTGAAGTCTCCGGTGAATTCATCGGCAGTGTTGATGAGTTTAAGTGTTCTGTGCTAGAGGAGCCTTCAGGTCCATGTTTGCCAGGAGGGCTACTTGTCTTGTATCAGGCAGAGCCTGTGAACTATAATGTTCTGATGAAGAATGGGACAGAGCATGATATTACACTCGCACCAAAAATAGTCATTGCAGATGTATGTGCAGTGGAATGGGTCAAAACTATCAATGGAAGAGAAAGAGAAACTGTACAAAATTGTCATGACGAAACCCCAGAGACAGTCATCTATCTGTGTTGAACAGTCAACTTTTCAGTCGTCTGACTTTCATTTTGAATATTTGCCAGCTGCATCTTAATTCTGCGAACGTGTGATTAAGAGACTGATCGAAAGGTCCCAGATGCTTTCTCCAAGCATGATTTTGATATAGGGCATATATCTGAAGGGAAACATAGGATCAACGTGTCAACTGATGTGCCTTTCAAGCAGCGTACTCTTTGTGTGTCCCCAGACGATTTCAATGATCTGAAGCAGCACCTTTGAGCTAATTGAAGGAATCTGATATCTCCTATGCTTCTCCCATTGTGCTTGTAAGGAAGAAGAATGATGCCTTAAGGATGGTTGTAGACTATTGAAAGTTGATTGTCTTGACTGAACTGGAATAGAGGAGACCTTCAGCTTCTTGCTGCTTCCAAATGGTTCACTGTACTGGACTTGAAAAGCGGCTACTATCAGGTCGAGATGGAGGGCGATAAACCTAAAACAGCCTTTACCACTCTTTTTGGAAATTGGCAGTTCAAGATGATGCTGCAGGGATTGACCAATGCACCTGCTACTTTCCAATGGACGATGGAGAAGGTGATGGGCAGGGATAAACCTGGATGAAGCCATTGCTTTCCTTGATGACCTCATAATCTTTTCTTAGACGCTTGAGGAGCATGTCATTTCTGAGAGGGGAATCGAGCCTGATGAAAACAAAGTGTCTGCATTCAAGACCTGGCCTGTTCCAAGGACCATAAAGGAAGTAAGGGCAGTTCTTGGTTTTTCTATATTACAGAAGGTTTGTTCAGAATTATTCAAGGATTGTGAGGCCACTGAATTATCTTCTAGTCAGAGATCCCTCCGTGAAGAAGAAAGGGCAGCCCATGAAGAGCCCACCACTCGCAGGACAATGGGATGATTGTTGCCAGAGAGCTTTGAGACCATCCTTGAGAGGCAGCACCTATTCTTGCATTTTCAGATTGGAGGATTTGATATACGCTTAATACTGATGCCAGCACTTCAGCCCTTGGTGCAGCCCTGTATCAGATGCAAGATGGACAGATGTGGGTAGTTGCATATGCCAGCCAAAGTGAACAGAACTATCCGGCCCATAAGCTGGAGTTTCTTTTTTTCAAGTGGGCACTCACTGATAAGTTCCAGGACTACCTCAATGGCTGTGAATTTAGAGTGAGGAGAATAATGAGACTGAAGTCAAGAGTGAGGGAGTTGACTGATGCAGATACCATAGTGGATAAGGCTGTCCTGGATGCAGCTTCACAGGTGCACATGGTGACAATCAACAATCAAGCAAGAATACTCACCTCATACATTCAAACACACATGATGAAGAAGATGTAGATGCCAATAACACTGCCATGGTGGAAGTTCGTGAATCAGGAGAAAGAGCCGTACCACTGGATTTCGAAGAACCACAACAGTGGTCAGGTCAACCCTACTTGCCTGGGTTAACAGCAGCAGATTGGCATAAGCTTCAGCAGGAAGACCCACAACTCTTGGTGGTAATACGCTGTTTTGACGATGATGAGAAGTGAAAAACAAATGATGCAAGAGCCAACGGTAGTCAGGATAATGCTCAGAGAATGGGATATGTTTGTTCTCAGAGAAGCAGTGCTATTTTGAAAAGTTGGAGAACCTTTCTTCCAAATGGTAATATCCATAAGTCACAGGCAATGTGCTATAGAGGGTATCCATGAAGAAACAGGATACTTCCGTACTGAGAACTCTGGATCTTGCAAGGGCCTACTTTTACTAGCCTAGAATGGAGTTTGAAGTGGACAAGTGTAAAAAAAAGTCTGAGGTGCGTGTTGCGTAAGGATAGAGTGCAAAAATCTGCAAACCTAGTGAATATCAAAACATCTATACCCCTAGAACTAGTCTGTATAGATTCTCTCACTTGAACCTGACAATTCAGACACCAGAAACYTCTTAGTAATGTCAGATCATTTTACAAAGTACTCTTTAGCTATCTCAACTATAGACCAAAATGCCAGACAGTAGCCAGAGCACTTTGGAACAATTTGACTTTACATTATAGATTTCCTCAGAGGAGTCATAGACCAAGGCACCAATTTTGTTGATATCAGAGTTATGTTCCATTGCTGGCGTCAAATCATGAACAACCCCTTACGTAATCCTATTGAGTGGTTCAAAAGGACTTTATTGGACATTTTAGGCACAATGAATGACGAGAGAAAAGAAGATTGGAGGCATTATGTGAAACCTCTAGTGCATACATGCACTTGCAGTGACAACAGGTGAGACTCCATTCTTTCTCATGTTTGGGCGACAAGCTTGGTTACCCATTGACCTTTGTTTTGGCCTGAGTTCAACTGGCAACAGTGCAACCATGCACCAGAACTACACTAAAAGGCTAAGAAGATGACTGAAGTACGCTTGCAAGTTGGCTGTGAAATCTGCAGAGAAGAGTCAGAGGGCCAASAAATGCAGATGGGACTCAAAAGCAGTGACAATTTTAGCATGTAAATCTTGGTGGGGCAAAAAAAAAGAAAGTTGGATGCATGCCACCAAAGCCACAACTGCCACGGCCGTTTAAAGGAGTGGACCAAGGCGCAGCGTTTTGAGCGTACATACTTGTTTATTTAACGATGTCGCCAACAAAACAAACGARACACGAAGCCAACGTAGTGCTCACAGGCAACTAAACATGGACAACTACCCACAAAACCAACATGGAAAATGGCGATAACGATAAACAGCTGTCTCTGATTGGGAACCCATTCAGGCCACCATAAACCTACATACCCCTAGACAATACAAAATCCCCATAGATATCCAAAAAACCCAAGACAAAAAACCCTAGACAATACAAAAACTAAACAAACCACCCTTGTCACACCCTAACCTAACCAAATAATAAAGAAAGCAAATATAACTAAAGTCAGGGCGTGACAACACGAAACAACCCATGAATTGCACTACAACGGTGAGAAACGGTGTCCACAAACTGTTAGGGCCTACATAAAGCTGTCCCAACAGCAGTCCCAACATCTTAGCACTGCTACACCTGGCAATCAGCGGAGTCTGACAGCGAAACAATTAATCCAGCCTCATTTACTGCTTAAAAAAAAAAGATGGCTGATATTTTTTTATTTAACTAGGAAAGTCAGTTAAGAACAAATTCTTATTTACAATGACAACCTAACCTGGCCAAACACATACAACGCTGGGCCAATTATGCACCAACCTATGGGACTCCAATCACAGCCGGATGTGATGCAGCCTGGATTTGAACCAGGGGCTGCAGTGACACCTCTTGCACTGAGATGCAGTGCATTAGACCCTTGCGCCACTCGGGAGCAGATATGGCTGATTTGCTTAAACAAATATGGTTTCTAATCACAATTGAGATGTACAAACGATGGCATAAGGGGACAACAAGCGGATAAGAGACAATCCGTAATTTTGATTAAGACATTAATGAGAGAACTAGGACGGAGGAGGTCAATAGTATTTGTTTAGCACTTTTGAAATGTACAGCAACAGAATTCAGAATATGGGCCGTTCGTACAGTGTTCTCCCTGTACACCAGTCAGAACCGAAGGATAAATAAAGAGGGCATATAAGCAGACAATGAAAGCTCTTACAATATTTGATTATAAAATTTCTCTAAAACAGGTTACATGTGCACCATCAAGTCAGAACAGTTTGGATGAAATTAAGGGGGTAAATAGACTAAATGATTAGGGTGAGGCACATGGGCTACTAACATCTTACTACACAACATTCACTTAGTATTACTTTTTTAGCTACAGTATACATATCTCCCTAGCATATTACATAATTTATGCCGCAACATACAATACCTTTTTGGACTCACCTTGTTGTGCTGTGCTCACTTGAACAGGAAGGTGGCACGGCGGTCCTTCGCGGGAAAATGTTGTCATCAAAGTCTGGCATTCTCTGGATTTATTGTGCTTTCAAAACAACTCGGGAAAAAATAGACGACGCCATTCATCTTCAGGTTGTTGCGCTAGAAAGAGGCTGGATTTACAATTCCCAATTTGGATGACCATTCAAAACGTATTTTCCCAGTCGGGGCTAGTTTATTCCTGACTTCCCAGTTGTCTTGAACTCACTGAAGTCAAGTTTTCGCAGTTCCGAGTTAACAGTGTTTCGAGCGTGGCACAAATCATGCTTCATTAACAGCCTGGCCAATGTTGAATGGTTATCATTTTAAACTTGGAAAAGAGCCCCTTAATCACAGATGTGTGACCACATAGCCACTGTCACTGTATCCTTCCAAACCACTCATTGTTGAATTTGCGATTTCCAACTTGTTGTGTAATGTTTTTGTCCAATGGCCGATGAGCACCGTTACATTTTATCTATAATTTATCTTCATTATTTATCTTCATATGACAAGGATTAAAAAGGGTTCGCCAGTAGATTGTCGACTTCATTCATGATGATGTAGTTTTTGTAGGCRGGCCACTCCTGGGAAGATATACCACTGTTCCAAATTTTCTCCATTTGTGGATAATGACTCTCACCGTGGTTCGCTGGAGTCCCAAAGCTTTAGAAATGGCTTTGTAAAACATTCCAGACTGATAGATGTCAATTACTTTGTTTCTCATCTGTTCCTGAATTTCTTTGGATCGTGTCATGATGTCTTGCTTTTTGAGATCTTTTGGCCTACTTCACTTTGTCAGACAGGTTCTATTTAAGTGATTTCTTGATTCAACAGGTCTGGCAGTAATCAGGCCTGGGTGTGGCTAGTGAAATTGAACTCAGCTTTCCAAAAAATGTGATTAACCACAGTAAGTTCATGATTTAACAAGGGGGGGGCAATTACTTTCACATAGGGCCATGAAGGTTCGGATAGCTTTTTTCCCTTAATAAATAAAATCATCACTTAACTGCATTTTGTGTTTACTTGGGTTATCTTTGTGTAATATAAAAATTTGTTTGATGATCTGAAACATTTAAGTGTGACAAATGTGCAAAAAAATAAAAAAAATCAGGAAGGGGGCAAATGCTTTTTCACAGCACTGTATATATCTATCTTTCGAGTTTAATTCMGGAGTGGGTAACTCGTTAATCAACTTCTTCCGTGGTGCCCCAAATTCCTAATGAGTTGATTGTTACATGATTCATTTAAGAGTAACAATTAAACATAGTTAGTTGATAAAATAAATAAAGGTCATCAGATTAATGATAGTCACTTCACGACAGCATTTTATCTGGGGGTTTTCTTTTCCTATGGCCATAGGTTTTTATTCTGAATCGTTGTATTATAAAAACACTGACCGGCCCATTCAACATCACCAGCTGTCATTATAGGAAGCTCTATGGTGAGAAACATCTCAGTCCCCAAGGAAAAAACTCTGTGCTACCCAGGAGCACAAGTACAGGACATAACAAGGCTGCTTCCGACTGTTCTACCACCAGCTGACACTGCTGTAGTCCATGTGGGGTCAAACAACAGCAGGAGGGCTAGCTCGGAACATTTGAACATAGATTTTAAAGAACTGATTTTATCATTAAAAGACTCCAAAAAACAGCCAATAATTTCAGGTCCAGTACCATCGTTGGGCCGCGGGCATGAAAGATTCAGCAGACTGCTGGCATTACAAATCTGGCTAAACGACTACTGTAGCTCTGCTGGAGTCACTTTTATTGATAACTTTGACACCTTCTGGAAATAGAAGATACTCTACAGGAATGACAGAGTCCATCCAAATCATCCTAGCTCCTGGACTCTGCGTTGAAACAATGACTGGTAAATGATCCAAGACCAGCTCAGGTAATCCCTACCATTGTGACAATGCGTCATCATAATGCTGCAAATGTACATGATCTTACGGGCATTAGCAAACACAATGCAAGTCATTTAACCCCTAATTGCACCGAATACATCTGTTTATCCTACAGCTATGGTAAACACTGAGGCGGTGTGCAATACTAGGAAGACCACTTTATGCAGCTCACCCTGCACTATCAGCTCCAATGTAAATAACATGAGTAAGTCTACCTCTGATAAGCTTCCCAGTAAAGCATTAAAAGCAATCAAGCAACCCAGAAAAGTGCTAAAAATAGCCCATGAAACAAGGTCTATGAAGTCAATAACTTTCTTGTAACAAATAACAATCATATTCTGACTATCTCTGAAACTCACTTAGATAATACCTTTGATGATACAGTGGTAGCAATACATGGTTATAACTTCTACTGAAAAGACAGAAATGCCAACGGAGGCGGTGTTGCGGTCTATATTCAGAACCACATTCCTGTAAAGCTTAGAGACGATCTAACGTTAAATACTGTTGAAGTAATATGGCTATAGGTTCATCTGCCTCACCTAAAGCCCATTCTTGTGGGAAGCTGCTATAGACCACCAAGTGCTGACAGTCAGTATCTGGATAATATGTGTAAAATGCTTGATAATGTATGTGATATCAACAGAGAAGTATATTTTCTGGGTGATTTAAATATTGACTGGCTATCATCAAGCTGCCGACTCAGGAAAAAACTTCAAACTGTAACCAGTGTCTGCAACCTGGATCAGGTTGTCATTCAACCTACCAGAGTAGTTACAAACAGCACAGGAATTAAATCATCAACATGTATTGATCACATCTTTACTAACGCTGCAGATATTTGCTTTAAAGCAGTATCCAAATCCATAGGATGTATTGATCACAATATAATAGCCATATTTAGGAAAACCAAAGTTCCAAAGGCTGGGCCTAATATAGTGTATGGAGGTCATACAAGAAGCTTTGTAGTGATTCATATGTTGATGATGTAAATAATATTTGCTGGCCTGTGTTGTGTAATGAGGAGCAACCAGACGCTGCACTTGATGCATTATTGAAATGACTTGTTCCAGTTACTAATAAGCACGCACCCATTAAGAAAATGACTAAAAACTGTTAAATCCCCTTGGATTGATGAGGAATTGAAACATGTAATGGTTGAGAGGGATGAGGCAAAAGGTATGGCAATTAAGTCTGGCAGCCCAACTGATTGGKAAATGTACTGCAAATTAAGAAATCATGTGAATAAACTAAATAAAAATAAACTACACTATGAAACAAAGATGAATTATATAAAGAATGATAGTAAAAAGCTTTGGGGCACCTTACATGAAATTTAGGGGAAAAAAGCCAACTCTGCTCCTTCATTTATTGAATCAGGTGGCTCATTCATCAAAACCCACTGATATTGCAAACTACTTTAATGACTTTGTCATTGGCAAGATAAGCAAATGAGATGACATGCCAGCAACAAACGCTGCCACTACACATCCAAGTATATCAGACCAAATTATAAAAGACAGGAATTGTACTTTTGAATTCCGTAAAGAGGTGAAAGCATTATTGATGTCTATCAACAATGACAAGCCACCAGAGTCTGACAATCTAGATGGAAAATTACTGAGGATAATAGCATATGATATTGCCCCTCCTATTTGCCACATCTTCAATTTAAGCCTACTAGAGAGCGTGTGCCCTCAGGCCTGAAGGGAAGCTAAAAWCATTCTGCTAACCAATAATTGTAAAGCCCCCTTTACTGGCTCAAATAGCCGACCAATCAGCCTGTTACCAACCCTTAGTAAACTTCTGGAAAAAATTGTGTTTGACCAGATACAATGATACTTTACAGTAAACAAATTGACAACAGAATTTCAGCATGTTTACAGGGAAGAACACTCAACAAGCACAGCACTTACACAAATGACTGATGATTGGCTGAGAGAAATTTATGATAAAATGATTGTGGGGGCTGTCTTGTTAGATAGACTTCAGTGCAGCTTTTGACATTATTGATCATAGTCTGCTGCTTGAAAAATGTATGTGTTATGGCTTCACACCCCCTGCTATAATGTGGACAAAGAGTTACTTGTCTAACAGAACAGAGGGTGTTCTTTATTGGAAGCCTATCAAATATAATCATGTTAGAATCAGGAATTCCCCAGGGTAGCTGTTTAGGCTCCTTGTTTTTTTCAAATTTTACTAACGACATGGGACTTTGAGTAAAGCCAGAGTTTCTATGTATGCGGATGACTCAACACTATACACGTCAGCTACTACAGCGACTGAAATGACTGCAACACTCAACAAAGAGCTGCAGTTAGTTTCAGAGTGGGTGGCAAGGAATAAGTTAGCCCTACATTTTTCTAAAACAAAAAAAAWTGTATTTGGAACAAAACACTCACTAAACCCTAAACGTCAACTAAATCTTGTAAGAAATAATGTGGAAATTGAGCAAGTTGAGATGACTAAACTGCTTGGAGTAACACTAGATTGTAAACTGTCATGGTCAAAACCTATTGATGCAGTAGTAGCTAAGATGGGGAGAAGTCTGTCTATAATAAAGCGATGCTCTGCCTTAACAAGACTATCAACATGGAAGGCCTACAGGCTAGTTTTGTCGCACCTTGAAAATTGTATAAACTGCCTTAATTTCGCTGGACCAGGAAGACTAGCTGCTGCTTTGGCAGCAAATACAGACTCATCCAAAACAATCTCAATTGGTTTGAGGTCGGGTGATTGTAGAGGCCAGGTCATCTGATGCAGCACTCCATAAATCTCCTTCTTGGTCAAATTGCCCTAACATAGCCAGGAGGTGTGTTGGGTCATTGTCCTGTTGACAAACAATTATAGTCTCACTAAGCACAAACGAGATGGGATGGCATATCGCTGCAGAATGCTGTGGTAGCCATGTTGGTTAAGTGTGCCTTGAAATATAAATAAACCACGACAGTGTCCCAGCAAAGACCCACACCATCATACCTCCTCCGCCATGCTTCATGCTGGGAACTACAAAAGGGGAGATATCCGTTAACCTACTTTGGCAATCTCACAAAGACACGTGGTTGGAAACCAAAATCAAAAATTTGGACTCATCAGACCAAAGGACAGATTTCTGCCGGTCCTAAATGTCCTTTGCTCGTGTTTCTCTTGGCCCAAACAAGTCACTTCTTCTTATTGGTGTCTTTTAGATAGAGTTTCCTTGCAGAAAATCAACCATGAAGGCCTGATTCACCGCAGTCTCCTCTGAACAGTTGATGTTGAGATGTGTCTGTTACTTGAACTCTGTGAAGCATTTATTTGGGCTGCAATTTCTGAGGCTGGTAAGTCTAACTTATCCTCTGCAGCAGAGGTAACTTCTGGGTCTTCCTTTCCTGTGGCGGTTCCTCCATGAGAAGCCAGTTTCATCATAGCGCTTGATGGTTTTTGCAACTGCACTTGAAGAAACTTTCAAAGTTCTTGAAATTTTCCGGGATTGACTGACTCTTCATGTCTTAAGTAATGATGAACTGTCATTTCTCTTTGCTTATTTGATCTGTTCTTGCCATAATAATGGACTTGGTCTTTTACCAAATAGGGCTATTTTTCTGTATACCACCCCTAACTTGTCACAACACAACTGATTGGCTGAAAACGCATTAAGGAAAGAATTCCACAAATTAACATTTTTTTTTTTTTTTTTTTTTTTTTTCTTAAATTTTAAACCCTTTTTCTCCCCATTTTTTGTGGTATCCAATCGCTACAAAGCACAACCCAACAAGCCGCACTGCTTCTTAACACAGCGAGGCTCCAACCGGAAGCCAGCGCACCAATGTGTCGGAGGAAACACCGTGCACACTGCCCACCTTGGGTTAGCGCGCACTGCGCCCGGCCCGCCACAGGAGTCGCTGGAGCGCGATGAGTCAAGGATATCTCTACCGGCCATACCCTCCCTAACCGGACCGATGCCTAGGCAATTGTGCGTCGCCCACGGACCTCTCGGTCGCGGCCGGCTGCGACAGAGCCTGGGCGCGAACCCAGAGACTCTGGTGGCGCAGCTAGCTCTAGACCACTGCGCCACCCAGGAGGCCCCCACAAATTAACTTTTAACAAGGCACACTTGTTAATTGAAATGCATTCCGTGGGACTACATTATGAAGCTGGTTGAGAGAATGCCAAGAGTGTGCAAAGCTGTCATCAAGGCAAAGGGTGGCTACTTTGAAGAATCTCAAATATAAAATACATTTTGATTTGTTTAACACTTTTTTGGTTACTACATGATTCTATATGTGTTATTTCCGAGTTTTGATGTCTTCACTGTATGTGTAACTGATAGGTGCACGCACACACACACACWTCATGTCAATGCTTTTTAATGTATGTAAATTGTAAAGTKTTTTATTTTGTCTGTAATGTCTTTTTCATTATGTGTCGAACCCCAGTACGACTAGAGGTCACCATTGGCGTCGGCTAATGAGGATCCAATAAATCAAAATCATACAGCCTACTTTGATAATCTTACCAAACCAGGCATGGAAGAATTCTTAGCATTTAAACAGATGCTTTTAGCAAACATGTATCCCACTCACGTTGCCTTCCTAGGACCAAGGGCCCATGTTGGTCTGCCCATTTCTGAACACAGGCACTTAGATTGTAACTACTGGTGGTTAACACACACACTCTACTCTAATTAACACTAGAAACTTGATCTTGTAAATCAATTCTAATCTGCCCCCCCCCAAAAAAAGCTGTGTTAAGCTCCAACCCTGACTTTTCCTAAATGTTTATATTTTACACTGCTCATTTGTCAGAATTTTGAAATCACTAACATTAAAGTATTGAGCCTTTTTACCTGTTTTTTTTTCACACCTATTAATAACTAAATCTGCCAAGACAATGTGCTGTAGGACGTTGGTACACAGCAAGGCGCTAATGCGTCTCTCTCTCCTCACTGAATGAATGACAAATGTATAATTGGACACCTTACTTCACAATTGAATTCAATTAGGCCTAACTGAGTGATAAGGAGGGTAAAGACGTTAATTTAATTCAGAACAACAATACTGTAATGATGAGTTTGTGTTATGCCTAATTATCAGCGTGGCGCTCATTTGAACAATTTGACCTTATGCTTTTTCTAGGACTTTGTAGAATCATCCAAAACATAGACTTGACTATCTAAAGACATAACTATTGTTGTTATTTGTATTTATTTATATATTTCCATGAATATTTATTTATGCAATTAATACTTTACAACAGTTTAGACACTATTTATCAAGCATTTATTTATCAAGTATGCTTTCGCACCTTGCCCGGCAACAGTCCCTAGTGGGTACTTTATGCTGAAAGGCCAGGTGGTTCTGGTGTGAACAGAACCCTCCATTCAGTAGGAATCATGATTAAGCTCATGTGCAGGTAAGAATGGTGATAGGGGACATCCTTCGTGAGGTCAGCTCATCCATTGATAACGTAGCCATGAACAGTTTTCCCTCTTACCTAGTGCCTATTACAATGGTGCATGATATATTGATAGTTCAGTTACAACACCTACCGCCAAACTACTACAGGTACCCTTAGCCTACAACCTAGGAAGTGGGATTCCCATCCATGTAGACACTCAGAACATCGAGGTGGGATTCTTGCTCACACTCCCCGTCATTGATGTGGAGAATATCTACAGGTTGAAAACTGTACTTAACACAGAGTTCTGGCAAGATAACACCTATGTGAAAATCAACACACCCCTGGTTGTAGCCTACCAGGAGGAAAGTTCTGATTTTTATCTCACTCCTAATTTGTTGATGTGCACCCGAACCAAAGATGTTCATTACCATGACCTAGGACCGTCATAACTTAATCACCCAAATTGCCATTCCAAACCAGGCKGTCCACTTAGCTATTGTCCACATAGATGATCTAGCTCTGTACCACCTGCCCTGGGACAGACTGGACACTGAGATAGAAATTCCTGATGCCTTTGCAAAATGCACTCTTGAATTGGCACCTACCATTCAAGACCAAATTCTTTGAGGTACCAATGGTCATTGATCTTAGTCAACTTAATGACAGCCTGGTAATCAACCCCGCTGACAACGGCGCGCAAATACTGGTCCGTCACCTGCTCGTGGACAATGCCTGACATTATTTTGTCCACGACCATGATCCTTGGTTTCATTGCCCTTGGTGTGTGTTAGGACAATTAGACAAGTGTCCTAATAGAGTCATTTATGATTTGTAGGGGTCCAGATTTTGCAGATCTTTCAGAACATCAGCTGACTGGATTTGGGAGAAGGAGAAATGGGGAAGGCTTGGGCGAGTTGCTGTGGGGGGTGCAGTGCTGTTGACCGGAGTAGGGGTAGCCAGGTGGAAAGCATGGCCAGCCGTAGAAAAATGCTTATTGAAATTCTCAATTATAGTSGATTTATCGGTGGTGACAGAGTTTCCTATCCTCAGTGCAGTGGGCAGCTGGGAGGATGTGCTCTTATTCTCCATGGACTTTACAGTGTCCCAGAACTTTTTTGAGTTTGTGTTGCAGGAAGCAAATTTCTGCTTGAAAAAGCTAGCCTTGGCTGTTCTAACTGCCTGTGAATATTGGTTTCTAACTTCCCTGAAAAGTTGCATATCACGGGGGCTGTTTGATGCTAATGCAGAACACCACAGGATGTTTTTGTGTTGGTTAACTTCTTGAGGGCAGGGGACAGCATTTTCACTGTCGGGAAAAATATCATGCCAAAAMTCAACTGCTTGCTACTCATCTCCAGAATATAAGATATGCATATTATTAGTAGATTTGGATAGAAAACACTCTGAAGTTTCTAAAACTGTTTGAATCATGTCTGTGTGAATAACAGAATTTATGTAGCAGGCAAAACCCTGAGGACAAACCATTCAGAATTTGTATTTTTTTTATGTCACTGTCTTTTCAATNTCGACGGAATTAATCGAACAAAAGGACCATTTGTGATGTTTATGGGACATATTGGAGTGCCAACAAAAGAATTTCGTCAAAGGTAAGGCATGATTTATATTTTATTTCTGCGTTTTGTGTCGTGCTTGCAGTGATGAAATATGCTTCTCTCTTTGTTTACTTTTGTGCTATCATCAGATAATAGCATCTTATGCTTTCGCCGAAAAGCTTTTTTGAAATCTGACATGTTGGCTGGATTCACAACGAGTGTAGCTTTAATTTGGTATCTTACATGTGTGATTTAATGAAAGTTAGATTTTTATATCATGTTATTTGAATATGGCTCGCTGTATTTTCCCTGGCTATTGGCCGGTGGGACGTTTGCGTATTAAAAAAAAATAACCAGGCATCCTCTTCTGACGGGATGAGGTCAATATCCTTCCAGGATACCCGGGCCAGGTCGATTAGAAAGGCCTGCTCGCTGAAGTGTTTCAGGGAGCGTTTGACAGTGATGAGTGGAGGTCGTTTGAATGCTGACCCATTACGGATGCAGGCAATGAGGCAGTGATCGCTGAGATCTTGGTTGAAAACAGCAGAGGTGTATTTAGAGGGCAAGTTGGTTAGGATGATATCTATGAGGGTGCCCGTGTTTACGGCTTTGGGGTGGTACCTGGTAGGTTCATTGATCATTTGTGTGAGATTGAGGGCATCAAGCTTAGATTGTAGGATGGCTGGGGTGTTAAGCATGTCCCAGTTTAGGTCAGCTAGCAGCACGAGCTCTGAAGATAGATGGGGGGCAATCAGTTCACATATGGTGTCCAGAGCACAGCTGGGGGCAGAGGGTGGCCTATAGCAGGCGGCAACGGTGAGAGACTTGTTTTTAGAGAGGTGGATTTTTAAAAGTAGAAGTTCAAATTGTTTGGGTACAGACCTGGATAGTAGGACAGAACTCTGCAGGCTATCTCTGCAGTAGATTGCAACACCGCCCCCTTTGGCCGTTCTATCTTGTATGAAAATGTTGTAGTTAGGGGTGGATATTTCAGAGTTTTTGGTGGTCTTCCTATGCCAGGATTCAGACACGGCTAGGACATCCGGGTTGGCAGAGTGTGCTAAAGCAGTGAATAAAACGAACTTAGGGAGGAGGCTTCTAATGTTAACATGCATGAAACCAAGGCTATTACGGTTACAGATGTCATCAAAAGAGAGCGCCTGGGGAATAGGAGTGGAGCTAGGCACTGCAGGGCCTGGATTCACCTCTACATCACCAGAGGAACAGAGGAGGAGTAGGATAAGGGTARGGCTAAAAGCTATGAGAATTGGTCGACTAGGACGTTCAGAACAGAGAGTAAAAGGAGCAGGTTTCTGGGGGCGATAAAATAGCTTCAAGGTAGAATGTACAGACAAAGGTATGGTAGGATGTGAATACAGTGGAGGTAAACCTAGGCATTGAGTGATGAGAGAGATATTGTCTAGAAACATCATTGAAACCAGGTGATGTCATCACATGTGTGGGTGGTGGAACTGAAAGGTTGGATAAGGTATAATGAGCAGGGCTAGAGGCTCTACAGTGAAATAAGCCAATAAACACTAACCAGAACAGCAATGGACAAGGCATATTTACATTAAGGAGAGGCATGCTTAGCCGAGGGATCATAAGGGTCCAGTGAGTACTGAGGTTGGTTGGGGTCACGGCGATTCAGACAGCTAGCCGGGCCATGGGTAGCAAGCTGGCAGAAGATGGAGGTCTGTTTTTAGCCACCTCGTGCGTTTCCGTCGGTAGATTAGTGGGGTTCCGTGTGGTAGAGGGGACCAATCGAATTGGCAAAATAGTTATAGTTATAGTGGCCCAAGAAAATTGTCCGATAGACCTATTCAGATAGCAGCCGATAAGACAGCTAACGATTAGCGGGCCGCAGATGGGCGTTCAGGTTACGTTGCGACGGAGGGGCCAATTGGGTAACTCCCTCGGGCAGATGACGTCGGTAGTCCAGTCGTGAAGGCCCGGGGGGGCTCCGCATCGTCAGCAAAACGGGTCTGGATAGGTGATTGTAGCCCAGGAGTGGCTGATGGAACTCTTCAGCTGGCTAGCTCCGGAATAATTTATGTTTGCTCCGGGACCGACGTTAGCCAATAGTCACTCGGGTAGCAGCTAGCTAGCTGCACGATCCAGGTGTAAATGTCCAGAGCTTGCGGTAGAAATCCGGGGATATGGAGAGAAAATAGGTCCGGTATGCTCTGGCCTGAGTCGCGTTGTACAAAACTGCCGATAGCTTTTCGAGCTAAAGGACAGCTGATGACCGCCAACCGTGGTTAGCTGAATACTAACATTAGCCAGTGAACTGGCTAACTTCTGGCTAGCTTCTGTTGTGGATTTCAGATTTGAGGTGAAAAATATATATATATATTTTTTTTTTAATTGGTGAGGCGGGTTGCAGGAGTGTGTTTTGAAGTTGAGTTTTTTGAAAAAAAGATGCAAAGAGAAGATGTAAATATATATATACACGGGACACGACAAGACGAGGACAAAGGACGTCTGACTGCTATGCCATCTTGGATAGATATGCTGTGTGATGAACTGAACAACAACATAAACCGAACAAGTTCCACAGAAATGGAATAATGTGTACATGAACAAGGGGGGTWGTCAAAATCAAAAGTAACAGTCAGTWTCTGGTGTGGCCACCAGCTGCATTTAATACTGCAGTGCATCTCCTCCTCATGGACTGCACCAGATTTGCCAAATCTTGCTGTGAGGTGTTACCCCACWCTTCCACCACGGTACCTGCAAGTTCCTTAACATTTCTGGGGGGAATGGCCCTAACCCTCACCCTCCGATCCAACAGGTCCCAGACGTGCTCAATGGGATTGAGATCCGGGCTCTTCGATGGCCATGGCAGAACYCTGACTTTCCTGTCTTGCAGGAAATCACGCACAGAATGAGCAGTATGGCTGGTGGCATTGTCATGCTGGAGGGTCATGTCAGGATGAGCCTGCAGGAAGGGTACCACATGAGGGAGGAGGATGTCTTCCCTGTAACGCACAGTGTTGAGATTGCCTGCAATGACAACAAGCTCAGTCTGATGATGCTGTGACACACCACCCCGACCATGACGGACCCTCCACCGCCAAATCGATCCTGCTTCAGAGTACAGGCCTCGGTGTAACACTCATTCCTTCGACAATTAACGCAAATCTGACTATCATTCCTGGTGAGACAAACCGCGACTCATCAGTGAAGAGCACTTTTTGCCAGTCCTGTCTGGTCCAGCGATGGTGGGTTTGTGCCCATAGGCAACGTTGTTGCCGGTGATGTCTGGTGAGGACCTGCCTTACAACAGGCCTACGAGCGCTCAGCCAGCCTCTCTCAGCCTATTGTGGACAGTCTGAGCAGTGATGGAGGGATTGTGCTTTCCTGGTGTAACTAGTGCAGTTGTTGTTGCCATCCTGTACCTGTCCCGCAGGTGTAATGTTCGGATGTACCGATCCTGTTTTTTATTTTACCTTTATTTAACTAGGCAAGTCAGTTAAGAACAAATTCTTATTTTCAAATCTTATTTTCACCTGTGCAGGTGTTGTTACACATGGTCTGCCACTGCGAGGACGATCAGCTGTCCGTCCTGTCTACCTGTAGCGCTGTCTTAGGCGTCTCACAGTACAGACATTGCAATTTATTGCCCTGGCCACATCTGCAGTCCTCATGCATCCTTGGAGCATGCCTAAGGCACGTTCACGCAGACGAGCAGGGACCCTGGGCATCTTTCTTTTGGTGTTTTTCAGAGTCAGTAGAAAGGCCTCTTTAGTGTCCTAAGTTTTCATAACTGTGACCTTAATTGCCTACCGTCTGTAAGCTGTTAGTGTCTTAACGACCGTTCCACAGATGCATGTTCATTAATTATTTATAGTTCATTGAACAAGCATGGGAAACAGTGTTTAAACCCTTTACATTAAAGATCTGTGAAGTTTTTTACGAATTATCTTTGAAAGACCTGGGTCCTGAAATAAGGTGTTTCTTTTTTTGCTGAGTTTATATGGGAGGCAGGCAAATGCCTTTCACTGAGCTGTTTAAAGACTGACAGGGGTGAGACAGCACATTTTAATTTATCTTATTTTGTTGTTTGCAGGTGCACTATCCTTTTGACCCTATGCAGCCAGGTCCCATCTACTTTTTAACTCCTTGCATGTGTGGCTTGTTTGGTGTCTGCTGTGAAGGAATACCACAACAAGTGAACTACTTGATTGATGAAGGAATGTCATCCAGCAAAGGCAGCAACGRAGTCATCAACTACATACACCATTTCTTCACCAACTACGGAGTTGAGGAAACGCGTGTGGTCCTGAAATGTGATAACTGCAGTGGCCAAAACAAGAACAAGTTTGTGCTCTGGTATTGTGCCTGGCGGACCATGCACAAGCTCCACCCCAGTGTGGACCTTCACGTCCTGATCAGAGGCCACACCAAGTTTGCCCCCGACTGGTGCTTCGGCCTCATCAAGCAGCGCTACAAAAAGACCAGAGTGAACACTTTGTCCAGATTGCTGGTGTTGTGAAGGACAGCACTGTGACAGGGGTCAACATCCCACAGCTGGCTGGACTGGAGGATGGTACAGTGCTGGTGGAAAGCTATGTCTGGCAACAACACCTCCATACTTCAGACCTCTGCCACAGATCAAGCAGTACCAGCACTTCAGGAGAATATCATTTTCATTGCATTGTATGAGGTTATTCTTCTTATCTAAAGTTAGGAGGTGAATTGATGTTGTGTAAGGTTATAAGGTCTTACATTTCTTTTGTTATTTCCTGTTTTACAGCTTCGATGCTCTTGAACCTGGTGTTGATGTCGCCAAGGAGCTTTCGGACTCAGTCAGGACCAGGTTTCAGCTGCTGCTCAACGCTGACACCCTTCCTCCCAAATATGGTCTGCTGTACAAGCAGCACATGGACTGGACACGGCTAGACAAACGTATCTATTTGAGAAGATCAGGGAGTTTTGCGACAAAGAGGCTATGGACATCACATTTCCTGCACCAAAGTCAAGGGCAGGACATTAACAGGCTCTCCAAATATAGACTATCTTGTTCATGCATGGTTCGGACGAACCAGTTCGTCGCTCGGGGCGAGTTCCCAGTCATCAGCACCATCTGCATTGGCACTATTCACATGACTCTCTCCACTTTACTTCTGATTGTATGAATATAACTACCTCATCTATCACCAGTATCACTGATATCGTTATTGAAATTGTTCTTGTACATACTGTATATTATTTTGTTCTTTCTCTACTGGCATTGACCGTTGTTCTTTCTTTCTTTATATTGACACTATTTATTTTTGATATTGCTACGATGCAAGTAACCATTTCGCTGTACCGTTTACACCTTCTCTAGAGACCCATCCACTTAGCAAGATGTGGCTGGGTTTTACAGCATTTCGTTCACATGACCCATCAATTTAGATACGTGTGTCTGGGTAAGCGGCATCTAATATTTTTATCTGGACACTTTCTGTTCACCTGGAATTGTTCCTTATTGTAGGCTACTACTTTTACCACTTTTAGTCTTAATCTTTTCTACACTACTCACTGTTTAGCACATGACCTCACATGTGAATCCTTAAAGAGATGGCTGGGGCTGGCTTAAGAGGGTGTGAACAATGCTGAATGGGTGTAGACAAAGAAAAGCTCTCCAGTAGGTGTACCAAAACATTCAAGGGCCATTTTCTCAAAAGTAGGGTTACAAGTTTATCAACTTTCATAGCAGAATTACTTTCCCATTGTTCCTCAAATGCAGTGTATGAAATACCATGTTGTAGCTCTGTGTCTCTGATTTTATCCAATGTAAAAAACACAATTTCAAATTTTGACTGAATCAAGGCGGTTGGTCACAAATGGTCAGTCATCCAAACAATGTCATAAATCATGATTGAGTCATCACGCTGTGCTCCCACACCAGCCAGTCAAGAGTATCACCTTCTCTCATTCTTCCACTACATGACTGCCATGAGAGTGATATGCACAGTATCGAACTGCAGCCCCCCAAACGATTCATTCTCAAGTTTGCGTTTGTTGAGCAGAGGCTGGGTATGTTTGGGTTCTACAAAGCTGTGTCCATCATAACATTCACTATTCAATTAATTGCATTAAGTCTTGCACCATGCGATCAATTATCAGTTCTAAACATGTATTTTTCTTCTCTATTCTGCCTGCAGCATGATCTACTATGTTCCCTTGTGCACATAATACGCAGTTGCTGGTCGGAGCACATCTCCAGAGCCACTGAGCTGGAGGATCACGTATTAATCCTGCTGTAGAATTTATTTCGGCCAGCAGGTGAAACGAACGAATGAAGTGAACGAGTCGCTCTGAAAAATGAATCATGAATCATGACTCTTGAGTCAGTAAAAAGAGTTGTTCAAAAATGACGGCACTGAATGCAGGTTGCAGGTGATTAAAAGTTCAATTTGTTGGATATCCTCACTCCAACATGAATTACACATCACTTTGCAAGCCAGCGTAATGTGACTTGCAGGCTTGATGTGGCTTGTTCAAGACCACTTTGCTAGGGTGTAACTAGGCCCTTAAAGAAAGGCCTTTTGTTATACACTGAGTGTAAAAAAACATTAGGAACACATTTCCATGACATACTGACCAGGTGAATCCATGATCCCTTATTGATGTCATTTGTTAAATCCAATCAGTGTAGATGAAGGAGAGGAGACCGGTTAAAGAAGGATTTTTAAGCCTTTAGACAATTGAGATGGATTGTGTATGTGTGCCATTCAGAGGGTGAATGGGCAAGACAAACGATTTAAGTGCCTTTGAAACGGGTATGGTAGTAGGTGCCAGGCGCACAGTTTGGTATGTCAAGAACAGCACCGCCCTATGGGACTCCTGATCACGGCCGGTTGTGATACGGCCCGGGAACAAACCAGGGTCTGTAGTGACGCCACTAGCACTGAGATGCAGTGCCTTAGACCGCTGTGCCACTCGGGAAGCAATGGAGTCAACATGAGCCAGCATCCCTGAGGAATGCTTGACACCTTGTAGAGTCCATGTCCCAACAAATTGAGGCTGTTCTGATGGCAAAAGGGGGTGCAACTCAATATTAGGAAGGTGTTCCTAATGTTTTGTACACTGTGTATGTAATGTATTGTCATATAGAGTTTAAAGATAACAATCACTTTGAAACCATACAAAAACTATGTGTCTGTTGCTAACAAATGGTAACTACAATTCACTATAAATGCTAGTCACTCTGGGAAATATGCAAATAAGGTCGACCCAATTCTTAAGTTGAATTCCATGTTCACTCAACCTAAAATTCTAAAGTTGAGTGAACATACAATTCAACTTGAGAATATATGTAGGTTCAGCTATATGGCCACATGTTGAGCAAACTCACAAACCTATTGCAGCTGGTTGCCTTACACTTACAGTTGTACGTTGAATCAAAGTCAATGCTATTTTGTTGAGCAAACTCACAATCCTATTGCAGCTGGTATGTTCAATCAACATATATATATATATATATTTCTACAGTCATACCTGTCTCACAGTGGAGTCCCGTAAAGCCTGAGGGGCAGACGCAGGTGTTGGGTGACACACAGGTACCTCCGCTCCTACACCCCTCCTCACAGAATGCTGGAGAGAAAGAGAGAGAGAGAAAGTAGAGAGAGAGAGATAGAGAAAGAAGCAGGGAGAGAGAGAGAGAAGCACCAGCATCAGGCTACTGAAAGACAGGCTGGCTCTGTTAGAGGAATGAGTTACTGAGCTAAAGGAGCAGCATCCCAGACACAGAGCTTCTACAGGACCAGATCAACCAGTGCAGGACCCAACTGAAGAACTCTGTCCAGGAGTTGAGAGAGAGCCTTACCACAGCGCTTGAGGAGGTAAAAGCCACCATGAGGAGAGAGCTAGTYCAGGTAAAGGAGGAGATGGCAAGGGAGTTGTCTGTCAATAAGAGGGGGCTGCAGCACAGAGAACAGACTATAGAGACTCCTAGAGAGAAGCTGCAGCCCCTCACCGCCCCCCATACCGACCGCCCTTTACCCACACCCCCAGTCAGCAAGGAGGCTCACATGGGGACACTTACTACAGAGAGAAGCTCTCTAGTCCCCCGTGACACACCCCTCCTTGTACACAGGCCCTGTGTACCCCAGCCCCACACCGTAAACCCACTACTCTGGTAAAACCCACTGAGGTAACAATGGATAACAGCAAACATTTGTTCTATCTCACTCTTAAGAACTTAGTAGTTAGTAGTTACTGTATTTCTGCTATTCCTTCTTTTGCAACATGAAAATCACTATCAGTTAGCATGTGGAACATTCAAGGCATAAACTCAACCTTTGGACTGGAGTTTAAAAAACAATTTAACGATGTTGAATTAATCATTCTGCAGGAGACATGGTGTAAGGCAGACATTGTCACTCACTGTTCCACAGGCTACAGAGAGGTAATTGTGCCGTTACAGAAACACAGCTCTGTCAATAGAAGCAGAGACTCTGGAGTGTTGATCATTTGGTACAAATCCGAGCTATAAAATCGAATTGATCCCCTCAAAATTGGTAAATATCACATTTGGTTAAAACTTAGAAATGAACTTGTAATTGTAATATGTGTTCCATTGCGCAATATATATCCCCCCACAGAATCCCCATATTACTCAGAGGAGATATTCCCCACCCTTGTGGAAGAGACATGCCATTTCCAGGCCCAGGGAAATATGCTCATCTGTCATGACACAAATGCGCGCACAGGAACACTATCTGTCCTAACGACCACACGAGGGAACAGCTTTATTACAGGCCATACTGTTTCTAACTGTCTTAATCTTCCCCATAGAAACAACAGTGAAAGCACCATCAACAAAAACGGAAGGGATCTGTTGCAGCTCTGTCGAAGCAGTAAAAAAGAACAATACATTCAGGCTAACGGCAAAAGAAGCACAACTGCAATTGATAAAACTATTTTTTTTAAAGACCACAGATGACAACTGGTTTGATGCAGATTGTAAAATTATGAGGAAAAAACTTAGAACACTATCAAACCAAAAGCACAGAGACCCAAATAATGGTGAATTACGCCTTAATTACTGTTAAGCTTTAACTCTATAAACGTACAGTCAGAAACAAAAAAGCACAGTACAACAGCAAGCAGCTGACACTAATTGAGAAGACCATAAACACAAACAACTTCTGGTCAAATTTGAAAAATAATTAAATAATCGAAACTAGAGGAATTAGCGATACAAAATGGTGACATATGAACAGCCCACATTAAAACACTCTACAACACCGTTCAAACTGATGCAAACGCAGAACAATGCCAAATTCATGAGAGGTTGAATGGTTTACAAAAAGCTATAAAGGACAATCAAAATCCATTGGACTCCCCAATTACGGACCTGATGGCATCCTAAATGAGATGCTCAAATTCATTAGTGCAAAATTTCAATTGGCTATATTAAAACGGTTTAATTTGATCCTGAGTGTAGGTTATTTCCCTGATATCTGTAATCAAGTACTCATAACCCCAAACTTTAAGAACAGAGACAAATTTTACTCTAACAATTACAGAGGCATTTGTGTGAACAGTAACCTGGGAAAGGTTTTCTGTAGTATTATAAATGTAAGAGTTCTAAACGTCCTTAATCTTGGGTAAAAACCAAATTGGATTTATACCAAAACATCCCACGACTGATTATATTTACACCCTACACACCCTGATAGATAAACAAATCCACCAAAATGTACGCTTACTTTATCGACTTCCAAAAACCATTTGATTCTATTTGGCATACAGGACTGTTCTACAAAGTTATTGAAAGTGGTGTAGGTGGTAAAACATATGACAATTAAATCAATGTACTCTTCAATATTTACATCAATGAATTGGCCACTTTTCTAGAAAAATCCTCAGCCCCTGGTGTTAGTCTCCACAATTCAGTGGTTAAATGCCTGTTCTTCGCAGATGACCTGTGCCTGCTGTCACCCACAGCACATGGCCTACAGCAGTTCCTGGACCTGGTAGAGCAGTACTGCCAGACCTGGGTACTGGCAGTAAATCCCCAAAAGACAAAAATAATGATTTTCCAGAGAAGGTCCAGACCAAAGTTCTCAATTGCTACAAAATACATAGAGTACTGTACACACTACAATTACTTAGGTTTAAAAATAAGCTCAACTGGACACCTTAATGAGGCAGTGAATGAACTGAGAAAGAAAGCATGTAGGGCATTCTACGCCATTAAAAAACGAATTGAAATGATAATACCTATTCAAATTTGGCTAAAACTAATTGAATATGTCATTGAACCAATTGCAACTTATGGTAGCGAGATGTGGGGTACACTTGCAAAACAAGATGTCACACAATGGGGCAAACACCCAATTGAAACCCTGCATGCGGAATTCTATAAGATTATGCTACAGGAGACCTACAAACAATGCATGCAGGGCAGAATTAGGCCAATATCCACTTATAATAAAAACTCAATAAAGAGCAATTAAGTTTTGGAGACACCTCAAATACAGTGACCCCCTCTCATATCATTACCAAGCCCTGCAATGCCAAGAGCTGAGCAAAGAAAAGAGTCCCCTCATCCAGCTGGTCCTGGGGCTGAGTTCACAAACCTGTTCTACTAACACACTGAAGCCTCAGGACCAGAACATCCAATCAATCAGAGCTAGATTGTCACGACTTCCACCGAAGGTGGCTCCTCTCCCCGTTCGAGCGGCGCTCGGCGGTCGTCGTCACCGGTCTACTAGCTGCCACGATCCCTTTTTTCTTTTCTGTTGGTTTTGTCTTGATTGTTTTCACCTGTTGCTTATTTTGGTTCATCAATGGTCTCTTTAAACTTCCAGTGCCCGCCTGCTTTTGTGCGGGCTTATTCCTATTGTCAGTGGTGAAGTTGTTTTTCTCCTGCATAATTTGTTGTATGTTATTTCGTGGTTTTTGGAGACATACCTGATTTATGGTCGTTGCCTGATTGTTGGCTAGACCAAGCGAAATAAACGCATCCATTGGAAGTATTGCTCTCTGCGCCTGACTCTACACCCACCACTCCTAGAACTCCGTGACATAGATAGAAAAAGGGCATGGTAGAGGAAGGGAAGGCTGGGTTCTGTAAGCACTTAGTGACACCATTGTGCCCAAAAGGTTAGTGGAGAAAAGTTTGACAGTGTGCAGGTCTCAATTTCTTTCAGAAAGTAATTAATGACAGGATTTGAAAGATGAGTCTAAATGGGAAAAAACCTCTTCATAGTGTTGTGTGTGTACACATTTTACTGCACACTACACAAACACGACAGGCCCCCTCACACAGGCCCCCTCACCCCTCACCATCCATTTGCTCACATAATGATCACCCCGGTTCCGGCATAAAAGCATTCTCAATATGCAAACTGATACATCAGTGCAATAAACAACCATGCAGCACTGTGCCAAAACCCATTAGTGCTGTTCATTTGACTGGATCCCCTTACAAAGAAGTTATATCAGGCCCCTCATTAAGAGCCTGATTGTACTAATACACCTCGCACTTAAGAATGAATTACACTTACATTGACTCAGTGTATCTACTTGTCTAATTATCATTTTACTGCAATCAGCATAAAGGGGGTGTAAGGGAGAGATTCCCTCCACCACAGCAGCTCCAGTGACCTCCAGCTCAACCCCCCCCCACTGCCTACCTGAGACTGTTGCTGATTCACTACTTTTGGAGACACGCTTATATAAACAGCTTTGCTATTTGACTTTCGATTAGAGTCCTAGATTGCTTTCCAGCACCGGGTGGTGTAGGAACCGACTGGATCATCACGGCTCCTTGATAACTGGCCCGTTCATGCTTGTTGAGCGACCAATGGAAATTCCTGTAATTCCGAGTTCTTCCAAATCCACCAAACAAATAACAGCATTACGATTCCACCCTAGGAAATGGAATTGACTTAATTAGTGCTGGGATGACTGTTGCACATCCCTTTAATGTACTGTATTAAGAGATTGTCAGCCCTCTTCCTTATGATCCTTATCTCTAATTGGAAGCATAAATTAGGGGGACAGACGGAGAGAGGATAGTCAAGCCCGACCGACTCGCTCTGTTCAAACACAAATGAATGTCGGAGGAGAGCAGGGAGAGCACGGTCACATTTTATAGAGTGGTCCTGGATACATTATCCTAAATACATTCATCAGTAGTAATGGAGGCGCGTCAGCAGTCATTTACATCAGTGGTATAAAGTACTTAAGTAAAAATACTACTTAACTCGTTTTTTGGGGTATCTGTACTTTACTATTTATATTTTTGACAACTTTTACTTCACTACATTCCTATAGAAAATATTGTACTCCATACATTTTCCCTGACAACCAAAAGTAATTGTTACATTTTCGATGCTTAGCAGGACCAGAAAATTGTGAAATTCACACACTTATCAAGAGAACACATGGTCATCCCTACTGCCTATGATCTGACGGACTCACTAAAAACAAATGCATCTTTTGTAAATAATGTCTTGGTGTTGGAGTGTGCTCCTGGCTATCCATAAAAATAAAAATAAATTGTGCCGTTTGCTTTTAAATAATTGGTCATTTTAATTCTACATTTGATACTTAAGTATATTTTAGCAATTACATTTGATACTTAAGTATATGTAAAACCAAATAATTTTACCCAAGTAGTATTCTATTGGGTGACTTTCACTTTTACTTGAGTAACTTTCTATTAAAAAGGTATCTATACTTTTACTCAAGTATGAAAATTGGGTACTTTTTCCACCACTGATTTAGATAATGGACGGTAAGTTCTCTTTACTCTTAGCCTACATGCTGTGGTGGTTGACACCTCAGTAGTGGCGGTGGCAGGAGGAGACACTCCACTAACAAATTCTGCAAAGGGTCTGAATACCTACAGCACCAGTCAAAAGTTTGGACACACCTACTCATTCAAGGGTTTTTKTTTAWTTTACTATTTTCTACATTGTAMAATAATAGTGAAGACATCAACACTATGAAATAACACATATGGAATCATGTAGTAACAAAAAAGTGTTAAACAATATATTTTATATTTGAGATTCTTCAAATAGCCAGCCTTTGCCTTGATGCCTTGGCATTCTCTCAAACAGCTTCACCTGGAATGCTTTTCCAACAGTCTTGTAGGAGTTCCCACATARGCTGAGCACTTGTTGGCTGCTTTTCCTTCACTCTGCGGTCCAACTCATCCCAAACCATCTCAATTGGGTTGAGGTCGTGTGATTGTGGAGGCCAGGTCATCTGATACAGCACTCCATCACTCTCCTTCTTGGTCAAATTGCACTAACACAGCCTGGTGGTGCACTGTATTACCAAAAGGGGTTCTATCAGTTGCTTCATACYGTCAGTGCCGAGTGAAAGTCTATACATCCCTTGCACAGTTTCCCCATTTTTCTGCCTTAAAATATTATCTAAAAAGGGAAAACCTACTCCACATGTTCAAAGTGAAAGAAACATTATAGAACATTTTACATTTACATTTTTGTAATTTGCCAGACGCTCTTATCCAGTGCGAATTACAGGAGTAATTAGGGTTAAGTGGCACATTGACAGCTTTTTCACCTAGTCGGCTCGGGGATTAAAACCAGCAACCTTTCAAACCAGCAACCCAACGCTCTTAACCGCTAGGCTACCTGCCGCCCAGAACAACAAAAACTCCCCAGTGCTTGGAAGGCAGCCACAGTGCATTGTTTATTTAAAACGGGGAGATCAATCTGATCCTTGTGGTTATAGGCCAATATCCTTGTGGTTATAGGCCAATTTCTATCTTGCCCTGTTTCTCAAAAGTGTTGTAAAAACTTGTCAATCAACTGACTGACTTTCTTGAAGTCTCTTTGGTATGCAATCTGGTTTCTGCTCAGGTTATGGATGTGTCACTGCAACCTTAAAGGTACTAAGTTCCAGTGAAGCATWATGACATTCTAGACAATTCTGTGCTTCAAACTTTGTGTCAACAGTTTGGGGAAGGCCCTTTCCTTTTTCAGCATGACAATGCCCCRGTGCAACAATGTTTGTTCTGAATTGTCTTATACAGTATCTGAGAGGTATAGAGAGAGATGACACAAAAGTGGTAGGCCTGACAACAATGAGACAGCCTATAGGGAGGAGGCCAGAGACCTGGCAGTGTGGTGCCAGGACAACAACCTTTCCCTCAATGTGAGCAAGACAAAGGAGCTGATCGTGGACTACAGGAAAAGTAGGAACGAACAGGCCCCCATTAATATTGATGGGGCTTTAGTGGAGGGGGTCGATAGTTTCAAGATCCTTGGTGTCCACATCACCAACGAACGATCATGGTCCAAACACACCAAGACACTTGCGAAGAGGGCACGACTACACCTTTCCCCCTCAGGAGACTGAAAAGATTTGTCATGGGTCCCGAGGTCCTCAAAAAGTTCTACAGCTACACCATCGAGAGTATCCTAACTGGTTGCATCATCGCCTGGTATGGCAGCTGCTCGGCATCATGCTTACGGCCCAGTATATCACTGGGGCCAAGCTTCCTGCCATCCAGAACCAATATACTAGGCAGAAGAAGCCCGAAAAAATTGTCAAAGACTCCAGTCACTCAAGTCATAGACTATTCTCTCTGCTACCGCAAGGCAAGTGGAACCGGAGCACCAAGTCTAGAACCAAAAGGCTCCTTAACATCTTCTAGCCCCAAGCCATAAGAATGCTGAACAATTAACTAAATGGCCAACCGGAGTATTTACATTGACCCCCCCTTTGTTTTTACGCTGCTGTTACTCGCTGTTTATTATCTATGCATAGTCACTTTACCCCTACCTACAAATTACCTCGATTAACCTGTACCTCCGCACATTGACTCGGTACCGGTACCCCCTGTATATAGCCTCATTGTCGTTATTGTTATTTTGTGTTACTTTTTATATTATTTTCCACTTTAGTTTATTTAGTAAATATATTCTTAATTCTATGTCTTGAACTGCATTYTTGGTTAAGGGCTTGTAAGTAAGAATTTCACGGTAAGGTATACACCTGAAACATTGATGTAATTAACCCTTTTTATTCATTTTTTTAACCGGGGGAGCTTCAAATTAGTCTTGTGAGGCCTGTGGGCGTCTTAGAGCAAAAAACAACTGACATGTATGTTTTCGTGAGAGTGTAATCTTTCCATTGAGGGGCCATAATAGGCCAAACCGTTAACTTCTTATGTCTGGGGGCAGTATTGAGTAGCTTGGATGAATAAGGTGCCCAGAGTAAACTGCCTGCTACTCAGTCCCAGAAGCTAAGATATGCATATTATTAGTAGATTTGGATAGAAAACACTCTGAAGTGTCTAAAACTGTTTGAATGATGTCTGTGAATATAATAGAACTCATATGTCAGGCAAAAACCTGAGAAAAAATCCAACCAGGAAGTGGGAAATCTGAGGTTTATAGGGTTGCCTATCCAATATACAGTGTCTTTGGGGTCATATTGCACTTCCTATGGCTTCCACTAGATGTCAACAGTCTTTAGAACCTTGTTTGATGCTTCTACTGTGAAGAATGAGGGAAGGAGAGCTCTTTGAGTCAGGTGTCTGGCATGAGCTGACCACGCGCGCTCCCGTGAGAGCGACCTGCGTTCCATCGCATTTCTGAAGACAAAGGAATTCTCCGGTTGAAACATTATTGAAGATTTATGTTAAAAACATCCTAAAGATTGATTCTATACATCGTTTGACATGTTCCAACTGTATTGGAATTTTTTGACTTTTCGTCGGACCTGCGTGACATCAATTTGGATTTTGGAACTAAACGTGCAAACAAAAAGGAGGTGTTTGGACATAAATTATGGACATTATCGAACAAAACKATTTTTTTTTGTGGAACTGGGATTCCTGGGAGTGCATTCTGATGAAGGTKATCAAAGGTAAGTTAATATTTATAATACTATTTCTGACTTCTGTTGACTCCACAACATGGCGGATATCTGTATGGCTTGTTTGGGCTCTGAGCGCTGTACTCAGATTATAGCATGGTGTGCTTTTTCGGTAAAGTTTTTTTTAAATCTGACACAGCGGTTGCATTAAGGAGAAGTTTATCTAAAGTTCCATGTATAATACTTGTATCTTTTATCAATGTTTATTATAAGTATTTCTGTAAATTGATGTGGCTCTCTGCAAAATCACCAGATGTTTTGGAGGCAAAACATTACTGAACATAACGCGCCAATGTAAACTAAGATTTTTGGATATAAATATGAACTTTATCAGACAAAACATACATGTATTGTGTAACATGAAGTCCTATTGAGGGTCATCTGATGAAGAATATCAAAGGTTAGTGATTCATTTATCTCTATTTCTGCTTTTGTGACTCCTCTCTTTGGCTGGAAAAATGGCTGTGTTTTTCTGTGACTAGGTACTGACCTAACATAATCGTTTGGTGTGCTTTCGTCATAAAGCCTTTTTTGAAATTGGACACTGTGGTGGATTAACAACAAGTTTATCTTAAAATGGTGTAAAATACTTGTATGTTTGAGGAATTTTAATTATGAGATTTCTGTTGTCTGAATTTGGTGTCCTGCACTTCACTGGCTGTTGTCAAGTCGATAATCCACAAGAAGATAAACCAGCCTTTAGTCTTGAATTTTTCATTGTTAATTACATGGCCTCACATGTGAATCCTGAAAGAGATGGCTGGGGCTAAGGCTTAAGAGGGTGTGAACGATGCTGAATGCATGTAGACAAGGAACAACTCTCGAGTAGGTTTACTAACAAATTCAATGGCAATTTTCTCAAAAGTGAGGTTACAAGTCTATCAACCTTCAAAGCAGAATTACATTCCCATTGTTCCTAGGGGTAGGGGTGATACACAGAAGATAGCCTTATTTGGTAAAAGACCAAGTCCAAGAGAAATGACAGTCCATCATTACTTTAAGGCATGAAGGTTAGTCAATCCACAAAATTTCAAGAACTTTGAAAGTTTCTTCAAGTGCAGTCGCAAAAACCATTAAGCACGATGATGAAACTGGAGCTCATGAGGGCTGCCACAGGAAAGGAAGACCCAGAGTTACCTCTTCTGTCCATGGTACTCAACATCAAGTTTGCGGACAACACTACAGTGGTAGGCTTGATTACCAACAACGACGAGACGCCTACAGGAGAGGAGTGAGGGCCCTCGGAGTGTGGTGTCAGGAAAATAACCTCACACTCAACGTCAACAAAACAAAGGAGATGATTGTGGACTTCAGGAAACAGAAGGCCATAAAGATCATCAAGGACAACAACCACCCAAGCCACTGCCTGTTCACCCCGCTATCACCCAGAAGGCGAGGTCAGTACAGGTGCATCAAAGCAGGGACCGAGAGACTGAAAAAACAGTTTCTATCTCAAGGTGTTCTACACCACTAACATTGAGTGGCTGCTGCCAACATACTGACTCAACTCCAGCTCACTTTAATAATGGAAATTGATGGGAATTGATCAAAAATGTATCACTAGCCACTTTAAACAATGCCACTTAATATAATGGTTACATACCCTACATTACTCATCTCATATGTATATACTGTACTCTATATCATCTACTGCATCTTGCCTATGCCGTTCTGTACCATCACTTATTCATATATCTTTATGTACATATTCTTTATCCCTTTACACTTGTGTGTATAAGGTAGTAGTTGTGGAATTGTTAGGTTAGATTACTCCTTGGTTATTACTGCATTGTCAGAACTAGAAGCACAAGCATTTCGCTACACTCGCATTAACATCTGCTAACCATGTGTATGTGACAAATAAAATTTGATTTGATTTGAGATACAGAGTTGTACTCTTGCAGTTGGTACCGTAAAATAGCCAATAGTGTATCACATAGTCCACAGGTACAAAAGTGTACCTTTTAAAGCATACCTTTTGAAAAGTATGTGAATAGTATCTAATAGATTCCAGAGAGCCAGATTGTGTCTTCGTCCCAAATGGCAACCTATTCCCTATATAGTGCATTTCTTTTGACCGAGACTTTAACGCAAATAAAGCGCCATTTGGGATGCAAACAGTGTTTGAATGATGRAAAAGTGTGATTTTATACATGGTTCAGACGAGACGAGAAAAACAAAGTCTCATTCTGTATATAATATAATTACTTTTCTGTGAATATGATTTGATTGCGTCGTGGGAAAACGGTATTCAAAGACATTAATTGCCACTTCATATCTAATCAAATTCGGATTCAATCATAATAGTTCATGCATTCATTTGATGAAAAACACGTATAACTTAATTAGGAATGAAAATGCCGATGTCAAAGGCATTTATTCATTCTACATCCGTGAGATTCTATGTTTGCAGATAATGATTGCTCATCTAAGGCCATTAAAACAATTAGTGAGACAAAATGAAGGCCCAAATTCACTACGCATCTGCAGTGGTACAAATCTACCTCTGTTTCTTTCAGGAGGGAACACAACATAAAGAGAAGATAATAAAGCAAAGTTAAATTTAATATAGATACGATTTTAAGGTCAAGCGTAAATTAAGAGGATTTTATAATTATATACCTTTGCAGTTGGTCTTTTATTGTCCTCTGAAAATAACATATGCAAACTTGGCATAAGTGAAAATATGAATTTCCTTTGCACCTATACATTTATTCTATTTCCACAGCGAATCGGAAATACACTCCATGATGATTGGTCTAGTGATGTCTAAAGTTCATTATACTTCCTGAGATGCCTTCCAGTGTGTTGCTAATATCCCAAATAACCATTTCTCACAAGACAAGCCGAGCCCAGCTGTACTGGACTTGCCCATGATGTATTATTGTAGTGGTTCAGTTAGCAATCTTGATATACAATTTTGCCAATTCAGTTAACTGTTATTGGCCAATCTTGGCTATAGAGGTGCAAACATGGCTGCTATGGAGTAATGTGATGCCATTTATGCGTTTTAGCTTAAACCGTTATGGCCCAACTCTATAATTCAGACAAAAACACTTGAGGGGCTCAGCAGTCAGAGACCAACACCTTGGCTACACTGGCCGTGCTCGTGCGTCCGCAAGCGTCATCGCATGCATATTGAAGTTGTCTATCCCCACCAGATGCACTCACACTAAAAACAAATGAATATGTTGATTTAACATACCACTGTGGTACAACCAGTTACAATAGGATTGGAGGTTTGCTGAACAACATTTTCACACAAAAACATTTTGTTGTGAGTTTGCTCAACAAAATGTTTGTTGAGCAAACTCACCATCCTATTGCAGCTGGTTGTCTGACAATTGTACGTTAAATCAACCCCCCCTTTTTTACAGTGCATGATAAGTTATAATACAAAACATCAGCTGTGAACCAACTGAATTAATTTGGGGTCAAACACGCATGAAAAATGTATGGACATTTASCGAGCTGGCTGCTGCTAACTAGTTCGTCCTGGGTAATAAACATTGGGTTGTTATTTTACCTTAAATGCATGTGGTATTTGTATTTATTATGGATCCCCATTAGCTGCTACCAAGGCAGCGGCTACTATTCCAGTGTCCAGCAAAACTAAGGCAGTTACATACAATTAAAAAAACATTTCACAACACATTAAGTGTGTGTCCTCAGGCCACTACTCTACTACCACATATCTACAATACAAAATCCAAGTGTACATGAGTGAATAGTGCATACGTTATCATGTATACGTGTCTGTGGCTGTGTGTCTCTTACGTTCACGCTGTTCCATGAGGTGTATTGTTTTCATATTTTACTGCTTGCATGAGTTAGTTGATGTGGAACAAAATTCCATGTAGTCATGGCGCTATCTAGTACTGTGTACCTCCCATAGTCTGCTCTGGACTTGGGGAATGTGAAGAGACCTCTGGTGGCATGTCTGAGGGATATGCATGAGTGTCTGAGCTGTGTGCTAGTAGTTTAATAAGACAGCTCGGTGCTTTCAACGTGTAAATACCTCTCACAAATACAAGTAGTGATGAAGTCAATCTCTCCTCTACTTTGAGCCAGGAGAGATTGAGATSCATATTGTTAATGTTAGCTATCTGCGTACATTTAATGGCCAGCCGTGCTGCCCTGTTCTGAGCTACTTGTAATTTTCCTAAATCCCTCTATGGGGCACCAGACCACACGATTGGACAGTAGTCCAGGTGTGAAAAAACTAGGGCCTGTCGGACCTGCCTTGTTGARAGCATTGTTAAGAAGGCAGAGCAGTGCTTTATTATGGACAGATCTCTCCCCATTTTAGCTACGGTTGTATCAATATGTTTTGACCATGACAGATTACAATCCAGGGTTAGTCAAAGCAGTTTAGTCTTTTGAACTTGCTCAATTTCCACATTATTCATTACAATAAATAGTTGAGGTTTAGGGTTTAGTGAATGATAGGATAAACTTATTTCTTGCCACCCATTCTGAAACGGAGTGCAGCCCTTTGTTGTGTTGCAGTGATTTCACTTGCTATTGTAGCTGAAGTGTATAGTGTTGAGTCATCAGCATACATAGACACAGGATTTACTCAGAACCATTGGCAGGTCATTAGTAAAGATTTGAAGAAGTAAGAGGTCTAGACAGCTGCCCTGTTCATTGCCTAACTCTACCTGGATTATGTTGGAGAGGCTTCCATTAAAGAACACCCTCTGTGTTATGTTAGACAAGTAACTCTCAATCCAAAATATAGCAAGGGATGTAAAGCCATAACACATGTTTTTRGAGCAACAGATTATGATCGATAATGTCAAAAGCTGCACTGAAGTGTAAGTGTGTAAGTGCCGTACATGTTAAATGCTTTTCTCTATAAGTGTGCTGAAAATTTGGAGTTCATTTACTGTGAAATAGAAGTGTACAGTGCCTTGCAAAAGTATTCATCCCCCTTGGTGTTTTTTCTATTTTGTTGCATTACAACCTGTCATTTAAATMGATTTTTATTTTAATTTCATATAATGGACATACACAAAATAGTKCAAATTGGTGAAGTGAAATGAAAAAAAATGATTGTTTCAAAAAATTCWATWAAAAAAAAAKCTGAAAGGTGGTGTGTGCATATGTATTCACCCCTTTGCTATGAAGCCCCCAAATAAGATCTGGTGCAACCAATTACCTTCAGAAGTCACATAATTAGTTAAATAAAGTCCACCTGTGTGAAATCTAAGTGTCACATGATCTCAGTATATATACACCTGTTCTGAAAGGCCCCAGATCTGCAACYCKACKAAGCAAGCGGCACCATGATGACCAAGGAGCTCTCCAAAGAGGTCAGAGACAAAGTTGTGGAGAAGTACAGATCAGGGTTGAGTTATAAAAAAATATCAGAAACTTTGAACATCCCACGGAGAACCATTTAAAACCATTAATAAAACATTTAAAGAATATGGCACCACAACAAACCTACCAAGAGAGGGCCGCCAACCGAAAACTCACAGACCAGGCAAGGAGGGCATTAATCAGAGAGGCAACAAGAGACCAAAGATAATCCTGAAGGAGCTGCAAAGCTCTGCAGCAGAGACTGGAGTATCTGTCCATAGGACCACTTTAAGGCGTACACTCCACAGAGCTGGGCTTTATGGAGACCATTGACCAGAAAAATGCCATTGCTTCAAGAAAAAAATAAGCAAACACGTTTGATGTTCGCCAAAAGGCATGTGGCAGACTCCCCAAACATATGGAAGATACTCTGGTCAGATGAGACAAAAATTTAGCTTTTTGGCCATCAAGGAACATGTATGTCTGACGCAAACCCAACACCTCTCATCACCCCGAGAACCCTATCCCCACAGTGAAGCATGGTGGTGGCAGCATCATGGTTTTCATCGGCAGGGACTGGGAAACTGGTCAGAATTCAAGGAATGATGGATGGCGCTAAATACAGGGACATTCTTGAGGGAAACCTGTTTCAGTCTTCCAGAGATTTGAGACTGGGACGGAAGTTCACCTTTCAGCAGGACAATGACCCTAGGCATACTGCTAAAGCAACACTCAAGTGGTTTAAGGGGAAACATTTAAATATCTTGGAATGGCCTAGTCAATGCCCAGACCTCAATCCAATTGAAAATCTGTGGTATGACTTAAAGATTGCTGTACACCAGCGGAACCCATCCAACTTGAAGGAGCTGGAGCAGTTTTGCCTTGAAGAATGGGCAAAACTCCCAGTGGCTAGATGTGCCAAGCTTATAGAGACATACCCCAAGAGACTTGCAGCTGTAATTGCTGCAAAAGGTGGCTCTACAAAGTATTGCCTTTGGGGGGTGAATAGTTATGCACCCTCAAGTTTTCTGTTTTCTTGTCTTATTTCTTGTTTGTTTGACAAGAAAAAATATTTTGCATCATCAAAGTGGTAAGCATGTTGTGTAAATCAAATGATACAAACCCCCTAAAATCTGTTTGGAAAATAGGAAAAAACGCCAAGGAGGGTGAATATTTTCACAAGCCACGTATCTGGTCAAATACCATTTTTTTCTAAAAGTTTACTGAGGGGTGGCAACAGGCTTATTGGTCAGCTATTTGATCCATCAAAGAGTGCTTTGCTATTCTTGGMTAGCGGAATCACTTTTGCTTCACTCCAGGCCTGAGGGCACACACTTTCCTGTAGGCTCAGATTGAAGAGTTGGCAAATAGGAGTCACAATATTGTTAGCCATCATCCTCAGTAATTTTCCATCCATCCAAYTTGTCAGACCCAGGTGGCTTGTCATTGTTGATAGACACACAAAATATATCACCTCTTCAACACTCACTTTACGGAATTCAGAAATACAATGCCTATCTTTCATAAATTGGTGATTTATGCATTGGTGTGTAGGTTCAGAATTTGTTGTCGGCATGTCATGCCTAACATAATTGCAAAAGGGTTTTCTAATGATCAATTAGCCTTTAAAATGTTTAAACTTGGATTAGCTAACACAACGTGCCATTGGAACACAGGAGTGATGGTTGCTGATAATGGGCCTCTGTATGCCTATGTAGATATTCCATAAAAAATCTGTTATTTCCAGCTACAATAGTAATTTAGAACATTAACAATGTCTATACTGTATTTCTGATCATTTGATGTTATTTAATGGACAAAAAAGGTGCTTTTCTTTCAAAAACAAGGAAATGTCTAAGTGACCCCAAACTTTTGAATGGTAGTGTACCTCTGTTGATATCACATTACCAAGCATTTCACACATATTATCCAATTACTGACTGTTAGCACTTGGTGGTCTATAGCAGCTTCCCACAAGAATGGGCTTTAGGGGAGGGAGGTGAACCTGTAGCCATTTTACTTCAACAGCATTTGACATGAGCTCCTCTCTAAGCTTTACAGGAATATGACTTGGCAACACCTCCACCATTGGCATTCCTGTCTCTTCTGAAGATATTGAAACCATGTATTGCTACTACTGTATCAGAGATATTCAGTATATGAATGTTATTTCTTACTAAAAGTTATCAATTTCATGAACCTTGTTTATTAGGCTACATATGATAATGTGGCCTATTTTTTTGCACTTTTCTGGGATTCTTGATTGTTTTTGTTGRATTTACTGGGAGGCTTAACAGGGGTAGACATGGCAGTGCAGGGTGAGATGCACACAGTGGAATACCTACTAGGGCAAACAACCTCGGTGCAAAAGTATAACTCAGGTTCATTGGCACATGATTACCTCATACAATAGCTGTAGGATTGGCAGAGGCATTCAGGGGAGTCAGAAAGTATTCACACCCCTTGGCTTTTAAAAAACATTTTGTTGTGTTACAGCCTGCATAAAAATAGATTACATTGACATTTGTTGTCACTGGCCTACACACAATAGCCCCAAATTAAACTTTGAAGTTATGTTTTTAAACATATTTACAAATGTYTTAAAKATGAAAAGCTGAAATGTCTTGAGTCAGTAAGTATTCAATCCCTTTGTTATGGCAAGCCTAAATAAGTTCAGGAGTAAACATRTGCTTAACAAGTCACATAATAGTGGCATGGACTCACTCTGTGTGCAATAATAATGTTTAACCTGGTTTTTGAATTATTACCTCATCTCTGTACCCCACACAAACAAATAATTGTAAGGTCCTTCGGTCGAGCAGTGAATTTCAAACACGGATTCAACCACAAACACCAGGTAAGTTTTCTAACGCCTCGCAAAGAAGGGCACGTATTGGTATAAAAAACATTGAATATCCATTTGAGCATGGTAAAGTTATTAATTACACTTTGGATGACGTAACAATACACCCAGTCACTACAAAGATACAGGCGTCCTTCCTAACTCAGTTGCCAGAGAGGATGGAAACCGCTCAGTGATTTCACCATGAGGCCAAGGGTGATTTTAAAACAGTTACAGAGTTGAATGGCTGTGATAGGAGAAATCTGAGGATGGATCAACAACATTGTAGTTACTCCACAATACTAACCTAATTGACAGAGTGAAAAGGAAGCCTGTACCAATATTCCAAAACATGCATCCTGTTTGCAACAAGGCATTAACATTATACTGTTAAAAATGTGGCAAAGCAATTCAGTTTTTGTCCTGAATACAAAGTGTTATGTTTGGGACAAATCCAATACATTACTGAGTACCACTCCATATTTTTAAGCATAGAGGTGGCTGCATCATGTTCTGGGTATGCTCATAATTGTTAAGGACTGGAGAGTTTTTCAGGATAAAAAAATAAATGCAATGGAACTAAGCACAGGCAAAATCCTAGAGGAAAATGGTTCAGTCTGCTTTCCACCAGACACTGGGAGAATAATTCCCCTTTCAGCAGGACAATAACCTAAAATACAAGGCCAAATCTACACTGGAGTTGCTTACCAATAAAATAGTGAATGTTGCAGAGTTACAGTTTTTACCTAAATATGCTTGAAAATCTCTGGTTGAGCATTACTTTCACCTTGTCAATCACAACCTTATTCATTGGGGATACTCAATAATACTTTTTTTCTTATTGGCTGTTCATCTGTGATTTGGATCGTGTGGGTTGCCTCCTGTGTTTGTCCCAGTCGGTCTCGACAGACTTTTGCCCATTGGTGCAGGAGATTATGTAAGGCCATTGGTGCAGGAGATTATGTAAGGCTTCCTTGGTGGATGTGTCCAATTCAGCATTTTCCACATGAGCCTTGATGCGGCTGTCTCTCAAATGGTCACTGGGGGGTGCTGCAAGATATAGCCCTACCACTGATGATCCTTCACAGCTGGGCTCATCCCATCCGACCTACTCCTGCCGTCCATGTCGCACTCCATACATCTCTCCAAAAGTTGAGTAATGTGCCAGTCTTGCACAGGAAGTCCAGACCCAGCACAATGGAGAAGGCCAGGTGTGACTTGTGCATTACAGAAGGTGTTCACCAACCATAAGTCCTCATGGAAAGTGTAAAGCAGTTTTGTCCATTGGCCAAGACAAATTCTTGCTCAGAGCATGCGGTCAGAGAGTCTTGGGGTTTCTTTATAGAGGGATTCCTGCAACAGAGGGAATGAACACCATGTGTACAAAAATACTTTGCACTTTATCCCCCCGCACCATCATAGGAACTACGATCTTGGTCAGGGGTCGTCTTCCCTGGTTATTAGAGCGTTCAGGCAAAACTGCATTCAGATGGACTTTGGATCTTAATCCTTTGCCTCCATCTGGTGGGCACTTTCCCTGGTCCTTGCTGGGCTTTTGGGTTTTGAACTGCTCTTTGCCTGCGATAGCGTTCACCCAGTTCCAGTAGGTGGACTGGCCTGACCAGACAGTTTCCATGAGGGTCCCAATCCGCACAAGCTCATCAACTGTGTGGGCTGTCCTTCTGAGAATGCTGGCCAATTTCGGGTTACAATTTCAGAGTATCAGATTGAATATTTATTCTTCATGTGTGACCATGTGTCCAGCGCATACACAGAGCTCAGTACTGAAAAGTGAAGTCTCGGATGCTCTCTTTTTGGCCTTGAATCCTGCCTTGAAGCCTCTTCTCTCCCTCTGTATCATAGTCTTCAGAGAAAAATGCCCAGATGAATGCAGGCTTGAAACTCCCCCTGGTATCAAACTTTGAGCTTTCAACTCACTACCAGTCTTTGGCTGTGCCCTGTAAAACAGTATTCATAGTTGCCAACACCTCTTCATCTGTTAAAGGATGAATATATTCTTCACATTTCTCCAGATAAGTCAAAAGCATCTTCATTATCCTCCCGTCCTCCAAAGCTGGGAAACTGGACCTTCACTGATAGTTTGTATCTCTGAACAGCAACGCCACTCTCTTCCCGGTGTGTGCCTCCAGTTGAATTCTCTGTTGCCCCAGTAGGTTCCCTTCTCGTCCTGACCCCACCGTTGTCTCTTCTCTGTAAAAACCCAGCATCTCTTCTTGCTGCAGACCCAGCATCTCTCCTTGTCCCAGAACCAGAAAAATTGACAGACGGAGCTTCATCACGCATGGAGGTGCTCACTTTCCTACTAAGGTCCTTGAGTTATATATCCAACTGTCTGTCTCGCCATGCCAAACATTCAACCATTGACTGCCTGATTTCTGTCTTCGCACCATCAAAGGCATTTTGCAAGCATCGGCATTTACGGTCAATATAGTACCGAAGAACATCTTCTTTCCTTACAGCATTAAGAACAAGTGTATCTTTAAATTCTATGTAAAACATGTATCTTTCATCAAAGTTTATGATGAGTATTTCTGTTATTTGACGTCGCTCTCTGCAATTTCTCCGGATATTTTGGAGGCATTTCTGAACATGGCGACCTTGTAAACTGAGGTTTTTTGATATAAATATGAACTTAATCGAACAAMACATATATGTATTGTGTAACATGAAGTCCTATGAGTGTCATATGATGAAGATCATCAAAGGTTAGTGATTCATTTTATCTCTATTTCTGCTTTTTGTGACTCCTCTCTTTGGCTGGAAAAAATGGCTCAATTTTTCTGTGAGTTGGTGGTGACCTAACATAATCGTTTGTGGTGCTTTCGCTGAAAAGCATATTTGAAATCGGACACGTTTGTGGGTTTAACAACAAGATTACCTTAAAAATGGTATAAGACAKATGTATGTTTGAGGAATTTTAATTATGAGATTTCTGTTGTTTGAATTTGGCGCCCTGCACTTTCACTGGCTGTTGTCATATCGATCCCGTTAACGGGATTGCAGCCATAAGAAGTTAACAGAATGACTTTCAGAATGGGTGTTGTATGTGGAGGATGAGGGCTGCAGTAGGTATCTCAGGGGGGAGTGAGGCCTAAGAGGGTTTTATAAATAAGCATCAACCAGTGGGTCTTGCGACGGGTATACAGAGATGACCAGTTTACAGAGGAGTATAGAGTGCAGTGATGTGTCCTATAAGGATCATCGGTGGCAAATCTGATGGCCGAATGTTAAAGAACATCTAGCCGCTGGAGAACACCCTTACCTGCCGATCTATAAATTACGTCTCTGTAATCTAGCATGGGTAGGATGGTAATCTGAATCAGGGTTTGTTTTGACAGCTGGGGTGAAAGAGGAACGATTATGAAACCAAGTCTAGATTTAACCTGAGCCTGCAGCTTGGATATGTGCAGAGAGAAGGACAGTGTACCATCTAGCCATACTCCCGAGTACTTGTATGAGGTGACTACCTCAAGTTCTAAACCATTAGAGGTAGTAATCACACCGGTGGGAGAGGGGCATTCTTCTTACCGAACSACGTGACTTTTGTTTTGGAGGTGTTCAGAACAAGGTTAAGGGCAGAGAAAGCTTGTTGGACACTAAGAAAGCTTTGTTGTAGAGCGTTTAACACAAAATCCGGGGAGTGGCCAGGTGAGTATACGACTGTATCATCGGCTTATAAATGGATGAGAGAGCTTTCTACTGCCGGAGCTATGTTGTTGATGTAAATTGAGAAGAGCGTGAGGCTTAAGATCGAGCCGTGGGGGACTCCCTCGGTGACAGTCAGTGGCTGAGACAGCAGATTTTCTGACTTTATACACTGCACTCTTTGAGAGAGGTAGTTAGCAAACCAGGCAAAAGACCCCATAGTGACACCAATACTCCTTAGCCGACCCACAAGAATAGAATGGTCTACCATATCAAAAGCTTTAGCCAAGGCAATAAAAATGGCAGCACTACATTGCTTGGAGTCAAGGACAATGGTGACATCATTTAGAACCTATAAGGCTGCAGTGACACATCTATAACCAGACTGCATACCAGAGAGAATACTATAGACARCAAGAAAGCGAATCATTTGATTATTGATCAGTATTTCAACACTTTTGATAAACAGGGCCAAATAGAAATAGGGCTGCCTATAACAGTTAGGATCAGCTTGATCTCCCGCTTTAAATAAAGGATGCACCGRGGCTGCCTTCCAAGCGATTGGAACCTCCCCAGAGAGGATAGACAGGTTAAAAAGGTCAGAGATAGTCTTGGCGATGAAAGAAGAAAGTTTTTTTTGAGTCAAGTTTAAGGAGCTCCATTAGCACCTCAGACTCAGTGACCGCCTGCAGGGAGAAACTGTGTAGTGGGGCAGGGTAAAAAGATGGAGGAGCATTGGGGCTAGTCGCATTAGAAGGGCTGGGAGATGAGGAAATGTTGGATGGGAAAGAAGGCATGTATGAGTCAAATAGATGTCCTGCTGATTCTTTACCAATTTACAGAGGCCCGGTCATGAAGGAAGATTACTCATTAAAGTTCTTCAGCAAGCACTATGACAAATCAGGACAGCAGCCATTATGAACTGAGCAGCCATTAGAAAAAAAGCTGCAAAACAGTGATCACTAAGTTCATTACAGAAACACCAGACCTCACTTATTTGTGAGGATAACATCAAGGAGAGTAGCCTTTTCTGGGCATTTGGAATCATACCTTGTGGGATTGGTAATAATCTGAGAGAGATTTAGYGAGTCTCATTGTTTTAGGACTTGGTCAGGTGGTTTAAGCATGTTCCAGTTTAGGTCACCTAGCAGAACAAATTCAGACTTAGTGTAAGGGGCTAGGAAAGAGCTTAGGGCAGGTAGGGTACAGGCCGTTGCTGATGGTGGACGAAAACACCCCGCAACAGTCAATAAAGAGCTATTTGAAAGCTTAAAGCTTAAAACAGCTAATTTAATTGTTTGGGGACAGACTTGGTGGAGACAACAGAGCACTGAAGGTGTTCCTTGGTAAAGATTGCTACTCCACCACCTTCGGAAGATCTGTCTTGCCGAAAAAGGTTATAACCAGAAAGGTTAACATCAGTGTTCAAAACACTCTTTCTTAACCACATCTCAGTATTGACCAATACATCTGGATTGGAGCTTTGAACCAACACTTTCAATTAAAAGCTTCTAGTGTTAATGTMCAGAAAACTCTGCTTTCAATCAGAGCACAAGTCAGAACTGGGGCTAGCAACAGTAGACGGGCCCTGAATGTATTTCGGTTGACGATATCTGTATTGAAATGTTATGATGACATGCACATTTCCAGATATCATCAGCCGAAATACATTCAGGGCACGGCAGAGTACATGGAGAGCTCTGTAGTGTTCATTTTTTATGACATTTTAATGTGCATCAGATGGTAACAATATCATACAGCAATTTCATCGGGTAACATGAATACAAATCCTGCGAGAGGTGGTTATAATAGGATGTCCGATTCCTCTTCATCCGACGACGACACCCGTTACACCATTTCAGGAAACTAGTCGTATGTCGTGGGTCATTACCTCACAGGAGAGATGTTTGAAGGTAAAAACAAAAACATCAAAAGGTGTTTTTTTGGGGGGGCAGAAATGCCTTTTTGAACATGTGAAATTTCAAACTTGTATGCCATCTGTAAATACAAATACAACTGTTAAATTATGAGCTTAGTTAGTTTAGCCACAGAAAAAGTCAGCAACCTTCCCGCTAGCCATGATTGGCTGAGATAATGAGTGGGCTGGACATGACGAGAGATGAGTTTGGATTGGTCTGCCATATAACAGGCTTCTGTCTATTTGAGCTGGTCAGTATGTCTAGGTAATCCTGTCTAATGCATCTTTTTTTAATGTATTGTGTAGTAAAACTGCAAAGTGCTGCTCTCCACTTTCTGGAGGACAGAGTTTAGAAATCAGTGGAATTAGAGTATGATAGCTAAGGAGATGGAGAACACCTGTCTCCGAATTACATCTTCAAAGACAACCATGGCATCCGACAGGCGACATGTCCATCCATGAATGATGTAAGATAGTGTAGCTAGGTACATTTTCAGATATTACAAGTTTCTGATTTTGACGGAAATGGTGCATTTGTAATTTCAGTCTTGCCATGTACTCCGACTTCAGAGCACTCTAGTCTGAGTGTGCCAGAGCGCAGAATAATTTACGAACGCTCAACACCCGTTYAATATGGCCGGTGTAAGTAAACGCAAAAAAGCGTAATTAAATAGTTTTGCTAGCAGCACAGTTACAGTCATCTACGCTCTGGATAACATGAAAACAGCCTAACCAGCTCTGCTAGGGCGAGTAAAATGGTCAGAGTGGGGTGTTCGCTCATTTGCGTCTGGAAGTAGCTAGRWAGCTAGCCAATGTTAGCCAGTTAGCTTGGGTGCTTGACTGCCGTTATGAGGTCAGAAACAAGGTTCGGAACAACCCTACTCATCAGCCAGAGCGTCCAGTGTGCACTCTGAACGCTCCAAGAGCAAAACAATCTGAATTTACTAACGGACAATCTGACAGCACAGTTGCAGTCACTAACACTCTGGATAACATAAAGGCCTAACCAGCTCTGCTAGGGCGAGTAATGTTCAGTGAGCTGTTCTCTCATTTTTGTCTGGAAGTATCTAGCAAGTTACCTTGGGTGCTTGACTGCTGTTGTTAGTACAGAACGCTCAGATCAATCCTTAAAGCGATGTGTGGGCTAAAGCTTAAGAGGGTGTGAACGATGCTGAATGGGTGTAGACAAAGAAGAGCTCTTCATTAGGCACCAAAACATTCAAAGGCAATTTTCTCAAAAGTGAGTTTACAAATGTATCATCTTTCAAAGCAGAATTACTTTCCCATTGTTCCTCAACTGTGGTATATGATATACAATTTTGTAGCTCAGATTCTCTACTTTTATCCAATGTAAAAAAACACAATTTCAAGTGTTGAAAAATATGACCAATTTGAGCCAGTCGGTCACATATACAGTTAGTCGCGAGTGTGGGAAGAAACATCATCTGTCCCATGGTCGGGTAAACGAGCAAGTTCATAGTCAACAAAGCCCGCAAGAGTCATTTTGCTGTTGTGAAAGCCTGCGTCGGTGTAGCCTCTCACATTTTCACTTTCAATGAATAAGATCATATCATTCTCAAAGTCCTGTGAATGTATTTGCCTGAGTTGAGTATGGAAGCCATTCATATGAACATGTGGAGACTCACCTTAATCACTGTGTTGTATCCCATTATATTCTGCCTTTTTATTGTATCTGTTAACTACCTAATTTTCCAACTTATTTAGTCTAGTAAATAAAACCTTGAATGAATTGTTTGTGGCATTGAGTTCATTTACAAGCAATTTGGTTCATCGGGTATCAGAGCTTTACGACTGTTCAGAATGAGAATATAGTAAATTAACTGTTGATTAAGACTATTATTGATATAGGATTAATGATATAATGGTTAATGTTAACTACTCATATAGTTAATTCAAGGATTTCTCTATATCCAGCCCTTAAAGGTCTTAATCAAATAATTCAGATAAATGTATTACTCCACTAATCAGTCAATTTTGTAGAATTTTAATTAGCCATAAGTCACAACAAAAAGTGCATTCGGAAAGTATTTAGATATTTCAGTTTTTTTATTTMATAAATTTGCAAAAATTGTTTTTGCTTTGTCATTATTGGGTATTTTGTGTATAATTGATGAGGGGAATATTTAAAAATCAATTTTAGAATAAGGCTGTAATGTAACAAAATGTGGAAAAAATTAAGGGGTCTGAGTACTTTCCAAATGCACTGTATTTTGGTACCCCGTGAGAGGAACTAATAGACATTTTCACTTGCTTTTAGACTTCAATGGACAAATTATTACACTTAAGATTCATAGTCCATAACTCAGAGCTTATCAGTGAAAGTAGTGTGTTTTTTCCATAAGTCTGAAGGAACAAGGAGATTGAGAATCCCATAGGGTGGCGCACAATTTTCCCAGCATCGTCTGGGTTAGGGAAGGGTTTGGCTGGGGTAGGCCGCCATTGTAAAATAAGAATTTGTTCTTAACTGACTTGTCTAATTAAAAGAGAGTTTAKATTTTTTTGTCTGTGTTGCAAACTGACTGTACTAGACATAATTGTGGTTTTACTTGGAGAACTAAAGTTGAATTAGTGTCCTAATGAGAAAATGCGGGCTCCAGTTTAAGTGCATATTGCTTGAATTTCTCATACGCCTATTGTGGCCACTGGGACCATAGAGCCACCTTTCCTATCGGCTGTAGGATAGGGAGCATTCCCACTCAAAAAAAATAGCACTTCTGTAAGATTACTGCGTGTTCCAGGAAAAAACATTTGGAATTGGATTAATTAGTTTATTTTGAACTACGTGTTCCAGTCTAAACACATTTTGCTAGCAGAAATAGCCTAGACTCACTTTACCTATCGTCTGTAGGAAAGGACGGTTCCCACTTTCGAAATGACCACTTCTGTAAATTAGAAGTGTAGAAGTGGATAAATTAAACATTTTGAACACGAGATTTTGCTCTCCTGAGGTAGAGTACCTCATAATAAAATGTAGACCACAATATCTACCAAGAGAGTTCTCAAGTGTATTATTCGTAGCCGTCTATTTACCACCACAAACCAATGCTGGCACTAAGACCACACTCAACGAGCTGTATAAGACCATAAGCAAACCAGGAAATGCTCATCCAGAAGCGGGGCTCCTAGTGGCCGGGTACTTTACATGTAAATCCGTTTTACCTTATTTCTACCATCATGTCACATGTGCAACCAGAGGAAAAACAACTCTAGACCACCTCTAGACCACCTTTACTTCACACACAGAGACGCATACAAAGCTCTCCCTCACAATCCATTTGATAAACCTGACCATAATTATATCCTTCTGATTCCTGCTTACAAGCAAAACTAAAGCAGGAAGTACCAGTGACACGCTCAATACGGAAGTGGTCAGATGACGCGGATGCTACGCTACAGGACTGTTTTGCTAGCACAGACTGGAATATGTTCCATGATTCATCCAATGGCATTGAGGAGTATACCACATCAGTCACCGGCTTCATCAATAAGTGCATTGAACATGTGGCAGGGCTTGCAAACTATTACGGACTACAAATGGAAACCCGGCCGAGAGCCTACCAGACGACTAAATGCCTTTTATGCTCTCTTCAAGAACACTGAAGCATGCATGAGAGCACCAGACTTCCTGATGGGCCGCCCCCAGGTGGTAAGGTTAGGCAACAACACATCTGCCACGCTGATCCTCAACACTGGGACCCCTCAGTGGTGCGTGCTTAGTCCCCTCCTGTACTCCCTGTTCACTCACGACTTCGTGGCCAAGCACGACTCCAACACCATCATTACGTTTGCTGACGACACAACAGTGGTAGGCTGACAACAACAATGAAACAGCCTATAGGGAGGAGGTCAGAGACAACAACCTCTCCCTCAATGTGAGCAAGACAAAGAAGCTGATTGTGGACTACAAGAAAAGGAGAGCCAAACAGGCCCCCATTAACATCAACGGGGCTGTAGTGGAGTGGGTTGAGAGTTTCAAGTTCCTTGCTGTCCATATCACCAACAAACTATCATCAAGTCAAATTGTATTTGTCACGTACACATGTTTAGCAGATGTTATTGCAGGGGTAGCGAAATGCTTGTGTTTCTAGCTCCAACAGTGCAGTAATATATAAAAATTCACAACAATACACAATACACACAACCTAAATGTGAAAGATTGGAATTAAGGAACCAGCCCTGCGGTTGCGGGTGGTGCATTTGCCGTACCAGGCGGTGATACAGCCCAACAGGATGCTCTCAATTGTGCACCTGTAGAAGTTTGTGAGTGCTTTTGGTGACAAGCCGAATTTCTTCAGCCTCCTGAGGTAGAGTGAGAGGTTATTTTCCTGGCACCACACTCACAGGGCCCTCACCTCCTCCATGTAGGCTGTCTCGTCATTGTTGGTAATCAGGCCTATTATTGTCAGGCCTACATCTGCAAACTTGATGATTGAGACGGAGGCGTGGGTGGCCACGCAGTCATGGGCGATCAGGGAGTATAGGAGGGGGCTGAGCACGCACCCTTGTGGGGCCCCTGTGTTGAGGATCGGTAAGTGGGCAGTGTGCAGTGCGATGGTGATTGCATTGTCTGTGGAACTATTGCTGTGGTAAGTAAATTAAAGTGGGTATAGGGTTTCAGGTAAGGTAGAGGTGATATGATCCTTAACTAGCCTCTCAAAGCACTTCATGATGACAGGAGTGCTACGGGGCTATAGTCATTTAGTTCAGTTACCTTTGCTTTCTTGGGTACAGGAACAATGGTGGACATCTTGAAGCATGTGTGGAAAGCAGACTGGGATAGGGAGAGATTGAATATGTACTGTACGTAAACACTCCAGCCAGCTGGTCTGCGCATGCTCTGATGCAGCAGCTAAGGATGCCGTCTAATGTTTTCTCAGAGCGAGTGCTAGAGTCAATGTGTTGGTAGAATTTCGGCAGCGTTTTCCTCAAATTTGCTTTATTAAAATCCCCAGCTACAATAAATGCGGCATCAGGATACATGTTTCCAGTTTGCATAAAGTCCAGTGAAGTTCTTTGTGGGCCGGTATGGTATCGACTTGAGGAGAATATACACGGCTGTGACTATAAAATAATAGAATTCTCTTGGGAGGTAATATGGTCTGCATTTGATTATGAGGTATTCTAGGTTGAGTGAACGAAAGGACTTTAGTTTCTGTATGTTATCATAATCACACCATGAGTGGTAAATCATGAAACATACACCTCCGCTTTTCTTCTTCCCGAAGAGTTCTTTATTACTGTCTGTGCGATATACTGAGAACCCATCTGGCTGTATGGACAAAGATAGTATATCCTGAGAGAGCCATGTTTCCATGGAACAGAGTATGTTACAATCCCTGATGTCTCTCTGGAAGGAGATTCTCTCCCTGAGCTCGTCTACCTATTTATCCAGAGACTGAACATTAGCGAGTAATATACTCGGAAGCAGTGGATGGTGTGTGCGCCCCCTGAGTTGGACTAGAAGTCCACTCCGAATTCCTCTTCTCTGCCGGCAGTGTTTTGGATCAGCCTCTGAAATCAGTTAATCAGCCCTGGGAGGTAAGAACAAAGGATCCAATTCGGGAAAGTTGTATTCCCGGTCGTAATGCTGGTGAAATACCGCCACCCTGATATCCAAAAGTTATTTCTGGCTGTATGTAACACAAAGAAATCCTGTTCTGATAATGTAAGAAATAACAAACAAACAAATAAATACTACAAAGTTGCTTAGGAGCTAGAAGCAGAGCTGCCCTATCTGTCGGCGCCATCTTGCTATAATGGTCTAAACACAACAAGACAGTCGTGAAGAGTGCACGACAACACATTTTCCCCCTCAGGAAAGTAAAAATATTTGGCATAGGTCCCCAGATCCTCCAAAAGTTCTACAACTGTACCATCGAGAGCATCCTGACCGGTTGCATCACCACCTGGTGTGTCAACTGCTCAGCATTCGAGCGTAAGGTGCAACAGAGTGTAGTGTGTACAGCCCAGCACATCACTGGGGCCAAGCTTCCTTCCATCCAGGACCTATATACTAGGAGGTGTTAGAGGAAGGTCCAAAAATGTGTCAAAGACTCCAGTCACCCAAGTCATAGACTGTTCTCTCTGCTACCGCACGGCAAGCGGTACCGGAGCGCCAAGTCTAGGTTCATAAGGCTCCTTAACAGCTTCTAACCCGAAGCCATAAGACTGCTGAATAATTTGTTTTTACACTGCTGCTACTCGCTGTTTATTACCTATGCATACTCCTTTTACCCCAACCTACATGTACAAATGACCTCAACTAACCTGTGAGGGGGTGCACATTGACTTGGTACTGGTACCCCTGTATATAGCCTAGTTATTGTTATGTTATTTTATTGTTTTACTTTTTATAATTTTTTAAACTTTAGTTTATATAGTAAATATTTTCGTAACTCTATTTCTTGAACTGCATTGTTGGTTAAGGTCTTGTAAGTAAGCATTTCACAGTAACGTTTACACCTGTTGTATTCGGTGCATGTGACAAATTAAATATGATTTGATTAAATTCTATATATTTTTTTTAAACATGAGACATCATCAGGAAACACATCTACCCATCCCAGAGAGGTGCAGGGGGCTGCCTTAATTGATATCCACATCTTCAGCGCCTGGTGAGCATGGTTAACTGCCTTGCTCAGGGGCAGAAAGACAGATTTTTACCTTGTTAGCTCAGGGATTCGATCCAGCAACCTTCTGGTTACTGGCCCAACACTTTAACCACTAGGCTACCTGCCACCCCAGGAGAATGGGGTAAATGTTTAGCCATTGAGCTATAAAAGAACAGTGTTGCCTTCGCCATGACGTCTAAAAATGCCATAATGAGCTCACGCTAACTTCCTATGGGCAAAGGCACATGGCATTGGAATTTTTCCTGTTCTCATATTCTGAGATCTCCCAGTACCTCAATAATTAGCCCCACAAGGTGCTAAAATTCAGTGTCAAAGAGACACACTCTCTCTTACGACGGAAGTCCTTAATGAAATCTCACTTGATTTTCAGGTATAACTTTGTGTCGCACAGGTGATGCATATCCCAGTGTGTGGTAGTCACTTACCCACTTGGACAGCTCACGTCCTCTCACTGGTGGCAAAAAGATGATTGCACCGCAGCGCCGTAGGATAATTTTATGCAGCCAACTGACTTCCCTTCAACCTTGCAATTGGAGTACATTACTGAAATGATTAAGCTACCAATTAGTAATCATGTATGATCACAGGTTAATCATTTTTGCCCATTTTTGCCAATTTACAAAACAATTAATTCAATGGTGCAGCTTGTTTGAACATGACTCTAAAGACTGATCCTGTGTATCATAATGATCAATCACTGTTTTCAAACTGTTATTGTTTATCCATTACTCTTTCATTGTTGATTCATAGGTGGTTAAGTGTTTATCAATTACTTTGCATGTATAGCGTATTGCTTGATTATTGATTATTCATCAGCACTTCAATATTTTAACCATTTCGAAACAGCTTGACCATTCCACCAATAGTGCAAGACATTTAAACATGTTTACTGGACAATGTATCAAACTGAAGAACTCATGCCATGTTGATCTATTCTTGAAGCATACTGTGACATTTCTTCTTCTTCTTTCCTATGCCATTAAAATGGTTATAATGGGTATTTTGATGTAACATCAAATGTGTAGATTTTACCCATGGTGTGTTTGGTAACTACAGGCTATGCATTACATCGTAGAGACTGTTAAACTGTTTTATACAGAAGTAACATTCTGTGAACACTTATAAGGAAATCTCAGATTTATCTCACTGAACTTAAAGCAACAAAAACATGCAATAATTTTTTTAGATATATTTTTGTTTATACTTAAAGAGGTCCTAAAATTCTAACTAAAATAACTAAATGATCCATAGTATGACCATCTTACACTGAACAAAAATATAAAACCCCAAATAAAAAGTGTTGGTCCCATGTTTCATGAGTTGAAATAAAAGATCCCAGAAATGTTCCATACGCACAAAATGCTTATTTCTCTAAAATTGTTTGCACACATTTGTTCACATCCCTGTTAGTGAGAATGTATCCTTTGCCAAGATAATCTATCCACCTGACAGGTGTGGCATACCAAGAAGCTGATTAAACAGCATGATCATTACACAGGTGCACCTTGTGCTGGGGACAACAAAAGGCCACTCTAAAATGTGAAGTTTTGTCATACAACACAATGCCACAGATGTCTCAAGTTGAGGGAGTGTGCAATTGACATGCTGACTGCAGGATTGTCCACCAGAGCTGTTTCCAGATAATTTAATGTTAATTTCTCTACCATAAGCCACCTCCAATGTAATTTTAGATAATTTGGCAGTCCGTCCAACCGGCCTCACAACCGCAGACCACGTCTAACCACACCTGCCCAGGACCTCCACATCAGGCTTCTTCACCTGTGGGGTCGTCTGAGACCAGCCACCAGGACAGCTGATGAAATTGAGGAATATTGCTGTCTGTACTAAAGCCCTATTGTGGGGAAATCTAATTCTGATTGGCTGTGACATTTGGGACCCAGTCAGCATCAGAGGGGAGCTTCTTGTGTGTTTGTGTGCTTGCGTGCACGTGTGTGTGTACTCTGTACGTGTGTGTGTGTGTGTGTGTGTGTGTGTGTGTGTGTGTGTGTGTGTCTGGATCTTGAGGTTTACACAGAACTCTATATATTGGGTGATTAATTATTTAATTAATTAGGTTGGTGCTATGGAATTGTTTTATACTGAACAAAAATAGAAACGCAACATGCAACAATTTAAGATGTTACTGAGTTACAGTCATATAAGGAAATAAATCAATTGAAATAAATAAATTAAACCCTAATCTATGGATTTAACATGACTGGGCAGGGGCAAAGCCATGGGTGGGCCTGGGAGGGCTTAAGCACACACACACAAGAAGCTCCCCTCTGATGCTGACTGGGTCCCAAATGTCACCGTATTCCCTATATAGTGCACTATTGTTGACCAAAGCCCGATGGGCCCTGGTCCAAAGTAGTGCACTATATAGGGAATACGGTGCCATCTGGGACACAACTGCCGTTCTGTGAGGAGTAGGATCTGAGATGATGACTGAAGACACATTATTTTTTACTCTACCGCAGCTAAATCCAATAGCAGGACAAGGCAAAAAATAATTGCTTTGATAATTAGTACCACATGCAGAAACAAGTTTTTTTACATTTTCCAATTAATCATACATGCTTTTTCCTCCTATAACCTTTAAATGTTGAGAAAATACCACCATGGCCTCCAGCGCGGATCTGAACAGCACAACGTACAGTGTATTCCTACCGTCCTGCCAAATTTGTAAAAATAAATATTGCAGGGAAACAAGAACAGCATCATCTCCAATTCCGACACTCCTCCTCCCTCCCTCCTCCTCCTCCCTCACTCCATTTCCCCCAATGCAGCGAACATCATTACCCTCAGTATCAAACCACTGCGGCACGCGGTTAGACTATTCGAACACAGCCGCACGTTATTAGCTCAGAATGATGAGAAAAGAGCAGGCATCTCCCATTGTTCTCTAAGCCAGTGTTTAGGCCCCGCTGAAATCCTCTCTTTTTAAAAACCTCTTTTGTGTACAACAAACCGGTCCTAGAGAAAGAGAAAAGAATACCATTAACAAGATTAGGGAGCTCATTTTGCAGCCGACAAAAGGATTTACAATGCGCCTCTGTTCATTAAGCAGGAAGCGGGTGACAATACTGATCTATAATCTTTAGCTGGGGTCTGATTGAACTTCAGTGGCCCGCCTATTGTTGTGTGCTGGGGTTTCACGCAATGGCACACTCGCTGCTCCTCTGAGATTAACATGACGACAGAGAGAAGGAAGAAGAGAGAAAGAAAGGGTGATAGGAGTTCAACATTTACATTACATTTGAGAAAACACTGTTTTCCAGAGACATACATTAATGAGTGCATACATTTCTTTGACTTTTTCACCATGGGAATCAAACCCACAACCCTCACATTGCAAGTGCCATGCTCTATCAACTGAGCCACATGGGACAAGTTCAAGCTTCTCATTTCCATGCAAGCTTCATGTGAACCAGCAATCATCTCTGTGACAGTGGGTATGAGAGGGAGGGCCAATTTGTGTGTGTATTTGCGTGTTTGTGTGTGTGCATGCATATGTAAACAACCTCTGCATAAACTGTCTTTTATCTTTTTCTGTCACAGACACACAAAAGCCTTGCCCATAGCCATGCTTATGGCAATGCATTGGTTTAGTTCATACACTTGCTATAGTCTCTACAGTCTCCCTATTCTGTCAATCCGCTGGCTGAAAAAATCAATTGTGCTGGTAGAGTCACTAGGGAAACCAACAATACAATTCATAATTACTCTCCAGTAATACGGATCTGAGGTGCAATGTAATCACCATGCAGTGTCTGGGAGCAGAACAGGGCCAATGAAGTCAGACAGATTTATTCTGCAGAGCACATCTGCCTTATTTAGAGAGAGAAAGAGACTGCACGCTTAGCTCCCCTGAGATCTTAGCGGCAAAGGTCCAAGAAGAGCCTGCTGAAGGAGGAAATAAGCCCAGCCCACTCTACTGTGGAGCTACATTACACCTCACCGGCAGACAGGCAGGCAGCTCTGTGCTTTCTGGGGAAATCTAATAGGTTGGCCTCTGCGGGCAATCCCTACGGTACTCAGCCGTGCACAAATCAAGCCTTTACCAGAGAATGGTGGTTTTCTAATGATGCGACAGAGTGGGTTGACAAGATATGGGAAGCGGCAGCCTCGTGTACTTATGGTGAAATACGAATGTAAATCGATATCGTGGCCCTGGTCTCTGCCTTATCTTGTGAACCAAAGCAACAGGAAAGAAGAGTATACTGTATTCAACAATACTCACTGAGAATAGCTGGAGAAAAGGCTGCAGTTGTAAGAGCTGCAGATAAGTATAAGAATGAGATGGAGCTGAGTGCTTTTTACCCACTCAGTTCATGGACCACATAAATCTCCTTCTGTACAGAGCTATCCTGGTCGGATCATAGACATTATAGATGAAAAGGAGAGACCAATGATGTCATATAGTGCAACATTTTTATTTGAATGAGATACAGTATTCATGCACATTATAGGTAAATGTAATATTGCACAATAGAACATTTAATGGAATCATGGATAGATAATGGCACCTCTGGCTTCCATAATATGTCCACGTCTCCTATATGACATTCATTGCTGTTCAAGATCGTTGTCCTCATAGAAATAGCTTCTCAACAGTGCGCACCACTAGGCAAAATACGTGCTTTGTTTGAAACGAAACACAGGTAGGCTGCAGTTTGTTAACATAATCAACTCAAACATTTGCCCACGAAAAAACACTGTACATAATTCAAGAAGATCTAAATACATATTCCCATGAACTGGTTGGCATGTAGTGGGTTAAGTTGGTACATGCCCAGAATGTTATATGGTTTGAGAAAAAGAAGGGGGGGACAGGGACAGGATGGGGCGGTTTGATCCGGTTGCGCAGCCTCTGCCTTCAGAAATAGTCTTCCATTGTCCTCAAAGAGTTGATGAATATTCTCTCTTTAGTTAACCACTTTACCTCCTCTATTCATACACCTCTATCGTTAGACACAGGGAAGGTGGCGTCACAGCACGAGGCTTAGCGAGCTACAGTACTACCAGCTTACCTCTTTGTTAGCGTTAGCAAAGATGCTATGTTAGCTACATTACTATCAGTATAACTCTTTTGCATTAGCAGTACCAGGGGCAGCAGGTAGCCTAGCAGATAAGAGCATCAGGCCAGTAACCGAAAGGTTGCTGGTTTGAATCCCAGCGCTGGAAAGATGGGAATAAATCTGCCGTTCTGCCCTTGAGCAAGCAGTTAACCCCCAATAACTGCTCCCTGGGTGCCAATGACATTATATGTGGAATACACATCTCAGTTGAATGCATTCAGTTGTGCAACTGACTAGGTACACCCTTTCCCTAATTACATGGTTACCTCTTCTATATTATCTGGGACATTATGCTAGCTACATTCCTACCAGCTTACATCTTCTGTCCCTCACTGGTCTCAAACCAGGGAACCTCTGAACACATTGACATGTCACCATGAAGAAATGTTACCAGTTACGCCACAAAAGCTGTGGGTCTTGCAGAACAAGGGAAACAACTACTGTACTTCTCGGTCTCAGAGCGGGATATGTCTCAGATTGAACGCTACTAACACTCCGACAACCATTTCACATTGGCTACACAATGACAGACAATATTAGCAGGGACAGACTCCGGACCTAGCCCAGATCTGTGGCTCATTTCTTTATTTCTAAGAGCACAGTGATGATGTATGATTAGACTGAGGTGAGACGCTCCTGGTCAATTGGCCAACAATCATTAATGAATTCCCGGAGCGGACTGTGAAAATGGGGAATAATTCCTACAACTCTGTCTCCATGGAATACTAATTGGCTGGGGAATTAATTGAGATGTAGCAATAGCTTTAATCTCATTATATGCAATACGGGGCCATTTGAAGCATATTTGACGTGATTTATGGTAAATACAAACATAGATATGATCAGAGTGTGTGGTTGGAACGCTCTTTCTCTGAGCTGGTAGGATGTGCATTTCATATTCAAGTAATTGTTTTCTGCGTTTTTTTCTCTGTGCAACAAACAGTCGGATCATTTGCATATTACTCATGACTTCCAGAGTGAAAAATGTGGAGGTGGCATTGAAGTTGTTCGATGGCACTTTTTTCCCTCTTTTTTGTCAGTGGCTGCTGTGTGCCTGGTGTTGGAGACAATCCAGCATAGAAATTGTCTGGAAGGCACTTTGCAAATTGCATTGATCTCTCCCTAGACCTGCCTTCCACCTGCTTCCCATCCTAATACCTCTCTATTACAGAGGGACACGGGGAGGTGGTGGTGAGACGACAGGTGTGATACACACACACACACACGCGCACAAACACACACGCGCGTGCACAAACACACCTGTCTCACTCCCAAATAAAGAGAATTCCCACTATTCTGCACTCTAATTACACACTTATTAGGTCTACACGGGGGACAGACAGCAAGACAGTACTGGAGCAAAAGGGGAAGAGAAGAGACGATTGTGTTTCTTTTCCTGGGAAACAGAACAAGATTAATAGAGCGAGATTAGGAGAGGAGAGTTAAGAAAAAGGGAAAATGATGAGAAGAGGAGGTGTTTTCCTTGCCTGAGACTCATGGTCACCACTTTATAAAAACACCCATACAGTGAATTTGGAAAGTATTCAGACCCCTTCCCTTTTTCAACATTTTGTTACGCCTTATCCTAAAATGTATTAAATATTTTTTTCTTATCAATCTACACACAATACCCCATAATGACGAAGCACAATGACGAAGCAAAAAAAAATGTTTTTTTTAGATAAGTATTCAGACCCTTTGCTATGAGGTTTGAGATGTTTCTACAACTTGTTTGGAGTCCACCTGTGGTAAATTCAATTGATTGGACATGATTTGGAAAGGGACACACCTGGCGCGGCCTGCCCAATGCATCACCGGGGGCACACTGCCTGCTCTCCAGAACATCTATAGCACCCGGTGTCATAGGAAGCCACCCAAACCATGGCTTGTACACCCCGCTATCATCCAAAAGGAGAGGTTAGTGCTGGTGCATCAAAGCTGGGACCGAGAGAGACTGAAAAACAGCTTCTATCTCAAGTCCATTAGACTGTTAAATAGCCATCACTAGCCGGCCTCCTCCCAGTAATCTATCCTGAAATTAGTCACTGTCACTAGCCGCTTACCACCCGGTTACTCAATCCTGCACCTTAGAGGCTGCTGTCCTTATTCTATCCTACATATTCTTCAGATATAGTAAATATTCTATCCACATACTGTCCATAATGTCTATACATCCCATCAAATACACTTCCGGTCAAAAATTTTAGAACACCTACTCATTCAAGGGTTTTTCTATTTAAAAAAAAACTATTTTCTACAATGTAGAATAATAGTGAAGACATCAAAACTATGAAATAACACATATGGAATCATGTAGTAACCAAAAAAGTGTTAAACAAATCAAAATATATTTTAGATTTGTAACGTCCGTTGTTTGAAGGAGACCAAGGTGCAGCGTGGTAAATGTTCATGATTCTTTAATTACTCAGAACACCAAACAAAAACAACAAAAAGAATAACGAATGACACGTTCTGCAGGCTTCACAGAGCTAACAAAAAACAAGATTCCACAACATAGGTGGGAAAAAAAGGCTACCTAAGTATGATTCCCAATCAGAGACAACTATAGACAGCTGCCTCTGATTGGGAACCACACTCGGCCAAACACAAAGAAATACCAAACATAGAATGCCCACCCCACATCACACCCTGACCTAACTAAATAGAGAAATAAAACGTCTCTCTAAGGTCAGGGCGTGACAAGATTTTAGATTCTTCAACCTTTTGCCTTGATGACAGCTTTGCACACTCTCTCAACCAGCTTCATGAGGTAGTCACCTGGAATGCATTTCAATTAACAGGTTTGCCTTGTTCAAAGTTAATTTGTGGAATTTCTTTCCTTCTTAATGCATTTGAGCCAATCAGTTGTGTTGTGACAAGGTAGAGGTGGTATACAGAAGATAGCCCTATTTGGTAAAAGACCAAGTCCATCTTATGGCAAGAACAGCTCTAATAAACAAAGAGAAACGGCAGTCCATCATTACTTTAACACATGAAGGTCAGTCAATATGGAACATTTCAAGAACTCGCAAAAGCCATCAAGCACTATGATGAAACTGGCTCTCATGAGGACCGCCACAGGAATGGAAGACCCAGAGTTACCTCTGCTGTAGAGGATAAGTTCAATAGAGTTACCAGCCTCAGAAATTGCAGCCCAAATAAATGATTCAGAGTTCAAATAAATGAAACATCTCAACTTCAACTGTTCAGAGGAGACTGTGTGAATCAAGCCTGGTCGAATTGCTTCAAAGACACCACTACAAAAGGACACCAAAAAGAAGAAAAGACTTGCTTGGGCCAAAAAACACAAGCAATGGACATTAGACCAGTGGAAATTTGTCCTTTGGTCTGGAGTCCAAAATTTGAGATTTTTGGATCCAAACACTGTGTCTTTGTGAGATGCGGTGTCGGTGAACGGATGATCTCCGCATGTGTATTTCCCACCGTAAAGAATGGAGGAGGAGGTGTTATGGTGTGGGGGTGCTTTTCTGGTGACACTGTCTGTGGTTTATTTAGAATTCAAGGCACACTTAACGAGCATGGCTACCACAACATTCTGCAGAGATATGCCATCCCATCTGGTTTGGGCTTAGTGGGACTATCATTTGTTTTTCAACCGGACAATGATCCAACACACCTCCAGGCTGTGCAAGTGCTAATTTCTCAAGAAGGAGAGTGATGGAGTGCTGCATCAAATTACCTGGCCTCCAAAATCCCACGACCTCAACCAAATTGAGATGGTTTGTGATAAGTTGGTGTCACGGCCGTTAAAGGAAGAGGACCAAGGTGCAGCGTGGTAAGCGTACATTTTCTCTTTATTTGGAAAAAAGACGCCGAACAAAACAACAAACACTACAAAAACAATCCATGAAGCTAAAGGATATGTGCCCTAAACAAAAGCAAACTTCCCACAAAGACATGTGGAAAAAAGGGATACCTAAGTATGGTTCTCAATCAGAGACAACGATAGACAGCTGCCTCTGATTGAGAACCACACCCGGCCAAACACAAAGAAACATAGAAATAAATAAACTAGAATGCCCACCCTAGTCACACCCTGGCCTAACCAAAATAGAGAATAAAAGCCTTTCTATGGCCAGGGCGTGTCAGTTGGACCGCAGAGTGAAGGAAAAGCAGCAAACAAGTCCTCAGCACATGTGGGAACTCCTTCAAGACTGTTGGAAAAGCATTCTAGGTAAAGCTGGTTGAGAGAATGCCAAGAATGTGCAAAGCTGTCATCAAGGCAAAGGGTGGCTGTTGGAAGAATCTCAAATATAAAATATATTTTGATTTGTTTAACACTTTATTGGTTAATACATGATTCCATATGTGTTATTTCATAGTTTTGATGTCTTCCCCATTATTCTACAATGTAGAAAATAGTACAAATAAAGAAAAACCCTAGAATAAGTAGGTGTTCTGAAACTTTTGACTTTTGTACATACAGTTGAAGTCGGAAGTTTACATACACTTATGTTGGAGTCATTAAAACTAATTTTTCAACCCCTCCACAAATTTATAGTTAACAAACTATAGTTTTGTCAAGTCGGTTAGGACATCTACTTTGTGGATGACACAAGTCATTTTTCCAACAATTCTTTACAGACAGATTATTTCACTTATAATTCACTGTATCACAATTCCAGTGGGTCCGAAGTTTACATACACTAAATAGACTGTGCCTATTAAACAGCTTGGGAAATTCCAGAAAATGTCATGGCTTTAGACGCCTCTGATATGCTAATTGACATCATTTGAGTCAAATGGAGGTGGAGCTGTGGATGTATTTCAAGGCCTACCTTCAAACTCATGACCTCTTTGCTTGACATCATGGTAAAATCAAAAGAAATCAGCCAAGACATCAGAAAAAAAATTATAGACCTCCACAAGTCTGGTTCATCATTGTGAGCAATTTCCAAACGTCTGAAGGTACCACGTTCATCTGTACAAACAATAGTACGCAAGTATAAACACCATGGTACCATGCAGCCGTCATACTGCTCAGGAAGGAGACGCATTCTGTCTCTTAGGGATGAACATACTTTGGTGCAAAAAAAGTGCAAATCAATCCCAGAACAACAGCAAAGGACCTTGTGAAGATGCTGGAGGAAATGGGTAGAAAAGTATCTATATCCATAGTAAACCAAGTCCTATATCGACATAACCTGAAAGGCCGCTCAGCAATAAAGAAGCCACTCCCCCAAAACCACCATAAATAAGACAGATTAAGGTTTGCAACTGCACATGGGGACAAAGAGCATACTTTTGGAGAAAAGTCCTTTGGTCTGATGAAACAAAAATAGAACTGTTTGGCCATAATGACCATTGTTATGTTTGGAGGAAAAAGGGGGAGGCTTGCAAGCTGAAAAACACCATCACAACCATGAAGCACGGGGGTGGCAGCATCATGTTGTGTTTGTGCTTTGCTGCTGGAGGGACTGGTGCACTTCACAAAATAGATGGCATCATGAGGTAGGACAATTATGTGGATATATTGAAGCAACATCTCAAGACATCAGTCAGGAAGTTAAAGCATGGTCGCAAATACGTCTTCCAAATGGACAATGACCCCAAGCATACTTCCAAAGTTGTGGAAAAATGGCAACAAGGACAACAAAGTCAAGGTATTGGAGTGGCCATCACAAAGCCCTGACCTCAATCCTATAGAACATTTATGGGCAGAACTGAAAAAGTGTGTGCGAGCAAGGAGGCCTACAAGCCTGACTCAGTTCCTCTGTCAGGAGGAATGGGCCAAAACTCACCCAATGTATTGTGGGAAGCTTGTGGAAGGCTACCCAAAACGTTTGACCCAAGTTAAACAATTTTAAAGCAATGCTACCAAATACTAATTGGGTGTATGTAAACTTCTAACCCACTGGGAATGTGATGAAAGAAATAAAAGCTGAAATAAATCATTCTCTCTACTATTATTCTGACATTTCACATTCTTAAAATAAAGTGGTGATCCTAACTGACTTAAGACAGGGAATTTTTAAAACTGAGTTTAAATGTATTTGGCTAAGGTGTATGTAAACTTCCGACTTCAACTGTATGTATATAAAACAAAAGCTAGACAACCAGGGTGCATTGAAATTCCAAAAGCAATGGATAGAGGAAAATCTGTTGCACATTTTGATGGTCAGGAAATATAATACAGTTTAAGTGTGGCCCTCCGGACCTCGGTTGAAGACTGAATCTGGCTAGCTGGGCAAAATGAGCTTGACACGCCTGGTGTAGAGGGTTAGGGAGGGCAAGGAAGGGGGGACCTTTCCTCTGCAGATGAGGAGAGAAGAGTAAAAATTGATGGGGTTGTGGATGTCTAGAGTATGGGGTAGGGGTCTCGATGGAGCTCAGGATGGTAGAGAGAGGGGGTAGAGAGGCATGGAGGGTGAGGCCTTACCTGTACAGATGGAGCCGTTCCCCACGTAGCCAGGCTTACAGGAGCACAGGTGGCCTCTGATGGTGTTGGTGCATATGGCATTGTCATCACAGGAGCTCTGCCCACTGGCACACTCGTCATGTTCTGAGGGAGAGATGCAGCACGGTCAGACTGTGTGGTAGTGTCTGTCTGTCTGTCTGTCTGTCTGCAAGCGTATAGACTACTCAGCAGTGTGAGAGTGTGTTTGTATCATGAATGCATGTTTGTGTTTTTTAATATTTTTGTTCATGTCTGTGTTTGTATGTCGCACGTGCATCCCTCCTGTAGGGTGATTGCCAGTTGTTTTCATTCAACAGTGTACTGTCAACTATCTCCCTCCCAGATCTGAGCTGCTTACTGAGGGGCTGGTCTGAGCATTTAGCCTCAGGGAATAGGGAGTGGGTTTGCACCACAGGCAGTGTATGACCAAACACCATCTCTAGCCGCTCATCACTGCAAAAGCAAAAAAACATCATCTCATTTACTCGCCTACTTCTGGGAATCCATGACAGGTTGTGTAACACAAACACAGCCAAAAGTTATCTTGAATACAGTTAACGATTCAAACTTCGCCACACACTTGATCTTACACTGCGTAAAAACCAACTGTGGTAAACTGTATGCGTTCCGGTGGAAGTTCATTAATTTCAATGGGAAGCAATCCATACTGCTGCTTCCAATCTGCTGGACTACGCTCCGGTAAGTACAGTGTGTACTTCAATAAAATGTTTCAACTTGTATGTTGCTTTGCCTTGTGGTCTTTGAAACATAAGTGGATTAACCACCGAAGATGTTGCAAATGTGTAGTTTTCAACTACAGTATGTGTTTACGGGATAGCAACAAGAGAACTTTTGAAAGCTCTAATACAGCTCTAATACATTTACTTGAAAAATACAAGATCAAAGGTTATGATGTTTAGAATTCTATGCAATTAGGTTTTATATGTATTCCATGCCATTGCTATTGCTGATTGTATTCATAATAAAGTTGTGGGCTGTAGCCTGTTGTTATTAGTAGGTCTATTGTACTTTTTACAATTGATTATCGCTATCATTATTATAGTAATGGAGGCTAGCTACTCCCATAGCTGTGGGAAGTAGTGTGGGGGTGGGGGTTCTGCGATTTTGTTTATTTTTTATTGATGAAATAGTGCACTACACAAGAAATAGTGCACTACACAAGAAATAGTGCACTACACAAGAAATCAGGTGTGTAGTGCTGGGGGAGCGCTAAGGAGCACGAAAAACCATTGAATGACAAAGCAAATAAATATGTAGGCTACAGCAGCCTAGGAGGTAGGTAAATGGTGGTTTCTTCTTCGTCTTATCTCTGGCGAAGGAGGAAGAACTGTAGGCTACATGTGTGCACTGTATAGGCCCATTTGAGTCTTGACTACGTCAGAAAGTAAAAAAAAAAWAATAATAATTCACCTCTGCCTTGATGTTCATAAAACTCCACTGACTTGCTCTTCCGCAGTGGAACCCAGAATGATATGTGACCACTTGGTTACAGCGACACAGTTCTGCCAAGGACACCCAAACCAGAGTGGCCACCGTAAAGCCCAAGAACCTGACCATCTCTGGAAGTTGCTGTATCCCTGCTTGAGATCTTTAGCCAGTATTGGCTACTGGTTGAGATGCAGGGCCCGTTAGGGCCGTAACATAACAAAAAATAACTTGTAGACTGCAGTCTTTTATGTCCAAGAATACAAATGTAAAATAAAAACATATTGGGGGGGCCAAATAAAATCATCCACAGGCCAAATTCGGCCTGTGATCCGCAAGTTGGGGAACCATGCAGTAGACAGTCTCAGAGTAGTTGCCTCAAGTGTCTCCTGATCAGAAATGCTGGTACGGGGCCGGCTTCTGTCAATCTAGGATCTAATATTTTCTATAAAGAATCGTAAAAACCTTTTGCAGAGATCAGGGGATGCAAGCATGTCACTGTTAGGGATGGCACCAGCAACACACTCAATTGTCTTAAACATAATTTTCCAGTTGAGGGATTTCTCAGAGATCAGGGTAGAGAAGTGTTTCGCTCTTGCATCTTTTACTGAAACATTGTAATTTCTCATCAGATCCTTTATTATCTCATAGAATACTTAAAGTTTGCTGGCCTTCCATTTACATTCAGCTAAATGGCACTGTCACACCCTGATCTGTTTCACCTGTCCTTGTGATTGTCTTCACCCACTCCAGGTGTCGCTTATTTCCCCCAATGTATTTATCCCTGTGTTTCCTGGCTCTCTGTGCAAGTTCGTCTTGCATGTTTGTCAAGTCAACCAGTGTGTTTTTCCCGTACTCCTTTTTCTCTTCTCTTTGCTAGTCCTCCCGGGTTTTAACCCTTGCCTGTTTTCTGGACTCCATTCCCACCTGCCTGCCCTTCGGTATCTACTGGACTCTGAACTAGTTTTGACCTTTTGCCTGTACATGAACATTAGTTATGTTCACTTTATAAAGCACGAGTGTGGTCATTAAACCAGGGTGAGACTATGCCAGACAATTTATTCTTGATTTTAACTGGTGCCACTGAGTCTAAAGTAGCCTGACATACAGTATGTCATTGAAACTTTTCACCAAATCATAGGTGTGAAGACAGAGAACAGGATTAATGGTAGAGGACAAAAAAGCATTCAAGAATTTTCTAGCAGTTGTGGAGTTAATGATGCAAGAGCGAGTTGGGACTGGCACATTTTTAAGAGGAGGAGGAGAAAGCATTCTAAAAACAATACTGAGATGGTTAGAGACACACACATCAATAGTTTTTCCAAGTTTCAATATTCTGACCATGGGACAGCACAATATAAAAAGTATGGCCTTTGTGTAGGCCCTGTGGCATGTAGCACAAAGTTAAAGGATTCTAACATGATAAGAACATTTTCAACTAGTGCATTGTTTGGGCAACACACATGAATGTTTAGGTCGCTAAGAATATTAACCCTGTCAGAGAATTCTGGAATGAACAAAATATTAGGTTTAGGAGGGTGGACACTAACATATACAAGATGGGCTGTTTCTTGTTCAAGCTAAAGATAGCCTCTCAAATGAGGAAGATTCACCACATGACACAGGGCTACATATAAACTTGTCTCTATGAATGACGGCTACCCCACCACCACAGCCAGACAGTCTGGATTTCTGTAGATAAAAGGCTGGAAGGGTAGTTTCAAAAGTGAAAGATGGTGCCGACAGAGAGGGCTGCCTGGCTTCTTGATCTTAGGAAACTTTGCAGTATTTTTTTTGAATGTATTATTTCTTACATTGTTAGGACAGAATTTTTGGGGTGTTATTACACATAGCCGGGAAGAACTATTGGATATTAGAGCGACGTGAACTCACCAGCACTACCATCATTATGACCAGGATTACGCACCCCCAGGGCAATTCCAGAAGCCAACCCAAAACAATGTTGGCGTAGGAGAGGTATTCGGAGTGGTCTTCTAGTCCGATTTAGGAGGTGCACACACCACCCACCGCTTCCGAGTATATTACTTGCTAATGTTCAGTCTCTGGATAATAAAGTCGACAAGCTCAGGCCGAGGGCATCTTTCCAGAGAGACATCAGGGATTGTAACATTCACGGAAACATGGCTCCCGGGATATACTGTCTGAATCGGTCCAGCCAGTGGGATTCTCTGTTCATCGCGCAGACAGGAATAAATATCTCTCCGGGAAGAAGTGCGGGGGTGTCTGTTTCATGAGTAACGACTCATCGTGTAATTGTGATAACATACAGGAATTCAAGTCCTTTGGTTCACCTGATCTAGAATACCACACAATCAAATGCCAACCGTATTATCTCACAAGAGAATTTTCTTCGGTTATAGTCGGGGCCTTGTATATCGCCCCTCAAGCTGATACCACGACAGCCCTCAAAGAAATCCAATGGACTTTATGCAAACTGGAAACCACATATCCTGAGGCTACATTTCTTGTACCTGGGGATTTTAACAAAGCAAATTCTATCAACATATCGACTGTAGAACTCATGCTGCCGAAACACTCGACCACTGTTACTCCAACTTCCGGGATGCCTACAAGGCCCTACCCTGCCCTCCCTTCGGCAAATGTGACCATGACTCCATTTTGCTCCTCCCTTCCTATAGGCAGAAACTCAAACAGGAAGTACCCGTGAGAATGACTATCCAACGCTGGTCTGACCAAACGGAATCTACATGTACTCTTCAAAATTGTTTTGATCACGCGGACTGGGATATGTTCCGAGTGGCTTCCGAGAATAACATTGACGAATACACTGATTCAGTGACTGAGTTTATCAGGAAGTGTATAGGAGATGTTGTACCCACTGTGACTAATAAAACCTACCCTAACCAGGGGTTTCTGAGTGGCACAGCGGTCTAAGGCACTGCATCTCAGTGCATGAGGCCTCATTACAGTCCCTGGTTCGATTCCAAGCTGTATCACATCCGGCTATGACTGGGAGTCCCATAGGGCAGCGCACAATTGGCCCAGCTTTGTCCGGGGTAGGCCGTCATTGTAAATAAGAATTTGTTCTTAACTGACTTGCCTAGTTAAATGAAGGTTAAATACTAATACATTTAAAAGATTCGGGCAAACTGAAAGTGCAAACCACAGCATTTAACCATGGCAAGGTGACTGGGAATATGGCAGAATACAGACAGTGTAGTTATTGCCCCGCAAGGCAGGCAAAACGTCAGTATAGAGACAAAGTGGAGTCGCAATTCAACAGCTCAGACACAAAATGTGGCAGGGTCTACAGACAATCACGGACTACAAAAGGAAAACCAGCCACGTCGTGGACACCAACGTCTTGCTTCCGGACAAGCTAAACACCTTTTTTGCTTTGAAGATAACACAGTGCTCATGTGGCCCGCTACCAAGGTCAGGGCCCTCCTTCTCCGTGGACAATGTGAGTAAGACAAGCGTGTTAGCCCTCGCAAGGCTGCCGGTCCAGACGGCATCCCTAGCCGCGTCCTCAGAGCATGTGCAGACCAGCTGGCTGGTGTGTTTACGGACATGTTCAATCTCTCCCTATCCCAGTCTGCTGTCCACACATGCTTCAAGATGGCCACCATTGTTCCTGTACTCAAGAAAGCAAAGGTAACTCACCTAAATGACTAGTCCAGGATCATATCACTTTATTTTTTACAAGCATTTTGCTACACCCGCACTAAACACGTGTTTGTGACCAATATAATGTGATTTGATATGATTTAGAGGACTAAAATCCAATCCTCTTCTTAGCGCTATGGGTCAGATTTTTTTTATTTTAAATAACGTGCCCAACGTAAACGGACATTTTCTCTGGCCCAGATCGTAGAATATGCATATAATTTACAGATTAGGATAGAAAACACTCCAAAGTTTCCAAAACTGTCAAAATATTGTCTGTGTGAATAAGAATACTTATTCTGCAAACAAAAATCTGAGAAAATGTAACCCAGACGTGATATATATATATATTTTTTAATCTGTGTTCCCTGGCCCGTCTAACCTCCATTTAAAGGGGTAACAACCAGATTCCTTCTCCAATGGCTTCCTCAGGCTGTGACCAGGCTTTAGACATAGTTTCAGGCTTATATTTTGAAAAATGAACGAGTTTTTTCAAAACTAGTCAGGTGTCCTCGGAATATTTTCTGCGTGCGCAGGAGGAGCTCACCATTTTCCTTTTCTCTCTTAATGAATAGGTTATGCTCCGGTTGAAATATTATCGATTATGTTTGTTAAAGACAACCTGAGGTTTGATAAAAAAAACATTTGAAATGTTTCTACGACCATTTCGGATACTTTTGGGGATTTGTCGAAGCGAAACACGGCTTTTGTTTTCTCAAAATAATGCGCAGCCCAAATGGCGTTTTTTTTTGTGATAAACAAAAATAAAATCCAACAAAAAAATCCAACAAAAATAAGATTTGTTGTGTAACTGGGAGTCTTGTGAGTGGAAACACCCGAACATTATCAAAGGTAAGGATTTCATTTTATTGCTTTTCTTACTTTCGTGACCAAGCTAATATAAGGCTAAGCTGTTGTAGCATTGAAAGCTACACTCACAAAAGCTTGGATTTCTTTCGCTGTAAAATATATTTTCAAAATCTGCAAAGATAGGTGGATTAACAACAAGCTAAGCTGTGTTTTGTTATATTTCACTTGTGATTGCATGATTATAAATATTTTTGTAATATTTTTTAATCTGATACGTTTGGAAATTTTCATCTTCCTTTCAGGACCGGAACGAGGCTGTAGTTTTCGCATCATAACGCGCAACCCAAATGGCGTTTTTTTGTGATAAAAGTAATCGATTTATCGAACAAAAATAAGATTTGTTGTGTAACTGGGAGTCTCGTGAGTGGAAACGTCCGAAGATTATCTAGCATTGAAAGCTACACTCACAAAAGCTTGGATTTCTTTCGCTGTAAAATATATTTTCAAAATCTGATACGATAGGTGGATTAACAACAAGCTAAGCTGTGTTTTGGTATATTTCACTTGTGATTGCATGATTATAAATATTTTTAGTAATATTTTTGAATTTGGCGCCCTGCAATTCAGCTGTTGTTTAGGAAAGTATCAATGTCATTGAAAATTATAAAATCATTGCATATGAACGACTTCTTATTTAGAAATCTTACATTCAATAAACCGATCTTGACATGGATAGCTGCCGGATTGACAGAGGTATTCAGTGGAGTTAGAGGAACATATATTAGGTTACTTACATTTAACGCACTACGGGACCTAATATGCTTTCCATGTCCTCTGTTGCTAATTATGACAGGGAGGACTGGAGCACTTCCTGACCCAGGCCGTCAGTCTCTAAAACAGTTTGCAATGTTTCTGGAAATAATCCTTAAACCCCTGTGGTTAGGGTAAATCCAGTCTTGTTTAAAAAGTGTAGTTTGCTCTCATAGCAAATCCTGTCATTTCTTCAGGTGCTCATTTAGGGCAATGAGGTGGCTGAAATGTTCTGAACCCCTGATAGCATCGGAGGGAGCCAGAGATAATTGTTCTCTTCCTTGTGCTAGTGAGGGTGGGATTTTTTGTTGTTGTAGTCATCCCTCAGATCGCCTACAGCTGAGCAAGCAACCGCAGAATCTCTTCCCGAAGCTGCTTGATGGTGATGCATTTAGGCCAGAGAAACACAAGTCAATTTATCAGTTCCACTTTTTCTCCCTCCTCTTTTGTGGAAATCATCTCACACCTAGCACATTTGTGCCCAGCCATGGATAGAAGCACCAGTGGGCTAGCACTGCTAGCATACTGCTAGTATGTCAGGCTTCGTTTTGTAATGCTAATAGGTTTTTACCTTTGCCAAAAGACAGGCTTGATGCTAACTAGTGCCTGCTAAACACTGTTTCTTTCATTCCTTTAATTTGTTTAATTTGATTACAGTACACCTATGTTGTAATTGTATTTGAATAACACATGTATTAGTATAACTTGTGAAGCAACAGTACACACTTTAAATCTTCAACATACTTTTGACTTTTAATTATTTGTATTATTCTGCAAACTACTCCTCTTACACCGTTTAACCCTGTAGACCCCAATAGAATTGTAGAACGCTGCTGTAGATTACTGAGAAATGTCAATATAAAGCAACTTTTCTCACACATGACAAACAGATATAGCTCAAAAACAAAGAGCAAATTACAATTACAAGTTCAGATTTGAATTAGTGGAAGATTAGCTGTAGCTGACTTGTGTCAGTGACTGAGTTTATCAGGAAGTGTATAGGAGATGTTGTACCCACTGTGACTAATAAAACCTACCCTAACCAGGGGTTTCGGAGTGGCACAGCGGTCTAAGGCACTGCATCTCAGTGCACGAGGTAGCATTTTTACAATTACAGTGAATGGAATGTTGGAAGTGATGATGTCACAATGGGACCTTTAGAATGTTGAGGAAATCCCATGAAAGTGGATGGAGGACAAAAAGTTTAATAGTTTAAAAAGTATAAATGATATGAAGACTAGTCTACACGTTTTAAAGTTTGAACTGTGCTTCTAGCTCTTGTGCCCTTCAAACTTCACCAGGAAGTGACCTGCTGTCAAATTATGAGTAACAACTCGGTCCACACCCCCTGGTGCCACACCTTTGGCTCCCCACTTCCTGCCACTGTAGCCATCACAAAGTGACTGCACAAGCTGCATTTTGAATGCCTTCAGGGACCAGCGCCTGTGGTTTCTGGGAAGGGGCCTTTTCGCTGTCCCCCATGCTGGTCTATTAACGCCGCCATCAGGGTACCATACATACTGTACATAGGAAGCAATATGCCACGCAACCGCTTTGAGCAGCTATATTCCAACCAGAAGCCATGGATTACAGGCAAAATCCGCACCGAGCTAAAGGCTAGAGCTGCCGCTTTCAAGGAGTGGGACACTAATTTGATCGCTTATAAGAAATACTGCTATGCCCAGAAATACCTCTATGCAGCCGCGACCTGCCCAGCGACGCGAGCCTACAAGATGAGCTAAATGCCTTTTATGCTCACTTCAAGACAAGCAACACTGAAGCATGTATGAGCACGCCAGCTGTTCCAGTCGACTGTGATCACGCTCTCCGTAGCCCATTTTCAACATGTTTCAAGCAGATCACCATAGTCTCTGTGCCCCCAAAAAGTGAAGGTTACCTGCCTAAATGACTACCGCCCTATAGCACTCATGTCGGTAGCCATGAAGTGCTTTGAAAGGTCATGGCTCACATCAACACCATCATCCCGGAAACCCTGATCCTCAACACGGGGACCCCTCAGGGGTGCATACTTAGTCCCCTCCTGTACTCCCTGTTCACTCACAACTGTGTGATCAAGAACGACTGCAACAGCATCATTAAGTTTGCTGATGAACACAATAGTGCTATGCCTGATCACCGAAAGCGATGACACAGCCTTTAGGGAGGAGGTCAGAGACCTGGCAGTGTGGTGCCAGGACAACAACCTCTCCCTCAACGTGGGCAAGATAAAGGATCTGATCATGGACTCACATCGATTGGGCTTTAGTGGAGCGGGTCGAGAGTTTCAAGATCCTTGGTGTCCACATCACCAACAAACTATTATGGTCCAAACACACCATGACAGTCGTGAAGAGAGCACAATAACATATTTTCCCCCTCAGGAAACTGAAAAGATTTGGCATGGGTCCCCAGATTCTCAAAAAGTCATACAGCTACACCATTGAGAGCATACTGAACGGTTGCATCACCGCCTAGTATGGCAACTGCTTGGCATCCGACCGTAAGGCGCTACAGAGGGTAGTGCATACGGCCCAGTACATCATTGGTGCCAAGTTTCCTGCCATCCAGGACATATACTGTATACTAGGCAGTGTCAGCGGAAGGCCCAAAAAATTGTCAAAGACTCCAGTCACCCAAGTCATAGACTGTTCTCTCTGCTACCGCACGGAAAGCAGTACCGAAGCACCAAGTCTAGGTCCCAAAGGCTCATTAACAGCTTCTACCCCCAAGCCATAAGACTAAAGAACAATTAGTCAAATGGCCACCCGGACTATTTACATCCAACGCTGCTACTCGCTGTTTATTATCTATGCATAGTCACTTTTCCCCTACCTACATGTACAGATTACCTTGACTAACCTGTACCCCCGCACATTGACTCAGTACCGGTACCCCCTGTATATAGCCTCGTTATTGTTATTTTATTGTGTTGATTTTTATTACATTTTTTACTTTAGTTAATTTAGTAAATATTTTCTTAACTATATTTCTTGAACTGTTGGTTAAGGGCTTGTAAGTAAGCATTTCATGGTAAGATCTACACCTGTTGTATTCTGGAGATGTGACAAATTATTTGATTTGATTTGTATGTACTGTATATTCAACAAATGAGACAGACACATTTTACAAAGTAAGCTGTGTGAATGGTGAGACTTGGCACAGACATACTCTCTAGTGTGCTCTCCCTCTTCCTCCTCCTATCCATGTTGATCTTCCTCTCCATGTTCCTCTCGCTCCACTCTCCTCTTCCTCCTCTTCATTATCTCCCTCCACTCTCCTCCCGCTCCACACCATCCTCCTCTTCCTCCTTGTTCCACATCTCTAACTCCTCTTCCTCCCGGCCTTTTGCTGCTGAGGCATAACTCTTCATATCACTTCCCTCCCTTTTCACACACTCTCTCACTCTCCCTTCCTCGCTTTATTTTTCTCAGTCTTACACCTACTCTGTAATAGTCACCTTTTAGGAGTTTATAATAAACTAAATAATGATGCTATACGTCACTTTCATTCAATAAAACAAAATCCCATTCACACAAACGCACACATACACATATATAGTATCACCATAAAGCTATACAGCACTTGCATTCAATCAATCATCAATCAAAATAATTAAAATAAAGTTCTTAGTGTAGTGATTGTTTCTCTGTTCATTGTGTTTGTCAGACTGATGGATAATCAGACAGGATAGAGCACACAAAAAGAGGTTCATAGATGGCCAGCAGGATTAGATTATAACCGTAAAGGCTATATTTGGTACACAGACTTCAAGACCTATGGTCAAATTACTTAGTTAGCTGGTTGTCTTTGGYGGGGGGGGGGGGGGGGGAGACGATCATGTGACAAATACAAATCAAATCAAATGTTAGTAGTCACATACACATGTTTAGCAGATATTGCGGGTGTTATTGCGGGTGTAGCAAAATGCTTGTGTTTCTAGCTTCAAATAGTGCAGTAATATCTAACAATTCACAACAATACACACATTCTAAAATTAAAAGAGTGGAATTAAGGAATATATAAATATTAGGATGAGCAATGTCGGAGTGGCATAGACTAAAATACATTAGAATAGAATACAGTACATACATATGAGATAAGTAAAGCAAAAATATTGAAACATTATTAGAGTGACTATTGTTCCATTATTAACGTGGCCAGTGATCTATGAATATATAAGGAGCCTCTAAGGTTCAGGGTTACGTAACCGGGCGGAAGCCACTAAGTGATGGCTATTTAACAGTCTGGTTGCCTTGTAATCGAAGCTGTTTTTCAGTCTCTCGGTCCCAGCTTTGATGCACCTGTACTGACCTTGCCTTCTGGATGATAGCGGCAGGTAGCCTAGTGGTTAGAGCGTTGAGCCAGTAACTGAAAGGTTGTTAGATCGAATCCCCAAGCTGACAAGGTAAAATCTGTTATTCTGTCCCTGAACAAGGCAGTTAACCCACTGTTCCTAGGCTGTTATTGTAAATAAGAATTGGTTCTTAACTGACTTGTCTAGTTAAATCAATTTTTAAAAATAGCATGGTGAACAGGCAATGTTTTTTTCCGCTTGTTGATCTTTTTGGCATTCTTGTGATATTGGGTGTTGTAAGTGTCCTGGAGGGCAGGTAGTTTGACCCCGGCTTTGCGCCCGCACCACCCCCTGGAGAGCCCTGCGGTTGCGGGCGGTGCAGTTGCCATAGCAGGCGATGATACAGCCCGACAGGATGCTCTCAATCATGCATCTGTAAAAGTTTGAGGGTTTTAGGTGCCAATACACATTTCTTCAGCCTCCTGAGGTTGAAGAAGCGCTGTTGCGCCTTTTTCACCACACTGTCTGTGTTGGTGGACCTTTTCAGGTTGCCAGTGATGTGTACGCCGAGGAACTTGAAACTTTCCACCTGCTCCACTGCGGTCCCGATGATGTGGATAGGGGCGTGCTCCCTCTGTTGTTTCCCGAAGTCCACGATTAGCACCTTTGTTTTGTCAACATTGAATGAGAGGTTATTTTCCTGGCAACACACTCACAGGGCCCTCGCCTCCTCCATGTAGGCTGTCTCGTCATTGTTGGTAATCAGGCCTACTACTGTTGTGTCGTCAGCAAACTTGATGATTGAGATGGAGGCGTGCGTGGCCACGCAGTCATGGGTGAACAGGGAGCACAGGAGGGTGCTGAGCATGCACCCTTGTGGGGCCCCTGTGTTAAGGATCAGTGAAGTGGAGGTGTTGTTTGCTTCCTTCAACACCTAGGGGCGGACCATCAGGAAGTCCAGGACCCAGTCGCACAGGGCGGGGTTCAGACCCAGAGCCCCGAGCTTAATGATGAGCTTGGAGGGTACTATGGTGTTGAATGCTGAGCTATAGTCAATCAACAGCATTCTTACATAGGTATTCCTCTTGTCCAGATGGGATAGGGCAGTGTGCAGTGCGATGGCGATTGCATCGTCTGTTGATCTGGGGCAGTAAGCAATTTGAATAAGGTCTAGGGTGTCAGGAAAGGTAGAGGTGATAGCACTTCATGATGAGAGAAGTAAGTGCTTTGGGGTGATAGTCATTTAGGTCAGTTACCTTTGCTTTCTTGGATACAGGAACAATGGTGGACACCTTGAAGCAAGTAGGTACAGCAGACTGGGATAGGGAGAGATTTAATATGTCCCTAAACACTCCAGCCAGCTGGTCTGCGCATGCTCTGAGGACGCTGCTAAGGATGCAGTCTGGGCCGGTAGCCTTTGCGAGGGTTAACACGCTTAAATGTCTTACTCACATTTGTCACGGAGAAGGAGATCCCACAGTCCTTGGTAGCGGGCCGTGTCGGTGGCACTGTGTTTTCCTCAAAGCGGGCGAAGAAGGTGTTAGCTTGTCCGGAAGCAAGACGTCGGTGTCCGCGACATGGCTGGTTTTCCTTTTGTAGTCTGTGATTGTCTGTAGACCCTGCCACATATGTCTCGTGTCTGAGCCATTGAATTGCGACTCCACTTTGTCTCTATAATGACAGGAGGTGGCCCGTTCCTGTAGGTTCATGCTCTACAACATCCGCAGAGTACGACCCTGCCTCACACAGGAAGCGGCGCAGGTCCTAATCCAGGCACTTGTCATCTCCCGTCTGGATTACTGCAACTCGCTGTTGGCTGGGCTCCCTGCCTGTGCCATTAAACCCCTACAACTCATCCAGAACGCCGCAGCCCGTCTGGTGTTCAACCTTCCCAAGTTCTCTCACGTCACCCCGCTCCTCCACTCTCTCCACTGGCTTCCAGTTGAAGCTCGCATCCGCTACAAGACCATGGTGCTTGCCTACGGAGCTGTGAGGGGAACGGCACCTCAGTACCTCCAGGCTCTGATCAGGCCCTACACCCAAACAAGGGCACTGCGTTCATCCACCTCTGGCTTGCTCGCCTCCCTACCACTGAGGAAGTACAGTTCCCGCTCAGCCCAGTCAAAACTGTTCGCTGCTCTGGCCCCCCAATGGTGGAACAAACTCCCTCACGACGCCAGGACAGCGGAGTCAATCACCACCTTCCGGAGACACCTGAAACCCCACCTCTTTAAGGAATACCTAGGATAGGATAAAGTAATCCTTCTCACCCCCCCCCCCCTTTAAAAGATTTAGATGCACTATTGTAAAGTGGGCGTTCCACTGGATGTCATAAGGTGAATGCACCAATTTGTAAGTCGCTCTGGATAAGAGCGTCTGCTAAATGACTTAAATGTAAATGTAAATGTAAATGTTTTGCCTGTTTGATTGCCTTACGGATGGAATAACATATACCTTTTTGCTTCCTTGAGTGCCAGAGAGGGGAAGCGGGAGCAGGCATCCCACCTGGGAAAGGCTGATGGGCCGGCCGAGGTATAGTGCTGGACTACCTGGCTGAGGCGTAGAAGCCCGATGATCCGGCTGAGGCATGGGAGCCCAATGATCCGGCTGAGGCGTGGGAGCCCGATAATCCGGCTGAGGCGTGGGAGCCCGACGATTCGGCTGAGGCGTGGGAGCCCAAGGATCCGGCTGAAGCGTGGGAGCCCGACGATCCGGCTGAGGCGAGGGAGCCCGACGATCCGGCTGAGGCGTGGGAGCCCAGTGAGCCAGCTGGGGCATGATGTGGGATGGGATCCTGCCAAGCCAACCAAGGCAAGGAAATCTCTCATGCCACCTAAGGCGGGGAAGCCTGACGAGCCAGCTGAGGCACCCCTGGTTCCATCGGTGGCGGTACCCAGACCCGATGTCAAAACCAACAACAAAAAACAAGAACTCCCTGATGCTTCAAATAGTGGTGTCAGCATTTTGTAGGGACCAACGCCGGGAGACGAGAAGCAAGTACAGGGAGTGAACATTTAATGGATAACAGACAAGAAAAAAACAAGGTCAGCGTCTGGACAGGGGAAAACGTAGCGACATCAATTCCCCCAAAACACAGGGAACAAACTGAGGAGTAGACCGATATAGTGTGGCAATCAAAAAGTAAAGGAGTCCAGGTGAGTCCAATGAGCGCTGATGCACGTAATAATGGTGACAGGTGTGCCTCAGACTGGGGTAAATATTCACCTTCCAACAGGACAATGACCCTAAGCACACAGCCAAGACAATGCAAGAATGGCTTTGGGACAAGTCTCTGAATGTCCTTGAGTGGCCCAGCCAGTGCCCAAACTTGAGTGATTGAACATCTCTGGAGATACCTGAAAATAGCTGTGCAGCAACGCTCCCCATTCAACCTGACAGAGCTTGAGAGGATCTGAAGAGACGAATGGGAGAAACTCACCAAATACAGGTGGGCCAAATGTGTAGAATCATACCCATGAACACTTGAGGCTGTAATGGCTGCCAAAGGGGCTTCAACAAAGTACTGAATACTTACAGTACCAGTCAAAAGTTAACACACCTACTCAATCAAGGGTTTTTCTTTATTTTTACTATTTTCTACATTGTAGAATAATAGTGAAGACAAACTATAATATAACACATATGGAATCATGTAGTAACCAACATTTTTTATTTTATATGAGATTTTTCAAAGTAGCCACCTTTGACAACTTTGCACACTCTTGGCTTTCTCTCAACCAGCTTCAGGAGGTAGTCAGCTGGAATGAATTTCAATTAATAGGTATGCCTTGTTAAATTAATTTGTGGAATTTCTTTCCTTAATGTATTTGAGCCAATCAGTTGTTGTGACAAGGTAGGGGTGGTAGACAGAAGAAGGCCCTATTTGGTAAAAGACCAAGTCCATATTATGGCAAGGACAGCTCAAATAAGCAAAGAGAAATGACAGTCCATCATTAATTAAGACAAGCTCAGTCAATCCGCAAAATTTCAAGAACTTCTGCAGTTGCAAAAACTATCAAGCACTATGATGATACTGGCTCTCATGAGGACCACCACAGGAAAGGAAGACCCAGAGTTACCTCTGCTGCAGAGGATAAGTTCAATAGAGTTACCAGCCTCATAAATTGCAGGCCAAATAAATGCTTCACAGAGTTCAAGTAACAGCCACAGCTCAACATCAACTGATTAAAGACGACTGTGTTTCACTCTCCTTGCCTCCTTCTCTGTGTTTGTGCTTTTATTTGCAGATTGGGGACAGGTGGAGCTGATTGGGTCGTTCATTTACGGTGACAAGTTGCACTTGGATTTGCACTTGGATTTGGGATCAACTAGGAGATAAAAGTTCCTGTTGCCCAATCCTGGCTCTCTCACTCCTCTCACTCCTTTGTTTTTTGACCTGGTTGATTAGGTTTTTGATTAGGTGCACCCTTCAACACTTACACACATTTTACCTTCATCCATGCATCTCCATTACACTCCTCACATGCATACTTTCACACTTCACAGGTTAGTTTTCCTTTGTAGTTTTATACTTTGTTAGTTATGTAATATTTTTGTTCATCTTTAACTGCTAATGTGTGGACTCTCTTGCTTGTCACCATCTAAGAGCCCCCATTTGTAACAACATGGCTATCTGGGATCTTGCCTTGGTTGGTTTTGACATTATCCCTAGTATATATGGTAATTGGTTAGTGCTAATTGATGACTCTTCTGTGGGTCTTGTGGTTTGCTTAGTTCTGGTATTGTCCCAGAAGCCTTTATGGCTATTTGGCTATTTCGTATGCGCTATTGTATATTGGGAGTTACACGTTGACTTGTTGTAGTTGTGTTTAATCACACTTCAATTGGTTTAGAGAAATTGCCTTCTAAGGTATCGGTTTGATGACTTGTTTATTACAGGTTCTGATTTGGTGGAGAGAAGACCACGACGTCTCTCTTCCTGTACTGTCTAGAGACACTTTGTTCTGTTCCCTGTTGGGCCATCGGATTATGGAGGTATGTTGTCTTTGGTATGACTGTGATGTTTAGAGGCAGACAACTCATTGCTCAGAACTATGGTCTTTTCCCCCTGTTACATGTAGGTATAGTGGCGTGTTCCCACTGGAGACACGTTGTGCATTTTGTATTTTGTGTGGTGATAGTGGTCCGAGCAGTTGTCTCGGGAGCACATCTGTGATTCGGGGTTGGTTACCAGCGAGCTGGTTCCTGCTTCGTGCCAGCAGGCTCTAGTGCATCAATACCTGCTGCGAAGCCACCCAAGACTAGGGTTAAGTTTAACAATAGGATTTGGGTAAACTCAAGTAATGTTCATCTGTTTTTGCACTGTTAAGTCAGCTATGTACTTCTTATTCTGTAGTCGATGTGCTCATTAGAGGAGTTCAAAGTTTGGGCTACTAATATGTTCATTTGGTAGTAGCATTATGGCGTCTATTAAGGATTTGGTCTGTGCTCCTTCTGAAGTTGCTTATGCAGTTTTCAAAGGAACAGCTTTTGAAGTTGCGTGAGTATTATCATGTTAATATTAGTGACAAATGTCTCAAGAATACAGGGAGGTCTATTCTGTCAGCTAATTTGCTTTCAGCTGGTATTTTGAAGGCAGAATTGAGTGAACCTAGTCCAGCTGTATTAATGTACCAATTGTGTCTAGTGCTGGTTTGACATTTGAGCAGAAAAATTAGTTACTTTTACTGCAGCTAAATCATTACAACGATCTGGAAAGGTTGAAACAGCAAAAAAGTGCATGATTTGGAAAGGATGAAGCAGGATTTTTTTTTAAACAACCTAAAGGCTTATCTCCTAGCGCTATAGATGGCGACGATTACGTAAAGGTTAAAACTGCTGTCCTGAATGCTTACGAGTTGGTCCCTGAAGCATATCGACAGCGTTTCAGATCATTGAAGAAAGGTGATAACTCAACATGGGACTGTTTTCCCCGGGATTTGTTAACTCAATTCAATTGTTGGTGTACTGCGTAAGCAGTCACTAGTTTTAAAGATTTTGTGCAACCTGGTTGTCCTCGAACAATTTAAAGAATCTGTCCCTGGTCGTCCTGCTACCAATATAAATGAACATAGCACGGACTGCATCTGAAGTTGCTGTTTTGGCAGATGAGTACGTACTGACCCACAAAGGCAGTTTTGGAGGGTCCCTTATGCGAGATTGGGGGCAGAGGAACAGTTCAAGTGGATTTCGGTCAGCAAATTCCTTTGGTTCTAGTAATGACTCATTTCCATCTAGATCCGAACGTGGTTCATGTCGACAGAATGATGTAAGTAAAATCTCGCACACCATGCGTTTGTTAGGACAGCGCCTAGCCACAAAAAACCATACAGACATTTTCCAGCCAAGGAGAGGTGTCACAAAAGTCAGAAATAGTGTTAAAATGAATCACTAACCTTTGATCTTCATCTGATGGCACTCCCAGGTCCCCATGTTAGACAATAAATGTTTGTTTTGTTCGATAAAGTTAATCTTTATGTCCAAATACCTCCTTTTTGTTCGCGTTTAGTCCAGTAATCCAAATGCACAAATCACGGGCACAAAGTTGAGACGAAAAGTCTAAATAATTCCATTAGAGTTCGTAGAAACATGTCAAACAATGTTTCTAATCAACCCTTAGGGTGTTTTTATCATAAATATTCAATAATGTTTCAACCGGACAATACTGTTTTCATTAGAAAGGGAACGGAGCTCGTGCTCACGGCCACGTGCGATAAACAACTCATGGCTTTCAGCTGAGCCACTTGCTTTGAGTGGTCTTATTCGCTCCCCTTTCACAAAATAAGCTTGAAACAACTTTTAAAGACTGTTGACATCTACTAGAAGCCTTAGGAAGTACAATCTGACCCCACAGACACAGGATATTCGATAGGCATTCAATTACCCTCTCTAGGGTATGTGGGACAGTAGCGTCCCACCTCGTCGGTTTTCACCTGCCATATGAGTTCTGTTATACTCAGACATTATTTTAACAGTTTTGGAAACTTTAGAGTTTTCTATCCAAATCTACTAATTATATGCATATTCTAGCTTCTGGGCCTGAGTAACAGGCAGTTTACTCTGGGCACGCTTTTTATCCAAACTTCCCAATGCTGCCCCCTACCCTAGTGAAGTTAAAAAAGGTAGACGGTAAATAGTTGAACGTAAACAGTTGGAAGGTCAACAGTTAAAATTGAATTTTAGATAATGGCTTATCTGTAATAGGAGAAGCTGTATGCACCTACAGTAGAATGTTTGAGGGTTTATGCCTGAGGATATTGGGCTTGTCTACCCTGTCGCAGGAAAGGACTGGGTCCAGAAACCAGCCAGAGCATTTCTAACACACCAGACCACTTTTTTTCTATTTGAGGCCCCCCACACTGGTCCATTGTTCCTCAAGGCCCCCATTATTAGCCACTTATTGATAATTCTGTGCAGAAACCCCAAGTGGCATTTTCCCAAACTGCCCTATGGTCTGTCCGATTCTGCCCTGTTGTGACTGATACCATTAGCCTTTCCATAGTATCCTGCAGTCTTAGTCCCAAAACCTCACAAACTGGAATGGACATGATTTTTTAATGATTTATTTAACCTTTATTTTGACAGGGATTAAATTCTGAGACCAAGATCCAGTAGTACATAGGTTAACAAGGTAAGGTATGGTGGAAGTTTATGCAAAAGAGTTTATTGACAAAAAGAGTGCAATGCATCAATCTACGTGACTAACTGTGGTGGACTGCAATAGCATCGAATAGTCCCCGCGATATGCAACTGTTCAGGGAAGTCAGGAACCAATACACGCAGTCAGTCAGGAAAGCAAAGGCTCGCTTTTTCAAGCAGGAATTTGCATCCTGTAGCTCTAACTCCCAAAAGTTCTGGGACACTGTAAAGTCCATGGAGAACAAGAGCACCTCCTCCCAGCTGCCCACTGCACTGAGGCTAGGTAACACGGTCACCACCGATAAATCCATGATAATCGAAAACTTCAACAAGCATTTCTCAACGGCTGGCCATGTCTTCCACCTGGCTACTCCAACCTTGGCCAACAGCTCCGCGCCCCCCCCCGCAGCTACTCGCCCAAGCGTCCCCAGCTTCTCCTTTACCCAAATCCAGATAGCAGATGTTCTGAAAGAGCTGCAAAACCTGGACCCATACAAATCAGCTGGGCTTGACAATCTAGACCCTCTATTTCTGAAACTATCCACCGCCATTGTCGCAACCCCAATTACCAGCCTGTTCAACCTCTCCTTCGTATCATCTGAGATCCCCAAGGATTGGAAAGCTGCCGCGGTCATCCCCCTCTTCAAAGGGGGAGACACCCTGGACCCAAACTGTTACAGACCTAMATCCATCCTGCCCTGCCTATCTAAGGTCTTCGAAAGCCAAGTTAATAAACAGATCACTGACCATCTCGAATCCTACCGTACCTTCTCCGCTGTGCAATCCGGTTTCCGAGCCGGTCACGGGTGCACCTCAGCCACGCTCAAGGTACTAAACGATATCATAACCGCCATCAATAAAAGACAGTACTGTGCAGCCGTCTTCATCGACCTGGCCAAGGCTMTCGACTCTGTCAATCACCATATTCTTATCGGCAGACTCAGTAGCCTCGGTTTTTCTGATGACTGCCTTGCCTGGTTCACCAACTACTTTGCAGACAGAGTTCAGTGTGTCAAATCGGAGGGCATGTTGTCCGGTCCTCTGGCAGTCTCTATGGGGGTCCCACAGGGTTCAATTCTCGGGCCGACTCTTTTCTCTGTATATATCAATGATGTCACTCTTGCTGCTGGTGAGTCTCTGACCCACCTCTACGCAGAAGACACCATTCTGTATACTTCTGGCCCTTCCTTGGACACTGTGCTATCTAACCTCCTCGAGCTCCAATGCCATACAACACTCCTTCCGTGGCCTCCAACTGCTCTTAAACGCTAGTAAAACCAAATGCATGCTTTTCAACCGTTCGCTGCCTGCACCCGCKCGCCCGACTAGCATCACCACCCTGGACGGTTCCGACCTAGAATATGTGGACATCTATAAATACCTAGGTGTCTGGCTAGACTGTAAACTCTACTTCCAGACTCATATTAAGTCACCATCTTGGGATCTTTGGGATCTCCAATCCCAAATCAAATCAAGAATCGGCTTTTTATTTCGCAACAAAGCCTCCTTCACTCACGCCGCCAAACTTACCCTAGTAAAACTGACTATCCTACCGATCCTCGACTTCGGCGATGTCATCTACAAAATAGCTTCCAATACTCTACTCAGCAAACTAGATGCAGTTTATCATAGTGCCATCCGTTTTGTTACTAAAACACCTTATAGCACCCACCACTGCGACCTGTATGCTCTAGTCGGCTGGCCCTCGCTACATATTCGGCGCCAGACCCACTGGCTCCAGGTCATCTATAAGTCCATGCTAGGTAAAGCTCCGCCTTATCTCAGTTCACTGGTCACGATAACAACACCCACCCGTAGCAGCGTTCCAGCAGGTATATCTCACTGATCATCCCAAAAGCCAACACCTCATTTGGCCACCTTTCCTTCCAGTTCTCTGCTGTCTGTGACTGGAACGAATTGCAAAAATCGCTGAAGTTGGAGACTTTAATTTCCCTCACCAACTTTAAACATCTGCTCTCTGAGCAGCTAACCGATCGCTGCAGCTGAGCAGCTAACCGATCGCTGCAGCTGTACATAGTCCATCTGTAAACAGCCCACCCAATTTTACCTACCTCATCCCCTTACTGTTTTTATTTATTTACTTTTCTGCTCTTTTGCACACCAGTATCTCTACTTGCACATGACCATCTGATGATTCACTCCAGTGTTAATCTGCTAAATTGTAATTATTCGCTCCTATGGCCTATTTATTGCCTACCTCCTCATGCCTTTTGCACACAATGTATATAGACTCATTTTTTTCCCTACTGTGTTATTGACTTGTTTATTGTTTACTCCATGTGTAACTCTGTGTTGTTGTCTGTTCACACTGCTATGCTTTATCTTGGCCAGGTCGCAGTTGTAAATGAGAACTTGTTCTCAACTAGCCTACCTGGTTAAATAAAGGTTAAATAAAAAATAAAAATAAAAAATAAAAAAGGAGGACCAGCGCACATTCTGATACAAAATGCAATGATGTGTACTAAACCTATCACCCGTAAAAAAACGTTGACACAGTGGCAGCTGCATTCATATAGACGATATTGCCATAGTCAATAATCGGAATGTTGACTGAATGATTTGTTTTCAGCTATTTAAAAAAAGACAGGACCAGTTCCTATAGAAGCCTATTTGAATTCTTAATTTCTTAACTAACTCATCAACATGCTTTTTGAAAGTTAGCTTTTTGTCAATCCAGATGCCCAGATATGTATAGGTGGGGACACGATCAATGAGGACACCATCCATTATTTTTCAGAAATTCTAGAGATGGAAAAGATTATATTTACCCCAGATACATTTTATGAATAATGAAAATGTAATAAAATCCAATTCCAATTATACAAGTAATGAATGTAGAGCTGAGGTGTGACGGGCGTGGGAACCTTGGCAACCCCACCAGTATACATTAACTCTTCAAAATGGAGGTCACGCTAGCAGGCTGGCTCGTTACTAACCAATTTAGAAAGACCCATAAAATAAAATACAAGAGGGAAAGTTCAGCAGACGCTTTGAGTTTCACTCCGAGCTTGCACATTGCAGATCTCATCCGTGATTGGCTTTGAGAATATAGCATTTATATTTAGCTCCTCTATAAAGATTTAATGTATGAATCATGTCCCCAGTGTCTGGCACTCTTCGGCGTCAAAGCATACCGCTATCAGGACTGATGTCTATCTCCCATAATATGCTGCTTATTCAAAAGACATTCTGCTCTGTGTGGGTTTGTGTGTATGTGTGTGCGCACATGCTAGCTGCTGCATGCTGTTTTTTGATGCATAGCCTCTCTTCCTCTGCCTTCGTACATGAAGGGAGTAGTACACAGCGTTGTACGAGATCTTAAGTTTCTTGGCAATTTCTCGCATGGAATAGCCTTCATTTCTCAGAACAATAATAGACTGATGAGTTTCAGAAGAAAGTTCTTTGTTTCTGGCCATTTTGAGCCTGTAATCAACCCCATAAATGCTGATGCTCCAGATACTCAAGTAGTCTAAAGGCCAGTTTTATTGCTTCTTTAATCAGGACAACAGTTTTCAGCTGTGCTAACATAATTGCATAAGAGTTTTCTTATGATCAATTTAGCCTTTTAAAATTATCAACTTGGATTAGCTAACACAACGTGCCATAGGAACACAGGAGTGATGGTTGCTAATAATGGGCCTCTGTACGCCTATGTAGATATTCCGTTACAAATCTGCCGTATCCAGCTACAATAGTCATTTACAACATTAACAATGTCTACACTGTATTTCTGATCAATTTTGTTATTTTAATGGAAAAATTTGCTTTTCTTTCAAAAACAAGGACATTTCTAAATGACCCCAAGCTTTTGAACGTGTGTGTGTATATATATATATGGGATACTTCACTCTCTTAAAATTCAAAATCAACTCGCTAATTGATCCTTGGCATGACTTTTTTAAAACAATTGCACATAGCTTAGTATCTCTGCTTTCTTACACACCTCAAAGTCGGGGTTAAACAGGAGACTGAGGTGTTGACACATTACCTCCTGAACTTGGGTTGCTTGATCACACTCGGCAAGGATCTCCTCCAGCTTTGATGTTCTGGTGCAGTTCGAGCAATTTAAAGTATTGATTGAGGACTTATTTGTGGAGGAATTTTTCTGGGTAATTTGTGATGTTTAATTTGTGCTTCACATGACTGTGTTTTTGTTTTTTTAATGTACTGAGCATAAATATAAACACAACATGGAACGTTAACGTTAAAGTTAATATTTTGCTGAGTTAAAATTAATATAAGGAAATCAGTCCATTGAAATGCATTTATAGTTTTAGGCCCTAATCTATGGATTTCACATGACTGGGAATACAGACACGCAGATGTTGGTCACAGATACCTTCAAAAAAAGTTAGGGGCGTGGATCAGAAAACCAGTCAGTATCTGGTGACCACCATTTGCCTCGTGTATTTGCCTTCACATACAGTTGATCAGGCTGTTGATTGTAGCCTGTGGAATTTTGTCCCACTCTTTAATGGCTGCGCGAAGTTGCTGGATATTGGCGGGAACTGGAACATGCTGTCCACATCGATCCAGAGCATCCAAAACGTGCTCAATGGGTGACATGTTTGGTGAGTATGCAGGCCATGGAAGAACTGGGACATTTTCTGACATTTTCAGGATACAGATCCTTGCGACATGGGGCCGTGCAATGTCATGCTGAAACATGAGGTGATGGCGATGGATGAGTGGCACGACAATGGGCCTCTGGATCTCATCATGGTATCTCTGTGCAAAGCAAATTGCAATTGGTAAAATGCAATTGTGCTCGTAGCTTATGCCTGCCCATACCATAACCCCTACCGCCACCATGGGGCACTCTGTTCACAACGTTGACATCAGCAAGCCGTTCGTCCACATGACACCATACACTGTCTGTGGTTATGAGGCCGGTTGGAAGTACTGCCAAATTCCCTAAAATGATGTTGGAGGGGGCTTATGGTAGAGAAATTAACATTAAATTATCTGGCAACAGATCTGGTTGACATTCCTGCAGTCAGCATGCCAATTGCACTCTCCCTCAAAACATGAGACATCTGTGGCATTTTGTTGTGTGACAAAACTCCACAATTTAGAGTATCCTTTTATTGTCCCAGCACAAGGTGCAACTGTGTAATGATCATGATGTTTAATCAGCTTCTTAATATGCCACACCTGTCAGATGGATGGATTAACTTGCCAAAGGAGAAATGCTCACTAACAGGGATGTAAGCAAATTTGTCCACACAACATGAGAGATGTAGGCTTTTTGTGTAGATGGAACATTTATGGGATCTTTTATTTCAGGTCATGAAACATGGGACCAACACTTTACATTTTGCGTTAATATTTTGGTTTGTTGTATGTTTCATGAGCTGAAATAAAATATCCCATGGATGTTATCCACAAGTTCATCTGACTTGTAGATAAAGGGCCTCATTGACAAAATCCCAACGTATCCCATTAAACATCTTTCTGGTGTAGAAAACAGCTTAAAGTCTAGTATACTATTTGGATAGGCTTAAAGATAGTGACACTAATTGCAGGCTGACAGCAACACTTTGTTTATGGATATGGTGGGCAAAGTCACTTTCAAAAGGGTTTGAACAAACAGTTATGTAGTAAACACTCAAGAGAACATGACCTGTTTTGTAGGAACTACTCTCACACAGTATCATCACGGGAATAAGTGCTATTCCTCTCCCCCAAGACCACGGGGCCTGGATGTGGGCTTGTTTGGCTTTAGACTCACACCCCCACACACCTGCCCCTGTCATGTACAGCATACACATGTTTTTTTGGAGAAACACAATTTGTACACGTATACGTACATACATCATGATACAAATCCAGTGTCTGAACCACCTGACCTCCCTTACAAAAATGTATTTGTTGCGGGAAACTTCCCGCAAATTTGCTGCAAACTGAATAGTGTGCCACATAATGTTGGCAGGAGTTTTCAGACGTTTGCTACTAGTGGTGAATCTGTGGCAACCTGTGGCAATAACATGTATTGCCACTAGTGGCAAACAGTTTACCAGAAGCCATTTCTGGTGAACGCAAGAGATCCAAGACCAGTAACCGGTGATGTCCAATCAGGGGGATTCGAAAAATCTGTTGGAAAATTGAAATCAAACTTTCTAGCTAGCTACCTACCAAAGTTGTCCGGTGAGCATCTAACTTATTAATTCAACTTCCTAATAAACTTTTAATAGCTAAATGATGCCATGTTTTATGGGATAGAATGAAACACATTTTGTTGATACCAGTTTTAATCAGTCTGTGCACACTGACTAGCAAATGCTTAGCTAGGTAATGTTAGCTATCATATTTTTGCAAAAATACAGATTGAGGCCTTCAATCAAACTAAGGACACCAGTCGAAGCTGTCATCAAGGCAAAGGGTGGCTATTTGAATAATCTCAAATATAAAATATATTTAGATTTGTTTATCACTGACTCCTACATGATTCCATATGTGTTATTTCATAGTTTTGATGTCTTCACTATTATTCTACAATGTGGAAAATAGTAAAAATATAGAAAAACCCTTGAATGAGTAGGTGTTCTAAAACTTTTGACCAGTAGTGTATATCAGCAAAATTGAAACTAGGATTACACTGAAAATAACCCAAGGATTACATAAAAAGTTACCAAACACACTGAGTTGTTCTAACCCAGCAATATATTCTAATTTACCCAGCAGCTGGGTCAAGTGCTCAACCCAAGGTGCTGGGTTGGAAGCACAACCCAACCTCACTGGGTTTAATTAACCCAATGCTGTGTTAGTCAAATATTAACCCAAATTGGGTACTTTTTAATCCAGCATTTTTTAGGGTAACAATAATTAACTTTGGAAAAATATGAATTGCCATACTAGGTATAAGTCAATGTCTACCTTTTTAAGATGCCAAAATAAAATGTTTTCAGTGTCCTAATGTAGTTTTTTTTCTTATTATTGTTTCATTGCATGCATTCAACAAGCCTTGGACAACGGATTTCTACAGGGCAGCCAAAGTAATGGCGCAGGAGAGGATGGCTGACGTTTTATTGGCTCTTCACCAACCGTGCTATTTTGTTTGTTTTTTCGCAGTGTTTGTAACTTGTTTTGTACACAATGTTGCTGCTACCGTCTCGTGGTCCGAAAAGAGCTTCTGGACATCAGAACAGCAATTACTCAACTTGGATTAGATGAAAACATTTTCTTTGAGTCGGACAAGAGGGATTTACTTCAGACACCCGAACAGGCCCTCATCCCTGTCATTTGCAGGAGAAGGAGACGGAAGAGGTATAGAGGAAGGATGATCGGGGTGCCTTGTGAAGATCTGCCAGTGAGTGGCAAATCTACTCTTGCTATCGGTCCTATTGGCCAACGTACAATCGCTGGCAAATTTAAAAGCACATATATCCTACCAATGGGACACTAAAAACTGTAATATCTTATGTTTCCCTGAGTTGTGGCTGAACGACGACATGAATAACATAAAGCTGGAGGGTTGTACACTGTATCGGCAGGATGAAATGGCAGCCTCTGGTAAGACAAGGGGTGGTGGTCTATGTATATTTCTTAAACAACAACTGGTGCACAATATCTAAGGAAGTCTCAAGGTTTTGTTCGCCTGAGGTAGAGTATCTCATAATAAGCTGTAGACCACACTATGTACCTAGAGAGATTTTATCTGTATTTTTCGTAGCTGTCTACATGCCACCACAGACCATTGCTGGCACTAAAACCGCACTCAATGAGTTGTATACCGCCATAAGAAAACAGGAAAATGCTCATCCAGAAGCGGCGCTCCTAGTGGCCAGGAACTTTAATGAAGGAAAACATAAATCTGTTTTACCTCATTTCTATCAGCATGTTAAATATGCAACCAGAGGGGAAAAACTCTAGACCACCTTTACTCCACACACAGAGATACTACAAAGCTCTCCCTCACCCTCCATTTGGCAAATCTGACCATAATTCCATCCTCATGATTCCTGCTGACAAGCAAAAATGAAAGCAGGAAGCACCAGTGACTCGGTCAATAAAAAAGTGGTCAGATGAAGCAGATGCTAAACTACAGGACTGTTTTGCTAGCACAGACTGGAATATGTTTCAGGATTCTTCCGATGGCACCACATCAGTCAATGGCTTCATCAGTAAGTGCATCGATGACGTCGTCCCCACAGTGACTGTACCATGGATTATAGGCAACATCCGCACTAAGCTAAATGGTAGAGCTGCCGCTTTCAAGGAGCGGGACTCTAACCCGGAAGCTTATAAGAAATCCCGCTATGCCCTCCGACGAGCCATCAAACGAGCAAAGCATCAATACAGGACTAAGATCGAATCGTACTACACCCGCTCCGATGCTCGTCGGATGTGGCAGGGCTTGTAAATAATAACAGACGACAAAGAGAGGAACGCTTCCCAGTGACACGAGCTTACGAGACGAGCTAAATAACTTCTGTGCTCGCTTCGAAGCAAGTAACACTGAAACATGCATAAGAGCATCAGCTGTTCCGGATGACTGTGTGATTACGCTCTCCAATGTGAGTAAGACCTTTAAACAGGTCAACATTCACAAGGCCGCAAGGCCAGACGGATTAGCAGGACGTGTACTCCGAGCATGCAACTGACCAACTGGCAAGTGTCTTCACTGACATTTTTAACTTCTTATGGCTGAAGGGGCAGTATTGAGTAGCTTGGATGAAATGTGCACAGAGGTGCCCATATTAAACTGCATGATCCTCAGTCCCAGTTGCTAATATATGCATAGTATTATTCATATTGGATATAAAACACTCTGAAGTTTCTAAAACTGTTTGAATGATGTCTGTGAGTATAACAGAACTCATATGGCAGGCAAAAACCTGAGAAAAATCCAAACAGGATGTGGGAATTATGAGGCTGGTCGATTTTCAACCAAGATCCTATTGAAATCACAGCCATATATGGATGTGTTTTTACTTCCCACGGCTTCCACTAGATGTCAACAGTCTGTAGAACTTTGTCTGATGCCTCTACTGTGAAGGGGGGCCGAATGATAGGGGAATTAGTCAGGTCTGCCATGACCTGACCATGCTCTAACCATGCGCATTCACATGAGAGGGAGCTCTGTTCCATCGCTCATCTGAAGTCAATGTAATTCTCCGGTTGGTACGTTATTCAAGACTTATGTTAAAAACATTCTAAAGATTGATTCAATCGTTTGACATGTTTCTACTGACTGTTACGGAACTTTTGGACATTTCGTCAGGTTTTAGTGAACGCGCTTCGTGACTTTGGATTTGTTTACCAAACGCGCTAACAAAAGTAGCTATTTGGACATTAATGATGGACATTACCGAACAAAACAAACATTTCTTGTGGAAGTGGGAGTCCTGGGAGTGCATTCCGATGAAGATCAGCAAAGGTAAATGAAGATTTATAATGTTTTTTATGAGTTTTGTGGACTGCACAATTTGGCGGATAACTGTATGGCTTGCTTTTGTGGCTGCTGTAAAGTTTTTTGAAATCTGACACAGTGGTTGCATTAAGAACAAGTGTATCTTTAAATCTATGTAAAACATGTATCTTTCATCAAAGTTTATGGTGAGTATTTATGTTATTTGACGTGGCTCTCTGCAATTTCTCCGGATAATTTGGAGGCATTTCTGAACATGGCGCCAATATAAACTGAGGTTTTTGTATATAAATATTAACTTTATCGAACAAAACATATATGTATTGTGTAACACGAAGTCCTATGAGTGTCATCTGATGAAGATCTTCAAAGGTTAGTGATTAATTTTATCTCTATTTCTGCTTTTTGTGACTCCTCTCTTTGGCTGGAAAAATGACTGTGTTTGTCTATGATTTTGCGGTGACCTAACATAATCGTTTGTGGTGCTTTCGCTGAAAAGCCTATTTGAAATCGGACACTTTGGTGGTATTAACAACAAGATTACCTTTAAAATGGTATGAGATACATGTATGTTTGAGGAATTTTAATTTTGAGATTTCTGTTGTTTGAATTTGGCGCCCTGCACTTTCACTGGCTGTTGTCATATCGATCCCGTTACCGGGATTGCAGCCATAAGAAGTTTTAACTTCTCCCTGTCTGAGTCTGAAAATGTTTCAAGCAGACCACCACAGTCCCTGTGCCCAAGAATAGTAAGGTAACCTGCCTAAATGACTACCGACTCATAGCACTCACATCTGTAGCCATGAGGTGCTTTGGAAGGCTGGTCATGGCTCACATCAACACCATTATCCCAGAAACCCTTGACCCACTCCAATTTGCATACCGCCCCAACAGATCCACAGACGATGCAATCTCTATTGCTCTCCACACTGTCCTTTCACACCTGGACAAATAAACGCCTATGTGAGAATACTATTCATTGACTACAGCTCAGCATTCAACACTGTAGTGCACACAAAGCTCATCACGAAACTAAGGACCCTGCAACTAAACACCTCCCTCTTTAACTGGATCCTGGACTTCCTGTTGCGCCGCCGCCAGCTGGTAAGGGTAGGTAACAACTCATCTTCCACGCAGATCCTCATCACGGGTGCCCCTCAGGGGTGCGTGCTCAGTCCTTTCCTGTACTCCCTGTTCACTCAGGACTGCACGGCCAGGCATGACTCCAACACCATTATTAAGTTTGCTGATGACACAACAGTGGTAGGCCTGATCACCGACAACGACTAGACAGCCTGTAGGGAGAAGGTCAGAGACCTGACCGTGTGGTGCAAGGACAACAACCTCTCCCTCAACATGATCAAGACAAATGAGATGATTGTGGACTACAGGAAAAGGAGGACCAAGTACCAAGAAAAGGAGGACGTGGCTGTAGTGGAGAAGGTTGAAAGCTTCAAGTTCCTTGGTGTCCACATAACCAACAAACTAACATGGTCCAAGCACCACAAGACAGTCACGAAGAGGGCATGATCAAACTTATTACCCCTCAGGAGATTGAAAAGATTTGGCATGGGTCCTCAGATCCTCAAAAGATTCTATAGCTACACCATCGAGAGCATCCTGACGGGTTGCATCACTACCTGACCTATTACCGCAATGCACTACAAAGGGTAGCTTCCTGCCATCCAGGACCTCTATTCCAGGCGGTGTTAGAGAAAGGCCCTAAAAATTGTCAAAGACTCCAGCCACCCTAGTCATAGACTGTTCTCTCTGCTACCGCACGGCAAGCGGTACCGGAGCACCAAGTCTAGGTCCAAGAGACTTCTAAACAGCTTCTACCCAAAAGCCATAAGACTCCTGAACATCTCACCAAATGGCTACCCAGACTATTTGCACTGCCCCCCCCCCGTCCTTTACGCTGCTGCTACTCACTGTTATTATCTATGCATAGTCACTTTAATAACTCTACCTACATGTACATATTACCTCAACTTCCTCCTGTCGCCCTCCTGTCCCTAGCAGAATTGGCTAACATTTGGGGGAGGCTATTTGTTTCAGGGTACATTGAATTTGACCTCAGGGAGAGTTACTTTTCAACAAACTGCATGGACAGGAAATGAAAAGTAACTCTCTCAGAGGTCAAATTCACTCTACACTGAAACAAATAACTTCCCCATCTTATTAACATTCCTCCTTTCCCTAGCAGAATTGGCTAACATTCTGACATGCTAGATGTAAGAAATGACAGAGGAGGTGGTGTCATTTGGAAATGTGAATTTTGATTTTCCAATAAGACAAATCAATGGCGGTATTCAGTTGGTTTTTGGATTATTACATCCTCGAAAACACTGTTGCTGATGAGCTATTCTGTTGATAATCTGCACGCCACTAAATACGCCTGTATCCCAAATGGTTGCCTTATTCCCTATGGGCCCTGGTCATAAGTAGTGCACTATATACTGTATATACTGGAATAGGGTGCCATTTAGCATGCACACATAGAATAATCCACCATAACAAAACCTAATTGGAGGTATTGCATGCCCAGAGGAATGTGACAAGCAGTTTGATTTCACTAAATCAGAAAGTATCGGAAGTAAACACAAGCTTGGCTTGTTGAATCAGATGAAGAGTCCCAGCCAATGTCAACAGACAGTAAATGTGCACATTTCCATAATTCAAAGGGCCAATCTGTGATATGGAAACAATGTATAGCCTTAAAATATGGTTTCACCTCACAGACTGTCAATCCTTGCATCTAAAGCTTGGTCTATCTAATTTGAGAATTATTACATTTCTCCAGCCCCATCCCTTAGATGGCAAACCAAGTGGTATGGGGGCTTCCATTTGGATGTTTTTCTGATTCAGGATTGGGCTTTAAACTTAATTAGCTAGTTTGTTCATCTGATATAAGGTCTGCATCTCCAACACCCCCCCCCCCCTTCCCCTCACGTCTTTCCCACCTTTATAAAACGGTCTCTTGACCTGACAGCCCCAGTTTAACTGCAGTGTGTAGTGTGCTAGAAAAATGACGTATTCAACTGATCTATTTGATATTAATGGTTAATAATTAATATTTAACTAATTATAAGGCATTTCTGTCCTACTAGTGTCTGCGTTTTCATGGGCTCCACTCTAGTTCTCTGCAGCTAATCTGGGTTTATGGTCACTGGAGATGGCTTGAGTTGACAAAAATGAGTTAAAGACTGCATTACATAGACGATGTGTTTTACAAGAGATAGCTTAGGAGTAGAACAATCCCTAATTGTCTCAAAATCATCCTTGCAACTGGGAAACTAAGCCAGGGTGGGGTTAAGACAACAACCCCGTGCAGATAATGACAGGATGAACCCAGAGTGCCTTATGATGCTCCTTGGTCTGCATGAGGGGGGTTGAACCAACCATGACTGAGCATTGTTAGTGTCAGCTATATATAGTGCTCTGCATTTGTATAAAAGTTAGGTTACTCGGTCAAACACTCAAGGGTGTGGGGTCGACCAGCCTCATTATTGCAATAATTAATCCATTTTAAATAAAGAGGATTGTTTGAAGAAATGACCAAGTCTCTCTCAGTACTCAATTTCCACGACAGTGGCCACGTCCTGACCCCAGTTTGACAACAGTGTGGAGCTGCGTCCTGACCCCTCTCCAGCTGAAGGACAGTGTGTGAGGCTCCAGAGTACACCGACCTGAGGTCAAATGGCTCTCACAACCACTCACGGTCTTCTGAGAGGCAGAGAGAGAAGGATGCTCAAGTCACCATGAGCTGTAATGTGTTGCTTCTCTCAACCAGCACTGAGTAAAACTATAAAATTATAAAACTCTGTTTTCAAGCTTCTCAGAGTGCTGATATAGGTTCACCTCTCCGGGTCCATGTAATCTCATTCCTTGTGATCTAAAGGGCTAAACTGATCCTAAATCAGCACTCCTTCTCTGAGAAACATTGTACTGCCCCTGTTCTGTAGTTTTGTACAAATCTCAGACTAAAACAAACTGAGAGGATTAATCTGGCCTACTTTAGCACTGTGAGAGTTGTGTGTTAACTGTGAGAAGTGAGTGCACTCTGTGTTTACCAAGACACAATACTTGCCCTCAAGGTTGGCAAGCATTTCACTGTAAGGTCTACACCTGTTGTATTCGGCGCATGTGACAAATAAAATTTGATTTGAAATGACCGATAATCCTCAGGATGTTAGGTACCGAAAATTAGGAAGTGTATGTGTGGGTGTGTGTTTGTTTGTGTTGGCCTACCAAAATGTTCAAAGTGTATGTGTGTGTGTGTCCATATTTGGCCTACCTGTGCAGGAATAGTCATCCACTCTGATGAAGCCAGGTAGACAGTCACAGCGATGGCTGCCGGGTAGGTTCACACACGCCGTGTTAGCCTGGCAGTAGTGCATCTGGGTGGCACACTCATCGATATCTGAGAGAGGAGAACCCACACAGAGGAGTTGTCAATAAATATTTTTGTATATATATATTGTTTATGGATAGTGACAGTTGGACTGTAGAGAGGGGGACAGATACAAAGGGAGACAGAAAGTAGGGGCCGAGGAGGAATATATAACACTGTCGCCAGCGGGTATATGTGGTTTGGAACCTGCAGCACTACCACAATACCAGACTCTGAGTTGTCAATATCTGAGGGAACACACACAGAGCTTTATGGTAGAAATGAAGCGCTGTGGCATGGGTGGTCTAGTGCAGGGTTTCCCAAACTCGGTCCCAGGGCCCCCCCTGGGTTCACGTTTCGTTTTTTTTGCCCTAGCACTACATAGCTGATTCAAATATCCAACTCCTCATCAAGCCTGAATTATTTGACTCAGCTGTGTAGTGCTCTGGCAGAAAACAAAACGTGCTCCCAGGGGGGGCCCCAGGACCGCGTTTAGGAAACCCTGGTCTAGTGGTTAGTGCTGTAGACCCCAGGCCACATGTACCTGTATCGGTGTGTGTTCAAATCTGTCCCACTACCTTTTGATACTCTCATATCCTATTTTACCCCACTATCACTCTACGAATGTTCAATAAAAAAGTTGAGTTCACTCCTTCGGAGAGAAATAGGCAGCATTCCAAGTGAAATCCCTCTTCCCTTAATTTTTGTATTTTTTATTTCACCTTTATTTAACCGCCTTCACTCATGCTGCTAAACACACCCTCGTAAAACTGACTATCCTACCGATCCTTGACTTCGGTGATGTCATTTACAAAATAGCCTCAAACACTCTACTCAGCAAATTTAATGCAGTCTATCACAGTGCCATCCATTTTGTCACCAAAGTCCCATATACTACCCACCACTGCGACCTGGATGCTCTCGTTGGCTGGTCGGCCCAAGAATTGAACCCTGTGGCACTCCCATAGAGACTGCCAGAGGTCCAGACAACAGGCCCTCCGATTTGACACACTGAACTCTATCTGAGAAGTAGTTAGTGAACCAGACAAGGCAGCCATTTGAGAAACCAAGGCTGTTGAGTCTTCCGATAAGAATACGGTGATTGACAGAGTCGAAAGCCTGGATGAGGTCGATGAAGACGGCTGCACAGTACTGTCTTTTATCGATGGCGGTTATGATATCATTTAGGACCTTGAGCGTGGCTGAGGTGCACCCGTGACCAGCTCGGAAACCAGATTGCTTAGCGGAGGAGTTACGGTGGGATTCAAAATGGTTGGTGATCTGTTTGTTCACTTGGCTTTCGAAGACTTTAGAAAGGTAGGATGGATATAGGTCTGTAACAGTTTGGGTCTAGAGTGTCTTCCCATTTGAAGAGTGGGATGTTCGCGGCCACTTTCCAATCTTTAGGAATCTCAGACGATACGAAATAGAGGTTGAACAGACTAGTAATAGGGGTTGCAACAATGGATAGTGCACTACTTTTGACCAGAGCCCTATGGGCCTTGATCAAAGTAGTGCACTATAAAGGGAAGCGTGTGCCATTTGGGACACAATCAGAGTGCTGTGGCAATACCCAGTTGGGTTTATTTGACCTCCATACAATGACATTTCAATTTATTTATTTGACCTTTATTTAACTAGGCAGGTTAGGTAGCTTAGAGAGTTATTATTATTTAAACACTCTGAGCACGTGGAAAGGCACTATTCTGTATATAATTATTATTATAGGAGTCGATATCTGAAGGAGGAGTTACAGTGAGAACAGTTACACGTGTCAAGAACATCGAAATTAGCTCAAACTAATCAAATGAAATTTGCGCCGAATACAACAGGTGTAGACTACAGTGAAATGTTTACTTAAAAGCCCATTCCCAACAATGCAGAGTTAAAAAGGAAGACACTTATTTGCTGAATAAAAAAGTAAATATTAACACAATTAAAAAACAACCAAGCTATATACAAGGAGTACCAGTACGGAGTCAATTTGCAGGGGTACGACGTAGTTGAGATCATTTACATAATACAGTATGTACAATAGATGTGGGTCGGGATAAAAGTGACTAGGCAATTAGAAAATACACTGTATACAAAACACTAAGGACATCTGCTTTTTTCATGACATAGACTGACCAGGTGAATTCAGGGGAAAGCTATGATCCCTTATTGATGTCTTCTTGTTAAAGCCACGTCAATCAGTGTAGATGAAGGGGAGGAGAAAGGTTAAAGAATTATTTTAAAGCCTTGGGGGGTTCAACTCAATATTAGGAAGGTGTTCTTAATGTTTTGTACACTCAGTGTATAATAAACATAGTAGCGTATGTGAAGCGTGAAAGTGTGTCTATGTGTGTGTGTGTGGCTTCAATATGCATGTGTGTGCATGTGTATGTTTTTGATGTGTGTGTTTTGGAGTACGTATGTATGTACAGTGGGGAGAACAAGTATTTGATAAACTGCCGATTTTGCAGGTTTTCCTACTTACAAAGCATGTAGAGGTCTGTAATTTTTATCATAGGTACACTTCAACTGTGAGAGACGGAATCTAAAACAAAAATCCAGAAAATCACATTGTATGATTTTTAAGTAGTTAATTAGCATTTTATTGCATGACATAAGTATTTGATCACCTACCAACCAGTAAGAATTACGGCTCTTACAGACCTGTTTGTTTTTCTTTAAGAAGCCCTCCTGTTCTCCACTCATTACCTGTATTAACTGCACCTGTTTGAACTCGTTACCTGTATAAAAGACACCTGTCCACACACTCAATCAAACWTACTCCAACCTCTCCACAATGGCCAAGACCAGAGAGCTGTGTAAGGACATCAGGGATAAAATTGTAGACCTGCACATGGTGGTAGATTTGGATAGAAAACACTCTAAAGTTTCTAAAACTGTTAAAATAATGTCTGTGAGTATAACATCACTTATTTGGCAAATGTGAGGTCACTGTGTTTTCTATGGGAAATCAGATTTATAAGGCACCTGGTTGCAGTTCATATGGCTTCCACTAGATGTCAACAGTCTTTAGAAATTGGTTGATGTTTTTCCTTTGAGAAATGAAGAAGTACGGCTGTTCAGTCTGAGTGTCAAGCCAAGTTGACTCTTTTGTTTGGTGCGCGCGACCTGGAGCTCGCTCCACTTTGATTTTATCCGCTATTGGACACAGTATATTCCGTCTTAAATTTTAACAATTATTTACGTTTTAGGATACCTAAAGTTGGATTAGGATAGTTGTTCGAAATTTTTGGACTAAATTTACAGGTAACATATTAGATAATTTGTAGTCATGTTGGGCGAGTTGGAACCGGTGTATTTCTGAATCAAACGCGCCAAATAAATTGACATTTTTGGGATATAAAGAAGGAGTTTATCGAACAAAAGGACCATTTGTGATGTTTCTGGGACATATTGGAGTGCCAACAGAAGAAGATCTTCAAAGGTAAGGCATGAATTATATCGTTATTTCGGACTTTCGTGTCGCACCTGCTTGGTTGAAATATGATTTTCATGTGTTTGTATGATGGGGCGCTGTCCTCAGATAATCGCATGGTTTGCTTTTGCCGTAAAGCCTTTTTGAAATCTGACACGGTGGCTGGATTAACAAGAAATTAAGTTTTATTTTGGTGTATTGCACTTGTGATTTTATGAAGGAAAAGGAAACCGCACACTGCTCTTGATAGTATCACCGATATTTAATTAGCTTACGTATCGGCCACACGGCCTTCGTCAGAGCCGTGTGGCCGACGAAGGCCGTGTGGCCGATACGTAAGCTAATTAAATATCGGTGATACTATCAAGAGCAGTGTGCGGTTTCCTTTTCCTTCATCTTGTTCAATTGATGCCATGCACCTGCAAATAAGATTGCTCAGATGTGCGAGTGCCTTTTTGAACTTGTGATTTTATGAAAGTTAAATACTTCTAATAATTTAATTCAAATTTCGCGCTCTTTCACCGGATACTAGCGGAACGTCTAGCCGTAACGTATTTGAGCCAATCAGTTTTGTTGTGACAAGATAGGGGTGGTATACAGAAAATAGCCCTATTTGGTAAAATACCAAGTTCATATTATGGCCAGAACAGCTAAAAAAAGCAAAGAGAAATGACAGTACATCATTACCTTAAGACACGAAGGTCAGTCAATCTTGAACATTTCTAGAACTTTGAAAGTTTCTTCAAGTGCAGTTCCAAAAACCATTAAGCACTATGATGAAACTGACTCTCATGAGGACCGCCACAGGAAAGAAAAGACCCAGAGTTACCTCTGCTGCAGAGAATAAGTTCATTAGAGTTAACTGCACCTCGGGACAATGAGGCCTCCAGGCTCTGTTTGACCATGAATGATAGCGATGGTGCTGCATCAGATGACCTGGCCTCCACAATCACCCAACCTCAACCCAATTGAGATGGTTTGGGATGAGTTGGACCGCAGAGTGAAGGAAAAGCAGCCAACAAGTTCTCAGGATATGTGGGAACTCCTTCAGAACTGTTGGAAAAGTATTTCAGGTGAAGCCTTTTGAGAGAATTCCAAGAGTGTGCAAAGCTGTCATCAAGGCAAAGGGTGGCTACTTTGAAGAATCTAAAATCGAATCTTGATTTGTTTAACACTTTTTTTATGTTACTAATTGTGCCATATGTGTTATTTCATGGTTTTCACTATTATTCTACAATGCAGAGAATAGTATAATTAAATAAAAACCCTGGAGGTTTAGGTGTGTCCATACTTTTGACTGGTACTTTATGAAAATTACATACTTCTGTAATTCATTTTCAATAAATTAGCAACCATTTCTAAAAACATGTTTTCACTATGTCACTAGGGGGAATTGCGTGTAGAACAGTGAGAGAAAAAAATCTATTTAATCCATTTTGAATTCAGGCTAACAAAATAAATGTGGAGTAAGTCAAATGGTACAAATACTGTCTTAAGGCACTGTATGTACCAATGTTTTAGCTAAAGGTGGGCTGTACTGTACAAGCTGTATTATATGGGGGCCCTAACAGTAGTCGGTAATGGTACAATACTGTATAAGTACATAGCCTTGCACAAAAATTGGCTTGTGGTAGCCGGAATGGTTAATGGGAGCAGGATCTCTTGTTTCTGTAGCGTGAGGCAGCTGATGTACAAGTACACACCTTCGACAGAATGTTAGTATATTGCAGGGCCCTATCCCCAATATACCTCCTTAATGCTGAGTGCCAAGCAGAGACACATTCGGTCCCATTTTTACAGAAATAGGAAAAGAGGGAGAGGGATGAGCGAGAGAGAGGAGAGAAAAGATGAAAGGCACACACCAAGCCCGGGAGAGATTCTGACACAATAATACCCAGGTAATACTGTATCATGTTAGATTACAACCAGACTAAGCACATCCTTTTTCCTCTGCTAATGTAACTTGAAAGTCATCTTTATAGGCATTAAAACACTGATTGAGTTAAGGAAAGCTTTGACTATGTACAGACTCAGTGAGCATAGCCTTGCTATAGAGAAAGGTTGCCGTAGGCAGACCTGGCTCTCAAGAGAAAACAGGCTACGTGCACACAGCCCACAAAATGAGATGGAAACTGAGCTGCGCTTCCTAACCTCCTGCCAAATGCATGACCATATTAGAGAGACACATTTCCCTCAGATTAAACAGTCCCACTAATCATTTGAAAACAAACCCAATTTTTATAAACTCCCACATATATTGGGTGAAATACAACAGTGTGCTAACAAACACAATTTTAAATACGACCCATATTTATGTGTATTTATTTTCCCTTTTGTACTTTAAAATCAATCCCATATACTATGTATATTACAAAAAAGGTTTTAAATTCTCTTGTAATGCCAATACGGAATACTATCAAATGCTTCTCAAAAATGCCCTTTGGTGGTCAAACTAGCAATAACTTGCAGTAACAGAAGAAATGGGCTGAGAATTAAATGACATGCCACAGTATGCTGCAGCACCCAGGGTGTGCCGCAACTTTAAAGAAATTTGGCTTAATTAATTTGATTAATATTATGGTCTATCCATTAACAGAAAAATTGTCCGTTTGTATATTCAGACCGTTTCGCTCTCGGAGCGCACACTGGTCGTTCGGGCCAAGAAGTAGGGTTGATTTGAGCGTTCTAGCCTTACAACGGCAGTCAAGCACCCAAGCTAACGTTGGCTAGCTACTTCCAGACACAAATGAGATCCCTCTGACCATTTTACTCGCCCTAGCAGAGCTGGTAAGGCAGTTTTCGTGTTAACCAGAGCGTTGGTGACCGTAAATGTGCTGCTGGAAACAATTTAATTATGATTTTTTTCCCGACGTTTACTGACACCGGCCATATTCAACGGGTGTTGAGCGCTGGTAAAGTAATTATTCTGGTACACTCAGACGAGAGTGCTCTGAAATCCGTGTAGATAGTAGGCTGGACACATGACATTTTTAACAACGTTCTTTTCTGATAAAAACTAGTTCATTGCATCCGCCGTGGAGCCCAGTTTCATAATATGACCATATTTCCCAGCTGCTTGCCGTTGTTTTGAAGTAATCATGAAAAAATGGGTCTTATTTTAGTGCATTTTTCACCCTGCCAGCTCCTATTAGTTCTATTGAGCACCGTGGCACCAACTCGCCTTCCGAACGTTCTATTCCCAGTTTATTGTTCAACGTCACAATGCCTGCTTCGCTATTGTTGGCAATGAGACCTGCTCACGTTGTTTTATAGTTAAAATGTAAACAACAAAATAATACTGGAACTCTGAGATCTTCCCATTGTTTCCTATGGGGGCAATATAGGCATATGTGTCTATTTCGCTAAATATCTTGGAATGTGTATATATATTATTTTGTTGGTTATGTTGTCGTAGTTGTGCCTAGGGGGGCATATGGGCATATGAAGCATGAGGACTTGCAGCGAGTGGTGAACTTCATCAACAACTACGCAGAGGATAATGCAATAGTATTACCAGGACGCCACCCAGGACACACACTTTGGTGGAAAGCTGCTGCCATCCCATGTGACAAAAGCAGCAGTGTGGCGTCTCTACAAGGAATCGATGACAACAATTGATATGTAAAGCATAAACATGTTTTGATTATTTAATTTACCTCCAACATGATTGGCACTACTTTTATTGATCTCATATTATTTCTGTATTTTCCAGAAGCTGTTAAGTCAGCCAAGCTGAAGAAGCAAGAGCAGCATCTCCTGCTTGTTCAGAGTGAACGGTCTGTTTACCAAAAGATGGTTGCTGACTGCAAGACCACCTGTCAAGACCTGCAGTTGTCTCTGGGGGACCCTACTTAACTAGCAAGCAAAGACATCAGGATGCATTACAGCTTTGTTTTTTCTCAACAAGTACAAAACATGTCCTCCTTTATACTGATTAAGGACATAGATGGATAGATAGATATACATACACAAAAAAAAATATATATATATATGGGAGGCAGGCAAATACCTTTCACTGAGCTGTGTAAAGACAGACTGACAGGGGTGAAACAATTAATTGTAAATGATCTTACTGTTCTTTTGTTGTTTGCAGGTGGACTATACTCCTGACCCTATGCAGCCGGGTCCCATCTACTTTTTAAATCCTCGCAAGTGTGGCTTGTTTGGTGTATGCTGTGAAGGAATACCACAACAAGTCAACTACTTGATTGATGAAGGAATGTCATCCAGCAAAGGTAGCAACTACATGCACCATTTCTTCACCAACTACGGAGTTGGGGAAACACGTCTGGACCTGAATTGTGATCGTGTCAGTGGCCAAAACAAGAACAAATTTGTGTTCTGGTATTGTGCCTGGTGGACCATGCACAAGCTACACCACAGTCTGGACCTTCATTTCCTGATCGCAGGCCACACCAAGTTTGCCCCCGACTGGTGCTTCGGCCTCATCAAGCAGCGCTTCCGAACGACCAGAGTGAACACCTTGTCTGAGATTGCTGATGTTGTGAAGGACAGGGGTCAACATCCCACAGCTGGTTGGACTGGAGGATGATACGGTGCTGGTGGAACGCTATGACTCGCAACAACACCTGACTCCGTACTTCAGGCCGCTGCCACAGATCAAGCAGCACCAGCACTTTATGTGAAAATAATTTTCATTGCATTGTATGATGTTATTCTTCTTATATAAACTTGGGAGGTGAATTGATGTTGTGCAAGGATGTAATGTCTTCTGATTTTTTTGTTGTTATTCCCTGTTTTACAGCTTCGATGCTCTGGTGGTGTTGTTGCCAAGGAGCGTTCAGCTTGTCGGGACCAGGTTTCAGCTGCTGCGCAACGCTGACATCCTTCCTCCCATAGATGGTCTGCCTGTACAAGCACCACCTGGACTGGACACAGCTAGACAAACTTATCTTTGTGAGAAGATCAGGGAGTTTTGCGACGAAGAGGCTATGGACATCACATGCCCTGCACCAAAGTCAAGGGCAGGACAGAAACAGGCTCTCCAACTCTAGATTGCCTTGTTCATGCGTGGTTCGGACAGACCAGTCATCAGCACTATCTGCAGTGCCTCTATTCAAATGACTTTCCTAACACACGCCATACGTTGCTGCTACAATTTTTTTTATCCTGCTGCTCAGCCACTTTACCCCTGATTGTATGCATATAACTACCTTGTCTCTCACTGATATTTTACATAGTGTCAATATAAATATAATACCGTATCTATTTATGATATTCCTACTATGCAAGTAACCATTTGGCTGTACCATTTACACCTGTAGAGACCCATCCACTTAGCAAGACTTAGCAAAATATTGATATATAAAATTAATATTGATATGTGTGGTTGTAACATGATTTTGTGACATACCACTACAATATGTGATCATATCAAGTGTCCACCACATACATATATGGTTCATGCATCTGTCTATGTACTGTACATGTGAACTTTTACTTAACTAAATTCCAAAAGAAAATGTATTTTTTATTCCATACATTTTCCCTGACACCCAAAAGTACTTGTTACATTTTGACAAGAAAATTGTCCAATTCACACACTTATCAAGAGAACAACCCTGGTAATCCCTACTGCATTTTATCTGGCAGACTCACTAAACCCATGCTTCTTTTGAAAATTATGTCTGAGTGTTGGAGTGTGCCCCTGGCTATCCATCAATAAAATAGAACTGGTTTGGATGACATTCCTTCGTCTGGTTTAATAGAAGGAATTTAAAATGATTTATACTTTTACTTTTGATGCTTAAGTATTTTTCAAACCAAATACTTTTAGACTTTTACTCAAGTAGTATTTTACTTGGTGACTTTTACTTCAGTCATTTTCTATTAAGGTATCTTTATTTTACTCAAGCAAGACAATGTAATACTTTTTCTACCACTGGATGTGGCTGGTGTAATGAACATGATGGGAGACAGAGCTGGTTTCAAGCAGCAGATGTATATTGTAAAGGACCACAGGATGAGGCAGGTAGTTGGGTCCAGGGGTAGGCACAAGGTCATACACAGGGGGTCCAAAAAGGCAACAGTACAGGTAGGGAAAAGGCTAGTATTGTCGTCCGGGAGATCAGGCAATAGATTGATAACATGAAATCCGATAGGCTAAAGTACAGGTTGGGAATAGGCAAAAGGCGTCGTTAGTGAGGCAGGAAAAAAAATCATACACGGTAGAATTACATTACGAGAAAACCAGCGCTCTGAATAGAAGTATGTCACAAAACAAACAATACCTCACAATGATGGGGTGCAAAGAACTGAACTAAATAGTGTGTGATAATGACAGGTGATCAGAATTCAGGTGATTGGGATCTGGAGAGTGAGCTGCGTTCAGGGGATCTATGTGTTTGAGAGTGTGAGCTGGAAAGTGGGCTGGAAAGTGAGCTGCGTTCAGGGATCTCCGTGTTTGAGAGTGTGAGTTGGAAGCAGACGTTACAGCTGGGGGTTATAACATTTATTTCACATGACCCATCAATTTTAACAAGTGTGTCTGAGTAAGCGTCCTCTAATATTTATCAAATATTTTTAACTGGACACTTTCTGTTTACCTGAAATGTTTCCTTATTGTAGGCTACTACCACTTTATTCTTAATCTTTACTACAATACACTGGCTTAAGAGGGCGGGAACGATGCTGCAGACAAAGAAGAGCTCTCCAGGAAGTGTACCACAATATTCAAGGAAATTTTCTCAAATGTGGGGTTACAATTTTATCAACTTTCAAAACATAATTACTTTCCCATTGTGCCTCAACTGCAGTGTATGATATACCATTTTGTTGCTCTGAGTCTCTACTTTTATACAATGTAAAAAATACAATTTCAAATTTTGCGACATAAGACCGAATAGAGGCCGAATAGAAGTCACAAATGTATAATTCTTGTGCAATTTACACTACCGTTCAAAAGTTTAGGGTCACTTAGAAATGTCCTTGTTTTTGAAAGAAAAGCTATTTTTTTTTGTCCATTTTAAAATAACTTCAAATTGATCAGAAATACAGTGTAGACATTGTTAAAGTTGTAAATTACTGATTATTTTTTAAATGGAATATCTACATAGGCGTACAGAGGCCTATTATCAGCAACCAACACTCCTATGTTCCAAGGGCACGTTGTGTTAGCTAATCCAAGTTGATCATTTTAAAAGGTTAATTGATCATTAGAAAAGCCTTTTGCAATTATGTTAGCACAACTAAAAACTGTTGTTCTGATCAAAGAAGCAATACAACTGGCCGCCTTTAGACTAGTTGAGTATCTGGAGCATCAGCATTTATGGGTTCGATTGCAGGCTCAAAATGGCCAGAAACAAATAACTTTATTCTGAAACTCGTCAGTATGATCTTGTTCTGAGAAATGAAGGCTATTCCATGCGAGAAATTGCCAAGAAACTGAAGTTGTAGTACAACGCTGTGTACTACTCCCTTCACAGAACATCGCAAACTGGCTCTAACCAGAATAGAAAGAGGAGTGGGAGGCCACGTTGCACAACAGAGCAAGGGGACAAGTACATTAGAGTGTCTAGTTTGAGAAACAGACGCCTCACAAGTCATCAACTTGCAGCTTCATTAAATAGTAGCCGCAAAACACCAGTCTCAACGTCAACAGTGGAGAGGCGACTCCGGGATGATGGCCTTCTAGGCCGAGTTCCTCTGTCCAGTGTCTGTGTTCTTTTGCCCATCTTAATATTTTCTTTATATTGGCCAGACTGAGATATGGCTTTTTATTTGCAACTCTTTTTAAATCCATGATTAAAAAATAGAAAGAATATGGCACCACAACAAACCTGCCAAGAGAGGGGCGCCCACCAAAACTCACATACCAGGCAAGGATGGCATTAATCAGAGAGGCAACAAAGAGACCAAAGATAACCCCAAAGGAGCTGCAAAGCTACACAGTGGAGATTGGAGTAGCTGTCCATAGGACCACTTTAAAGCCATACACTCCACAGAGCTGGGCTTTACGGAAGAGTGGCCAGAAAACATATGGAAGAAGGTACTCTGGTTAGATGAGACTCAAAGGGAGATTTTTGGACATCAAGGAAAACGTTATGTATGGTGCAAACCCAATACCTCTCATCACCCCCAACACCATCCCAGGGACTGGGAAACTGGTCAGCAGGGACTGCAAAACTGGTCAAGATTGAAGGAATGATGGATGGCGCTAAATACAGAGAAATTCTTGAGGGAAACCTGTTTCAGTCTTCCAGAGATTTGAGACTGGGATGGAGGTTCACCTTCCAGCAGGACAATGACCCTAAGCATACTGCTAAAGCAACACTCGAGTGGTTTAAGGGGAGACATTTAAAGGTCTTGGAATGGCCTAGTCAAAGCCTAGACCTCAATCCAGTTGAGAATCTGTGGTATGACTTAAAGATTGCTGTACACCAGCGGAACCCATCCAACTTGAAGGCGCTGGAGCAGTTTTGCTATGAAGAATGGGCAAAGATCCCATTGGCTAGATGTGCCAAGCTTATAGAGACATACCCAAGAGACTTGCAGCTGTAATTGCTTGTCACGGCTGTCGAAAGAACTGGACCAAAGCGCAGCGTGGTGAGCGTACATATTCCTTTTATTAAGATGACGCCGACAAAAACAATACAAAAACGACCGTGAAGCTTAAGGGCTAAGTGACACAAACAAAGACAACTTCCCACACAGAAAGGAGGGAAAAGGGCTACCTAAGTATGGTTACCAATCAGAAACAACGATAGACAGCTGTCCCTGATTGAGAACCATACCCGGCAAAAACATTGAAAATAGAACATAGAATGCCCACCCAAATCACACCCTGACCAAACCCAAAATCGAGACATAAAAAGCTCTCTAAGGTCAGGGCGTGACATTGCTGCAAAAGGTGGCTCGACAAAGTATTGATTTTGGGGGGGTGATTAGTTATCCACACTCAAGTTCTCTTTTTTGTTGTTGTCTTATTTCTTGTTTGTTTCACAATAAATGTTTTGCATTCAAAGTGGTATGCATGTTGTGTAAATCAAATGATACAAACCACCCAAAAAATATATTTTAATTCCAGGTTGTAAGGCAACAAAATAGGAAAAATGCCAAGGGGGGTGAATACTTTCGCAAGCCACTGTACCTTATGGAACAGCAGGGACTGAAAAGAGACACACTCAAGCACAGACGCATGCATACACACATACACACGATAATATATGCACTATACACACGTGAACACATGGATTTTGTGTTGTGTGTGTGTATATATGGTAGTAGAGTAGTGGCCTTAAATCACACACTTAATGTGTTGTGAAATATGTTGTGAATGGCTTGCAATATTTAAAAATGTGTTTAACTGTGTTTAATTTTGCTGGACCCCAGGAAATGGGGAACCATAATAAATACAAATACAATGCATTTCTCATTCAAAAAAAATTCTCCAGTTTTGTCCTAATGAGAGGCACTGAGGCTTAATATGTAAGATGTCTCAAATTCTACAACATGCTACTACAGATAGTACTCAACGATTGCCCATGAATGTGTAACGGCGTTTTCGTCTTTCGCTCACAGACAATACATTTTGGATACAAAGACGTTGTTGACTCTAAAGAGGAGATGTGAAAGGTCCCATAACAATCTCCCCTTGTATCAAAGGGACTCAACCTCATTGTACCACATGCAAGTATTACCTTTGTAAAACTGGTAGTATTTATTAGAAGCATTAGTAGTTTATTTTACTATATACACTGAGTATACCTGTCACGCCCTGACTTTAGTTATATTTGTTTTCTTTATTTTTTGGTTAGGTCAGGGTGTGACAAGGGTGGTTTGTTTAGTTTTTGTTTATCTATGGGGATTTTGTATGGTCTAGGGGTATGTAGATTTATGGTGGCCTGAATTGGTTCCCAATCAGAGACAGCTGTTTCTCGTTGTCTCTGATTGGGGAGCCTATTTAGGTTGCCATTTTCCATGTTGGTTTTGTGGGTAGTTGTTTTCTGTTTTTGTGTCTGCACCAGACAGAACTGTTTTGTTTCGTTCATTCTCTTTGTTATTTTGTTTAGTGTTCTGTTTTAACATGAACACTTACCACGCTGCGCTTTGGTCCGATGATTCCTCATCTTCAGACGACAAACGTTACAATACCAAACATTCCATGTCCATCATTGTCTCCAGGCTTATAAATCATTATTTAACCTGTCTCCTCCCCTTCATCTACACTAATTGAAGTGGATTTGACAAGTGACATTAATAAGGAATCATAGCTTTCATCTGGATTCACCTGCTCAGTCTATGTTATGGAAAGAGCAGGTGTTCTTCCAGAATTGGACTAGGCCTTTTTGTGATGCTGAGTGATATGCGGAACCTGAGAGTTTAGTGTGACAAGCAGTGGGCCAAATGGATTCCACCCCGTTCCTTTCATCTGTGTGCCATGCGTTTCTGTGTGTTTCATCTTGATCATGCCACTGGAGACGACTGAACACTGTGACTAAATCACCTCCCTTATCTCACAATTACTCCACACGCACACGCATGTGCATACGTACGGACACAACACGCACGCACACCACACACAGGCACCCACAACAACAATATACTGTACACACACTCACCACAACACATGAACTAACACAAGCAAAATCAACGCACACACACTAAACACAACACCAAATGACCAATAACCAGTGGTGCATTTCATTTGGGGGATTTAGAATGCAGGCCCCCCTCTTATCTCCTTTCTTCACATCTAAGGGGAAGCCGTGGTGCAGGAAATGTCCTCCGTATAGAGATTAGGGGCCTTCTAAAGGAACGTGCTGTGTTGCCGACGTCTGTCTTGTTACAGGCTCTTATCACACGTTTTTCTGAAGTGACTACATAGTATAGGGAATAGGGTGCCATTTGGGACACAGCCCACGGCTAGAGAGAAGAATAGAGAGCATTTCCACCCTTCTTCTTCACAGACAAACAGCACAGCTGTCATACCCAAAATTATGGGGACAGTGTAGTTTAAAGCGTAAGGCATGYCATTCAAATTTACCTGATGCTAAGCTAGTGACGACTTTGTACTATTTCTACACACAGACTGATGAGCACTGGAAGACGTAATCTGCCTCGCAGACCCACACACACACTCTTACTTAGTCTTATATAAATCCTCATGTATTCAGAACGAGACGGCGGTATGTGTCTATCCATCCACACAATCCACAGGATTGCCTCTCTTATTGTTGAAATACATTGACTGGAACGAATTGCAAACATCACCGAAGCTGGTGTGTTATATCTCCCTCTCTAACTTTAAGCATCAGCTGTCAGAGCAGCTTGCCGATCACTGTACCTGTACACAGCCAATCTGTAAATAGCACACCCAACTACCTCATCCCAATATTATTACTTAACCTCTTGCTCTTTCGCACCCCAGTATCTCTACTTGCACATCATCATCTGCACATCTATCACTCAAGTGTTAATGCTAAATTGTAATCATTTCACCTCTATGGCCTATTGCTATAATTTATTTTAATAAAAACAATATGTTTTGTTGCCCATAATGCAGCTATTTAAAAGCATTATTGACCTCACAATACGCTATGTTATATTATTTACATAACTTACATTACTAAGAAGTGGCAGCTGTGGAGATGGACAGCGCATGGGTGCTGAAAGTAGACTAATTTGAGATGGCCTAATTAATTTAAACAGTCTTCATTTTAAATTTGACTTTAGGCTACTAACAAGAAGAGGGGCTTTGTGTTTGAGCCTATTTCTTCCTATTCAAGAAATAAGAGTTAGGCCTTCCTGTTTGACAGATTCAATTATAGTCTACTATATATACTGTATATATATATACACACTGCTCAAAAAAATAAAGGGAACAGTAAAATAACACATCCTAGATCTGAATGAATGAAATATTCTTATTAAATACTTTTTTCTTTACATAGTTGAACGTGCTGACAACAAAATCACACAAATATTATCAATGGAAATCAAATTTATCAACCCATGGAGGTCTGGATTTGGAGTCACACTCAAAATGAAAGGGAAACGACATCGCTGATACAACTTGATATGCAAACCAGTCAAATGAGGCTCATAGTGTGTGTGGCTCCCCCGTGGCTTGTAATGACCTCCCTAACACCCTGGTGCTGATGGCTGGCGATGAGTGGCATGTCTCTGAGGGATCCTCCTCAGACCTGGACTAAAGCATCCGCCAACTCCTGGACAGTCTGTGGTGCAACGTGGCGTTGGTGGACTGGAGCGAGACATGATGTCCAGATGTGTCAATGGATTCAGGTCTGGGAACGGGCGGGCCAGTCCATAGCATCAAAGCCTTCCTCTTGCAGGAACTGCTGACACACTCCAGCCACATCAGATCTAGCATTGTCTTGCATTAGGAGGAACCCAGGCCAACCGCACCAGCATATGGTCTCACAAGGGCTGAGGATCTCATCTCGGTACTTAATGGAGTCAGGCTACCTCTGGCGAGCACATGGGAGGGCGTGCGCCCGCCAAAGAATGCACCCTCCCACATGACTGTACCCACCCAAAACGGTCATGCAGGAGGATGTGAGGCAGCAGAACGTTCTCCACGGCGTTCCAGACCTTGTCACATGTTCTCAGTGTGAACCTGCTTTCGATCTGTGAAGAGCACCGGCGCCAGTGGCGAATTTGCCAAAATTTTGGTGTTCTGGCAAAGTGCCAACGTCCTGCACGGTGTTGGGCTGTAAGCACAACAGCTCACTGTGGACGTCGGGGCCCTCATACCACCTCATGGAGTCTGTTTTCTTGACGTTGAGCAGAAATGCAATTTGGCTGCTGGATGTCTTTTGCAGGGCTGGCAGGGCTCTCTTGGCACAAAGGCGGAGGTAGCGGTCCTGCTGCTGGGTTGTTGCCCTCCTACGGCCTCCTCCATGTCTCCTGATGTACTGGCCTGTCTCCTGGTAGCGCCTCCATGCTCTGGACACTACGCTGACAGACACAGCAAACCTTCTTGCCACAGCTCGCATTGATGTGCCATCCTGGATGAGCTGCACTACCTGAGCCACTTGTGTGGGTTGTAGGCACATTTGCACATTTGTCTCATGCTACCACTAGAGTGAAAGCAACGCCAGCATTCAAAAGTGACCAAAACATCAGCCAGYAAGCATAGGAACTGAGAAGTGGTCTGTGGTCACCACCTGCAGAACCATTCCTTTATTGGGGTTGTCTTGATAATTACCTATAATTTCCACCTGTTGTCTATTCCATTTGCATAACAGCATGTGAAATTTATTGTCAACCAGTGTTGCTTCCTAAGTGGACAGTTTGATTTCACAGAAGTGTGATTGACTTGGAGTTACATTGTGTTGTTTAAGTGTTCCCTTTATTTTTTTGAGCAGTGTATATATCAGCATGCACTCTTTAAATATCTCAGTGTCAGTGAATGGCTTGGTGTGTTAAGTTAAAACCAGGGCTCGAATTGTGGTGGTATGTGGCTTTTGTTAAAGAAAAGGGCTGAAAGCATAGGCGTAGATATATATTTTAATGGAACTGATTACATAAAGCCATCTATAACGATGCAAAGCTGTACAATTTTGGGGTAAGACGTGACTCCAATGCATATGGGATTTAATTGGTTTGTCTCTATGACATTCAGAGGCTGCGCTACAACCTTTTATAGCCGAAGAGACAAGAAAAAGCACTTTGCTTGGGAAGTAACGTGTGATTGTGTCACTATCAATTGACCTTTAACATTTCAACAGGCTATTAAATGGCATGCTAACTCTAAATCAGTCAGGAGAAAGCCAGGTAGCCTAAGAAGGAATTAACATTTATTATTTAGGCTAGATTATTATTATTTCGAGGTAATAAACTGCCATGTAGTCCTTTCCTGCAGGCACATTACCTAGTGACCTCATGGGTAGAATGTTATTAGTATTTTTCATAATTTCATAATTAATAAACATTGTTTAATTTTTAAACGCTGACAATCCAGTATTTTTATATGTCAAACAGTTGTGCTATATTTCAGTCTTCTGTGATGTGTATATAACGTGTAATATTGAGATGCAAACTGAACATGTTATACATTTCAACTCTGACATGGTACAATGTATTCTTTTTTTTAAGCCCATAACTATGTGTGCGAGGTGTATACTTTTGTTTCAAAGTACATTTAAGACTACCAAAAACACTCTGTGACCCTGATTTAGCCCACTCTAGTGAGGTAAGAAATCTACTGTGAAGCATTTGTGACACACTACAGGCTGGCAGGAGCGCTCAGCACTTCAACAACACATCAATAACAACACTTCAACAACATTGCCATGTAATTCTTACAAAACAAAGTTTCTAAAACTGCATATCTAAGACTCTGGTCTGTCCTAGGAGTGAGGGTAAATGGTAGGCATGTTCTCTACTATCCACTTTTGTTTTAATTATTATTTTGGGTATAGGGGAAAAACAAACTCCAAAACGTACACACATGAACCCCCCCCCGCCCCCTACGTGCGCACGCGCACACACACAACACACACACCACACACACACACACACACACACACACACACACACACACACACACACACACCACACAACACACACACACACACACACACACACACACACACACACACACACACACACACACACACACACACCAACACCCGTTGTGACTACATATGATACCTTCACACAGACCTCCACACAGCTTTCTGTGGATGCGGGGCAGCTGCAGCCCGAGGGCAGTGTTCTGAGAGCTTTGTCAGGCTGCACATACAGTTCTGACAGCAACAATGTCATCCACACACACACACACAGTTGTGACAGGCAATGTCACGCTGCAGGAAGCCCAACATCTGCTGCTGTCTAAAAATGTGCACATATGCACTCGATAAACACAATGTAAACAACACACAGAAATACAATGCAGAAAGCAAACGCAACTACGCCGAGAGCACATATTCTCACAGTACACTTCCTTATTCTTACTGCTGATGGTTGAGAAGGAAACACACTACTCAATCAAACCGTCATCCAGCCACTGCCAGCTAGCCTACTTCAGCAGTACATGTATCATTTTAATCATTTAGTCAATAAGATTCTTGCTACGTAAGCTTAACTTCTGAACATTCGAGACGTGTAGTCCAGTTGTCATATCGAATCTCCTTTGCATTAGCGTAGCCTCTTCTGTAGCCTGTCAAACTATGTGTCTGTCTATCCCTGTTCTCTCCTCTCTGCACAGACCATACAAACGCTCCACACCGCGTGGCCGCGGCCACCCTAATCTGGTGGTCCCGCGCGCACGACCCACGTGGAGTTCCAGGTCTCCGGTAGCCTCTGGAACTGCCGATCTGCGGCCAACAAGGCAGAGTTCATCTCAGCCTATGCCTCCCTCCAGTCCCTCGACTTCTTGGCACTGACGGAAACATGGATCACCCAGATAACACTGCTACTCCTACTGCTCTCTCTTCGTCCGCCCACGTGTTCTCGCACACCCGAGAGCTTCTGTTCAGCGGGGTGGTGGGCACCGGGATCCTCATCTCTCTCAAGTGGTCATTCTCTCTTTCTCCCCTTACCCATCTGTCTATCGCCTCTTTGAATTCCATGCTGTCACAGTTACCAGCCCTTTCAAGCTTAACATCCTTATCATTTATCGCCCTCCAGGTTCCCTCGGAGAGTTCATCAATGAGCTTGATGCCTTGATAAGCTCCTTTCCTGAGGACGGCTCACCTCTCACAGTTCTGGGCGACTTTAACCTCCCCACGTCTACCTTTGACTCATTCTCTCTGCCTCCTTCTTTCCACTCCTCTCCTCTTTGACCTCACCCTCTCACCTTCCCCCCCTACTCACAAGGCAGGCAATACGCTCGACCTTCATCTTTACTAGATGCTGTTCTTCCACTAACCTCATTGCAACTCCCCTCCAAGTCTCCGACCACTACCTTGTATCCTTTTCCCTCTCGCTCTCATCCAACACTTCCCACACTGCCCCTACTCGGATGGTATCGCGCCGTCCCAACCTTCGCTCTCTCTCCCCGCTACTCTCTCCTCTTCCATCCTATCATCTCTTCCCTCTGCTCAAACCTTCTCCAACCTATCTCCTGATTCTGCCTCCTCAACCCTCCTCTCCTCCCTTTCTGCATCCTTTGACTCTCTCTGTCCCTATCCTCCAGGCCGGCTCGGTCCTCCCCTCCCGCTCCGTGGCTCGACGACTCATTGCGAGCTCACAGAACAGGGCTCCGGGCAGCCGAGCGGAAATGGAGGAAAACTCGCCTCCCTGCGGACCTGGCATCCTTTCACTCCCTCCTCTCTACATTTTCCTCTTCTGTCTCTGCTGCTAACCACTTTCTACCACTCTAAATTCCAAGCATCTGCCTCTAACCCTAGGAAGCTCTTTGCCACCTTCTCCTCCCTCCTGAATCCTCCTCCCCCTCCCCCCCTCCTCCCTCTCTGCAGATGACTTCGTCAACCATTTTGAAAAGAAGGTCGACGACATCCGATCCTCGTTTGCTAAGTCAAACGACACCGCTGTTCTGCTCACACTGCCCTACCCTGTGCCTGACCTCTTTCTCCCCTCTCTCTCCAGATGAAATCTCGGCTCTTGTGACGGCCGGCCGCCCAACAACCTGCCCGCTTGACCCTATCCCCTCCTCTCTTCTCCAGACCATTTCCGGAGACCTTCTCCCTTACCTCACCTCGCTCATCAACTCATCCCTGACCGCTGGCTATGTCCCTTCCGTCTTCAAGAGAGCGAGAGTTGCACCCTTCTGAAAAAACCTACACTCGATCCCTCCGATGTCAACAACTACAGACCAGTATCCCTTCTTTCTTTTCTCTCAAACTCTTGAACGTGCCGTCCTTGGCCAGCTCTCCCGCTATCTCTCTCAGAATGACCTTCTTGATCCACATCAGTCAGGTTTCAAGACTAGTCATTCAACTGAGACTGCTCCTTCTGTATCACGGAGCGCTCCGCACTGCTAAAGCTAACTCTCTCTCCTCTGCTCTCATCCTTCTAGACCTATCGGCTGCCTTCGATTATGAACCATCAGATCCTCCTCTCCACCCTCTCCGAGTTGGGCATCTCCGGCGCGGCCCACGCTTGGATTGCGTCCTACCTGACAGGTCGCTCCTACCAGGTGGCGTGGCGAGAATCTGTCTCCTCACCACGTGCTCTCACCACTGGTGTCCCCCAGGGCTCTGTTCTTGGCCCTCTCCTATTCTCGCTATACACCAAGTCACTTGGCTCTGTTCATAACCTCACATGGTCTCTCCTATCATTGCTATGCAGACGACACACAACTAATCTTCTCCTTTCCCCCTTCTGATGACCAGGTGGCGAATCGCATCTCTGCATGTCTGGCAGACATATCAGTGTGGATGACGGATCACCACCTCAAGCTGAACCTCGGCAAGACGGAGCTGCTCTTCCTCCCGGGGAAGGACTGCCCGTTCCATGATCTCGCCATCACGGTTGACAACTCCATTGTGTCCTCCTCCCAGAGCGCTAAGAACCTTGGCGTGATCCTGGACAACACCCTGTCGTTCTCAACTAACATCAAGGCGGTGGCCCGTTCCTGTAGGTTCATGCTCTACAACATCCGCAGAGTACGACCCTGCCTCACACAGGAAGCGGCGCAGGTCCTAATCCAGGCACTTGTCATCTCCCGTCTGATTACTGCAACTCGCTGTTGGCTGGGCTCCCTGCCTGTTGCCATTAAACCCCTACAACTCATCCAGAACGCCGCAGCCCGTCTGGTGTTCAACCTTCCCAAGTTCTCTCACGTCACCCGCTCCTCCGCTCTCTCCACTGGCTTCCAGTTGAAGCTCGCATCCGCTACAAGACCATGATGCTTGCCTACGGAGCGTGAGGGGAACGGCACCTCAGTACCCCAGGCTTGATCAGGCCCTACACCCAAACAAGGGCACTGCGTTCATCACCTCTGGCTTGCTCGCCTCCCTACCACTGAGGAAGTACAGTTCCCGCTCAGCCCAGTCAAAACTGTTCGCTGCTCTGGCCCCCCAATGGTGGAACAAACTCCCTCACGACGCCAGGACAGCGGAGTCAATCACCACCTTCCGGAGACACCTGAAACCCCACCTCTTTAAGGAATACCTAGGATAGGATAAAGTAATCCTTCTAACCCCCCCCCTTAAAAGAGTTAGATGCACTATTGTAAAGTGGCTGTTCCACTGGATGTCATAAGGTGAATGCACCAATTTGTAAGTCGCTCTGGATAAGAGCGTCTGCTAAATGACTTAAATGTAAATGTAATGTGTTTAGCACCACAGCAATCCACATTAAGAAAGCAAGGTTACAGAGCGAAACAAAATCTCCATTCCATATTAATTCCAACATGCTTTCTTTATGGCTTTCTTTCCGGCCATGTTACTTTACATTAGTCCTGATCGATTTGTGCTTTTTGAGGTCGTTTCGTTTTCAGTTCGATTATGAAACAAAATCTCTTTTTTCGATTTCAGTTTCGATGATCATTTTAAACATTAAATGCACTATGCATTATGTGAATTGAATGCTGTAAAACAGAATAAAACAATTCATGCGAGTCCCACGATGGCAGTGACTGCCCATTACTGCTTATCACTTATCACTCTTCAACAGCCAGTGAAACTGCTGGGCGCCAAATTCAAATACAGAAATACTCATTATAATAATTCAGAAAAAAAAACATATTTTACATAGGTTTAAAGATTAACTTCTTGTGAATCCAACCACGGTGTCAGATTTAAACAAATGCTTTACGGCGAAAGCATACCATACGATTATGATAACATAGCCCACTAGACAAATCATTACAAACAGTAGCCAGCCAGATAGAACAGTTACACAATTTAGAAATAGAGATAACATTAATCCCTTACCTTTGATGATCTTCATATGGTTGCACTCAATAAATGTTCATTTTGTTCGATAAAGTATCTTTATACCCAAAAACCTCAGTTTTGTTCACGCGTTTTCTTCAGTAATCCACAGGCTCAAATGCAGTCAAAACAGGAAGACAAAAAAATCCAAATTGTATCCGTAAAGTTCATAGAAACATGTCAAACAATGTTTATATTCAAACCTCAGGTTGTTTTTAGCCTAAATAATAAATAATATTTCAACCGGACAATAACGTCATCAATATAAAATATAAACAAGAAACGCACTCTCTCGGTTGTGCGCCAGAAAAAGCTCAGTAAAACTTTAGGGTCCACTCATTCAGACTGCTCTTACTTCCTAATTTTTCAGAATACAAGACTGAAACACTTTCTAAAGACTGTTGACATCTAGTGGAAGGCATAGAAACTGCAATTTGAGTCCTAAGTCAATGGATACTGTAATGGCATTGACTAGAAAACTAGAAAACCAACAACAAAAATGACTTGCTGAATGGATTTTTCTCAGGTTTTCGCCTGCCAAATCAGTTCTGCTATACCCACAGACACTATGTTAACAGTTTTGGAAACTTTAGAGTGTTTTCTATCCAAATCTACCAGTTATATGCATATCATATCTTCTGGGCCCGAGAAGCAGGCAGTTTAATTTGGGCATGCATTTCATCCAAAATTCCAAATGCTGCCCCCTACCCTAGAGAAGTTACCAATAATCTGTAAATAATGACGAGATGCTCATGTCTCCGCCCTAACAGTGGGAATCGTTGTCCCAAATGCGGGAAGGCAGGCAACAAGCTTGGGTCCGATGAAGGAAAAGGAAACCGCACACTGCTCTTGATAGTATCACCGATATTTAATAAGCTTACGTATCGGCCACACGGCCTTCGTCAGAGCTTTTGGGATTTTTTGAAAGTTGCACCCTTATGTAGACCTGGCTCCACCCACATCCGTTCTACACATCGAAGGGGGTTGGAGGCAAAGGAAAATAAATAAGTGCTACCAAATATAACAATGTGCATTTCATAAATATTACAAAAGTGTATAAATAAGGCGTATTGAACACTTCTGTATAATCTCAATGAGGACATAGCAAGTTCATTAGTCATTGGGTACATCATATGAAAAACGTCAGAATAATCTACAAGAGACACACATTTCATGTTCCAATTCACAGCATAACATACAAAGGCATTTCATCATTAAGTCCTTTTGGAAACAATGTCTGGAGGGTGAAAATCCCAAAACATTCTCTTTTACTCAGAGTATTATTAATATCACCTCCCCTGTCTGATATCTTAACTTTCTCTATGCCACAAAATCTAAAGGTGGAAATGTCATGCTTCATGTCATTGAAATGTACGGCGACTGGATAATCCCTGTCGTTTCTCCTGATTGAACTTTTATGTTCACTAATTCTCTGTTTGAGAGAGCGGGTGGTTTTACCGACATAACAGAGCAAGCTTGGGTCCAAAATAAGCCTATAGAACTGCATTGGGTTCATTTTTAAAAGATTTTGGTGAGTGAAACCTCTCGCTTCGACCTCTTCATCTCTGCCCACACAGACAGGACAAGTAGGCATGCAATGGATTATGGTCAATGTGGTTAATTACCACGTTTTCTGCACTAAACACTGTAGAATATTGGCCTTGTCATTAAAGAGCACTTTTTGCCAGTCCTGTCTGGTCCAGCGACGGTGGGTTTGTGCCCATAGGCGGCGTTGTTGTCGGTGATGTCTGGTGAGGACCTGCCTTACAACAGGCCTGCAAGCCCTCAGTCCAGCCTCTCTTAGCCTATTGCGGACACTGATGGAGGCATTGTGCGTTCCTGGTGTAACTCGGGCAGTTGTTGTTGCCATCCTGTACCTGTCCTGCAGATGTGATGTTCGGATGTACCGATCCTGTGCAGGTGTTGTTACACGTGGTCTGCAACTGCGAGGACGATCAGCTGTTTGTCCTGTCTCCCTGTAGCACTGTCTTAGGCGTCTCACAGTACGGACATTGCAATTTATTGCCCTGGCCACATCTGTAGTTCTCATGGCTCCTTGCAGCATGCCTAAGGCACGTTCACGCAGATGAGCAGGGACCCTGGGCATCTTTCTTTTTGTGTTATTCAGAGTCAGTAGAAAGGCCTCTTCAGTGTCTTAAGTTTTCATAACTTAATTGCCTACCATCTGTAAACTGTTAGTGTCTTAATGACCGTTCCACAGATGCATGTTCATTAATTGTTTATTGTTCATTGAACAAGCATGGGAAATAGTTTTTAAACCCTTTAAAATTAAGATCTGTGAAGTTATTTGGATTTTTACGAATTTCTTGTTAACAAACTAAAGGACAGATTTCCACCGGTCTAATGTCCATTGCTCTTGTTTCTTGGCCCAAGTGAGTGTCTTATTCTTATTGGTATACTTTAGTAGTGGTTTCTTTGCAGCAATTCGACCATTAATGCCTGATTCACGCAGTCTCCTCTGAACAGTTGATGTTGAGATGTGTCAGTCACTTGAACTCTGTGAAGCATTTATTTGGGCTGTAATTTCTGAGGCTGGTAGTTCTAATGAACTTATCCTCTGCAGCAGAGGTAACGCTGTCTTCCTTTCCTATGGCGGTCCTCATTAGGGTCAGTTTCATCAGAGCGCTTGTTATTTTTTGCGACTGCACTTGAAGAAACTTTCAAAGTTCTTGAAATGTTCTGCATTGACTGACCTTCATGTCTTCAAGTAACGATGAGCTGTTATTTGAACTGTTCTTGCCATAATATGGACTTGGTATTTTACCAAATAGGGCTATCTTCTGTGTTCCACCCCTACCTAGTCACAACACAACTGATTGGCTCAAACACATTAAGAAGGAAAGAAATTCCACAAATTAACTTTATAACAAGGCACACCTGTTAATTGGAATGCATTCCAGGTGACTACCTCATGAAGCTGGTTGAGAGAATGCCACAAGTGTGCAAAGCTGTCATCAAGGCAAAGGGTGGCTACTTTGAAGAGTCTCAAATATAAAATACATGTTGATTTGTGTAACACAAATTTGGTTACTACAAGATTCTAGGTTGAAGCCTACCTTTTTGCAAAAACATCACAGGATGATGCTTTGATTCTGAAAATGGGCTGATTTAGCCAAGAACATTGTGAAACTGCTTCATTATTTCCCATTGTTATTTATCTGAAGTGAGGAGCTTTCCAGCCCAAGCAGATGTTGTGTGTGTGTGTGTGTGTGTGTGTGTGTGTGTGTGTGTGTGTGTGTGTGTGTGTGTGTGTGTGTGTGTGTGTGTGTGTGTGTGTGTGTGTGTGTGTGTGTGTGTGTGTGTGTGTGTGTGTGTGTGTGTGTGAATACTAATTCCAAATATGCTGTAGGTACCTAATAAGGGCAGGGGATTAGAGAGAGTACTCAGGTCCAAATCCTCTAACAGGTACATATCACTGTAGTCCAGCAGGATGGATCGATGAGGGGGAGGGAAAGGGGGAAGAAATTGGGGAGGAGAGGTGAGGAGTACAAGGCCAGTGGGAAGAGAGGAGAGCAGAATGGATCATGTTCTTTTCTCTTCTATGTTGTTTGGACACGCGCGCGCATGTGTATGTGTCCTGGGCCTTTGGTAGGGAAGCAGCAGCAGATGGTTGGCCTGATTAAAGGTACTCTGGTTGATTGAAAGGGGGAGCCCTTTCCAACCCTAGACTAGAGAGGGACCTTCTCGGGGTGGTGAGTGTACATCCTGATTCACACTGAACCTCTTCCCCTAATTAAGACTGTCCCTCTATGGTTCCACCTGAGCGAGAGCAGCTGTAGGAGATGAGAGAATGAGTTGCCTAAATGTTACATTTTCAGGCTTCCTGTGGCATTGAAGTATTCATTTTTACGAACTCTTGTCCTAATTATAACGAGCCTGAATTCATAATTAGGCATTTCTGCCGGAATCAGTCAAATTCGACATATGCGGTAAATAGGACGGACATTAAATAACGCAGTGGGATAATGATGTCTTACACACATTTAACATTTTCATTATGAGGATACACACTTCTGTAGGAAATTAAATACACCCACACCGCACATCAACTGCACACTCAATTCCCAAGACAGCCATCATTGTTATTTATATCTAACGTAAACTAACTCACGTTTGTACATCGCACTGGTCCGTACAATTGACCTTATTTTAGCACCCAAAAAACGTAATACTTCCAGATCAACTGTAATATAAATACCATTGTAAAGCACAATTTCTCACCTTTCCAACAAAATCAATGATGAGCCCTTCATGATGCCCATCTCTGCATGATTCAAGAAGGCTATGAGCTCCGTCGGGTCTTTTTAAAAATGGCGGGTGGAGAAGCGATTGTGAGAAGGAGAGATGTCGTGTGGGGAAAATGCTCAACATGACACAAGATAAATTGACACCACTTAGCGCTCGCCAGTACAACTGTCACCAGGTATACAAAAAGATCACACGATACTAGCAGTTGAAACATTTGACAAATAAAAGAACATCACCTACTGTCAAAATGACACGTTTTTATTTGGGGCTGTTTTAGACTCCTTCCATATAAGATGGCGACCGATATGGTGACAGATATTCAGTCGTCTCACATCAGTCAGTCAGACAAATGTCCTTACTCGGGTCCTGAGTGCTAATGATGCGATTGGCGGCCGTCCTGCGCTCTGCCAGCTGCTATTTATACCCCAAAAAGCACTACCTGGAAATTACAGTCCTCATATCATCATCAGTTCCAAGCTGGTACATCCACTTTTCCAGGGAACCTGGGGTGTGGAGTGAGTACTGTTTAAGTCTAAACGGAGAGCCGGGTTAGATTTATCTGCATTTGAAAACAGATGCTAGGGTGAAGATATTGTGATCTCACTACAGAAATGTACAGTATAGGGCCCTATAGAATATATTTTTTGCCGCCATATTCTGAATTTCCCTTTTTCTCAATTTTGTTTTCCCAGGATTCATATTTTTCAGGTTTTCACTCTCAAAAATCACACTTTTTAAAAAAAGAATTTGGATGTTCAAAGTCCACAATAATGCTTAATCCACATCTCTAGTTTTCATTTCAGTCTCCACATTTATCTCCTCACATTCTCTTCTCTCTAAACTCTAATTCACTCCATAGGCATTTTCTGCTCCAGGAATCTCCATAGTTTATTCATCAGTTTAATCTTCAAGATATTTTAACCATTATATATTATAATATATCTACTGTTGCTCTGTTACTTTTACACACATTTGTGTTCCCTTTAGTTTCTCTCCATCGTCTCTCTTCTCTCCACATCTCCTCCAACATTGCTATACAGTCTCTCCCAGTCTCTTTCAAAAACCTTTCCTCCAACATTTCCATAGTTTCGAATATATCAGTTCGTCAGAGATTTCTCCTAGTCTTTTCTCTAGTTTCTCTTCACAGTTTACCCATCTAGTATACCTCCATAGAATCTCTTACAGACTATTTTCCATACCATCTGATTACAACAGTGTCCAGTCTCTCTGTATGTTCTAGTCTCAGCCCTCATCTCTCTCTCATCCCATCCACATATCAGTCCCTGAAACTGTGACGTGCTGAACCACACTTATAATTTATACAAATTCCAGACACTGCGAGTGCCTGATATTCAGAGCAGATTGAAGGACAGCTAGGGAAATGAGAAGGATATAATGGAATATGCCGGAAGCCTAAACAGGAGACAGAGGCACTTTTTTTATGTGATCTGCTTAAGAGCAATTAAAGAAGTGGCAGTGACTGCATGAGGCGCCACATGCCTGATAACACCAAAACAGCTGCACTTCCACAGCCTACACAAACAGCAAAAAGGGAAGTGACACTCGCAGATAAGCTATTTTTCCAGAAATCCTGGTAGAAAATTCCCAGTTCCCACCCGTATCAGCCCCAGCATCTTTCCACAGCTCTGCTCCTGCCTTGTGCCATGATCCGCTCTCACAGGCCTCTCTCCCCAGCTCTGCTCCAGTGTAAGAAACCTGAGAACCATCCGAGGAATGCCAAATACTGGACTGAGCAGAGTACTGTAAAAGCTTGGTCTAGCGTCTGAGGTCAAGATACACCCAAAACACAACCACGGCAAAAACAAAAATAGATATAGCCTTGTGCCCCAGCCCCTCTCCCAACTACAGAGGTGAGCCAAAGGTGCCCCCTGTGAGATAGCTGTATGTGGAAAAGGCTGGGAGGAGACGTGGGGAGCGTATCCAGTGGGCCACTGGGTCAGCCATTCATCCATCTTTTTTTCATGTTACACTTTGCACACTCTCAGCTGCAGGAGAGAGTGTGGGAGTGTGCACAGGATCCAGTGTGAGTAAGTGTGAATGTGAAGCAGGTGTTAGTGTGAGAGAGAAAGATGGAGGCAGAGAGAGACTACGCGTGTGTATGTCGTATGTCATCACTGCCCTGTTACCCTTCTGTACCTTGGTGCAAGGACAAAGAGCTCAAGGGAACCATCAGAGATTGATGAGAGGGACAACAACTCACATTTACAATGGGGGAAAGGAGAGCGAGAGAAAGAGAGGGAGAGAGGGGGTGAGAATGGAGAGACACACAGAGAGCAGAGCCGTGCACAGACCTTTCAGGGGGCAGGTGCTCAAAATATAACTATAGCCTAATAGATGCCTTAATTGTTTTCTACCAACAGGAAATAATGGTTAATACAGCATGCCAAATTGACCCCTGGGTGCCAGAGTGTTCCTGTGCTGCGGTGGAGAAGAGGTTCCCCGGGACCATCAATAAAGAGCTTGGGGCCCAGCTAGATTGCGCTCACGACCACCAGTATACAACCGAGTCCTGACCAGATGGAACTGACAGAGAGTGAGAGTGAGATCAGTGAAGACCATAACTCGCTGTATGAACCTGAGAGCTCAGAATCACAATCACAGTGCGAGCCAAGATATACTATTGATCACTTTGGGGGAGCGGGCTGGTGTTCCGAAAATGGAGAATGAGCAGGCCATTCAACAGCGAATTTAAAGATACACCCATCCATAAAGGGAATTGGAGTGGAATTGCTTTTCCACAGATTTCTTTTACTCATTTCAACAGATGTGCTACCTTGTCCCGGTCCTGCTGTTTCGACTCTCTCTCTCAACCTATGAATGCTCAGCTATGAAAAGCCAACTGACATTTGCTCCTGAGGTGTTGAACTGTTGAACCCTCTATAACCACTGTGGTTATTATTTTTGATGTAAAAAGGGCTTTTGTAAAATACATTTGATGGGTTGTTTGCTGTGCTGGATGCTGTGTATTCACTAACTGTCTGAGTGATGGGACATTTTTATAGCATCTGTAACATATTATGGTGTGTATTTAATCTGCATCTTAACTTCTTAAAGTGGCAATCAGCAGTAGAAACACTAACAAAGTGCCTCCCTGCTCGTCTATCGGAGAAAAGGTAAGGGATGGGGCAGGAGAAATGTAGCCACTCTCACAGGACTGACCATGATGATATCAAAAGTATAGTTGGTATCCATGATATCAAAAGTATAGTTTTAACCATGTTTTGAGGCTATATTGTGTTTGTTTTCATTTAGTTTGTTTGCAAATGTTGGAGTAAAACAAGATTATATTTTGGGTTCTGATTGGCTATGACATTTAAACTAAGCTCAGGCATTTATAAGTTAGATTCTTCAAGAATCAATGGTTACATATCATTAATATATAAGTGCAAAAATTGATGTAGCAACTGCTGAATGCCCCTTTAAGGTATGCTACTGTTGTCTGTCTATTGATCGTGCGCATGAGGCAGACTTGCAATCACAAGCCTTTCAATCATTCATTGAATCAGATGGCTCATTCATCACAAAACCCACTGATATTGGCAACTACTTTAATGACTTTTTCATTGGCAAGAGAAGGAAAGTTAGGTATGACATGGCAGCAACAAACGCTGACATTACACATCCAAGTATATCTGACCAAATTATGAAAGACAAGAATTGTACTTTTGAATTCCATGAAGTCACTGTGGAAGAAGTGAAAAAAATATTGTTGTCTGTCAACAATGACAAGCCACCGGGGTCTGACAATCTGGATGGAAAATTACTGAGGATATTAGCGGACTATATTGCCACTCCTATTTGCCACATGTTCAATTTAAGCCTAGTAGAAAGTGTGTGCCCTCAGGTCTGCAGGGAAGCTAAAGTAATTCCGCTACCCAAGAATAGTAAAGCCCCCTTTACTGGTTCAAATAGCCGACCAATCAGCCTGTTACCAACCCTTTGTAAACTTCTGGAAAAAATGGTGATTGACCAGATACAATGCTATTTCACAGTAAACAAATTGACAGCACACTTATAGAGGACACTCAACAAGCACAGCACTTACACAAATGACTGATCATTGGCTGAGAGAAATTGATGATAAAATGATTGTGGTGGCCTTCTTGTTAGACTTTAGTGCAGCTTTTGACATTATCAATCATAGTCTGCTGCTGGAAAAACGTATGTGTTATGCCTTTACACCCCCTGCTATAATGTGGATAAAGCGTTACATGTCTAACAGAACGCAGAGGGTGTTCTTTAATGGAAGCTTCTCAAACATAATCCATGTAGAATCAAGAATACCCCAGGGTAGCTAGTTAGGCCCCTTACTTTAAAAAAATCTTCACTAACGACATGCCACTGGCTTTGAGTGTCTATATACGTCAGCTACTACAGCAACTGAAATGACTGCAACACTTAACAAAGAGCTGCTTTTAGTTTAGGAACGGGTAGCAAGTCTTAAATCTCTGGAAGACTGAAACAGGTTTCCCTCAAGAATTTCCCTGTATTTAGCGCCATCCATCATTCCTTCAATTCTGACCAGTTTCCCAGTCCATGCCGATGAAAAACATCCCCACAGCATGATGCTGCCACCACCATGTGTCACTGTGGGGATGGTATTCTCGGGGTGATGAGAGAAGTTGGGTTTTGCGTCAGACATAGCGTTTTCCTTAACTTCTTGACGCTAGGGGCCAGATTATTATTATTTATTTTTTTAAATAACGTTCCCAAGGTAAACGGACTATTTCTCAGGCCCAGATCGTAGAATATGCATATAATTTACAGATTAGGATAGAAAACACTCCAAAGTTTCCAAAACTGTCAAAATATTGTCTGTGAGTATAACAGAACTGATTCTGCAGGCGAAAACCTGAGGAAATCCAACCCGGAAGTGCTTTTTTTATTTTTTATTATCCCTGTTTCATTGCCTGCCCCTCTTCCATTTAAAGGCATATCAACCAGATTCCTTTTCCAATGGCTTCCTCAGGCTGTGACCAGGCTTTAGACATACAGTGGGGAGAACAAGTATTTGATAACCTGCAAAATCGGCAGTGTTTCCTACTTACAAAGCATGTAGAGGTCTTTCTCACTTCAACTGTGAGAAACGGAATCTAAAACAAAAATCCAGAAAATCACATTGTATGATTTTTAAGTAATTCATTTGCATTTTATTGCGTGACATAAGTATAAGATACATCAGAAAAGCAGAACTTAATATTTGGTACAGAAACCTTTGTTTGCATTTACAGAGATCATATGTTTCCTGTAGTTCTTGACCAGGTTTGCACACACTGCAGCAGGGATTTTGGCRCACTCCTCCATACAGACCTTCTCCAGATCCTTCAGGTTTCGGGGCTGTCGCTGGGCAATACGGACCTTCAGCTCCCTCCAAAGATTCTCTATTGGGTTCAGGTCTGGAGACTGGCTAGGCCACTCCAGGACCTTGAGATGCTTCTTACGGAGCCACTCCTTAGTTGCCCTGGCTGTGTGTTTCGGGTCGTTGTCATGCTGGAAGACCCAGCCACCACCCATCTTCAATGCTCTTACTGAGGGAAGGAGGTTGTTGCCCAAGATCTCGCGATACATGGCCCCATCCATCCTCCCCTCAATACGGTGCATTCGTGCTGTCCCATTTGCAGAAAAGCATCCCCAAAGAATGATGTTTCCACCTCCATGCTTCACGGTTGGGATGGTGTTCTTGTGGTTGTACTCATCCTTCTTCTTCCTCCAAACACGGCGAGTGGAGTTTAGACCAAAAAGCTCTATTTTTGTCTCATCAGACCCACAATGACCTTGCTCCCATTCTCCTCTGATCATCCACATGGTCATTGGCAAACTTCAGACGGGCCTGGACATGCGCTGGCTTGAGCAGGGGGACCTTGCGTGCGCTGCAGGATTTTAATCCATGACGCGTAGTGTGTTACTATGGTTTTCTTTGAGACTGTGGTCCCAGCTCTCTTCAGGTCATTGACAGGTCCTGCCGTGTAGTTCTGGGCTGATCCCACACCTTCCTCTGATCATTGATGCCCACGAGGAGATCTTGCATGGAGCCCCAGACAGGTGATTGACCGTCATCTTGAACTTCTTCCATCTTCTAATAATTGCGCAACAGTTGTTGCCTTCTCACCAAGCTGCTTGCCTATTGTCTGTAGCTCATCCCAGCCTTGTCGGTCTACAATTTTATCCCTGATGTCCTTACACAGCTCTCTGGTCTTGGCCTTTGTGGAGAGGTTGGAGTCTGTTTGATTGAGTGTGTGGACAGGTGTCTTTTATACAGGTAACGAGTTCAAACAGGTGCAGTTAATACAGGTAATGAGTGGAGAACAGGAGGGCTTCTTAAAGAAAAACGAACAGGTCTGTGAGAGCCGGAATTCTTACTGGTTGGTAGGTGATCAAATACTTATGTACTGCAATAAAATGCAAATTAATTACTTAAAAATCATACAATGTGATTTTCTGGATTTTTGTTTTAGATTCCGTCTCTCACAGTTGAAGTGTACTAATGATAAAAAATTACAGACCTCTACATGCTTTGTAAGTAGGAAAACCTGCAAAATCGGCAGTGTATCAAATACTTGTTCTCCCCACTGTAGTTTCAGGCTTTTATTTTGAAAAATGAGCGAGGTTTTTCAAAACGAGTCAGGTGTCCTTTGATTAGTTCCTGTGCGCGAGAGGGGTAGCTCGACATTTTCTTTCTCTCTTTTATTGAATAGGTTACCGTCCGGTTGAAATATTATCGATTATGTATCTTAAAAACAACCTCAGGTTTGATTATAAAAAAAACGTTTGACATGTTTCTACGAACATTACGGATCCTTTTTGGAATTTGCCTGCCTTTCAGGAACGGAACGAGGCTGTGGTTTTCTGAACATAACGCGCAACCCAAATGGCCTTTTTTTGTTATAAAACTAATATTTATCGAACAAAAAGAACATTTATTGTGTAACTGGGAGTCTCGTGAGTACAAACATCCGAAGATTATCAAAGGTAAGCGATTAATTGTATTGCTTTTCTGACTTTCGTGACCAAGCTAATTTAAGGCTAACTGTTCTAGCATTGATTGATAAACTCACAAACGCTTGGATTGCTTTCGCTGTAAAGCATATTTTCAAAATCTGACACGATAGGTGGATTAACAACAAGCTAAGCTGTGCTTTGGTATATTTCACTTGTGATTGCATGATTATAAGTATTTTTAGTATTATTTTTTAATCTGATACTTTTTGGAATTTTCTTCTGCCTTTCAGGACCGGAACGAGCATGTGGTTTTCAAACCATAACGCGGAACCCGTATGGCGTATATTTCACTTGTGATTCCATGATTATAAATATTTTTTGTATTATTTTTGAATTTGGCGCTCTGCAATTCAGTGGCTGTTTAGGAAAATGATCCCGGTAACGGGATCCGTAGCGTCAAGAAGTTTTAATGGCCAAAAAGCTACATTTTTGTCTCATCTGACCAGAGTACCTTCTTCCATATGTTTGGGGAGTCTTCCACATGCCTTTTGGCGAACACCAAATGTGTTTGCTTATTTTTTTCCTTAAGCAATAGCTTTTTTTCTGGGCACTCTTCCGCAAAGCCCAGCTCTGTGGAGTGTACGGCTTAAAGTGGTCCTATGGACAAATACTCCAATCTCCGATTAGAAGCTCTGCAGCTTCTTCAGGGTTATCTTTGGTCTCTTTGTTGCCTCTCTGATCAATGCGCAATGCCTGGTCCGTGAGTTTTGGTGGGCGGCCCTCTCTTGGCAGATTTGTTGTGGTGCCATCTTCTTTCCATTTTTTAATAATGGATTTAAATGGTGCTCCGTGGGATGATCAAAGTTTCTGATATTTTTTTATAACTCAACCCTGATCTATACTTCTCCACAACTTTGTCCCTGACCTGTTTGGAGAGCTCATTGGTCTTCATGGTGCTACTTGCTTAGTGGTGTTGCAGACTCTGGGGCCGTTCAGAACAGGTGTATATATACTGAGATCATGTGACACTTAGATTGCACACAGGTGGACTTTATTAAATTAATTATGTGACTTCTGAAGGTAATTGGTTGCACCAGATCTTATTCTGGGGCTACATAGCAAAGGGGGTGAATACATATGCACACATATTATATATATTTTTTAAAGTATTTTTTTTCATTTCACTTCACCAATTTGGAATATTTTGTGTATGTCCATTACATGAAATCAATTTCAATTACAGTTTATAATGCAACAAAATGGGAAAAACACCAAGGGAGATGAATACTTTTGCAAGGCACTGTAAGTCTTGAAATAAATTACAGCAGGCTAGATTTACTAAGTTGACTGGTTTTATTCAAACTCAAACCCTATGTAAATGCCTCTTGCTTCTGTGTATGCGCGCCTAATGGAAGAAACGACACACGCAGGGATGAGATGCCGTACACCTCGTCCAATTCTCCCTTGTGCCCCATAGGGTGAACTGGTCAAAAACTACCAGCCTGAATGCTCTGCAAACAAAATCATAAGAAAAGTAAGTCTGATACCGAAACTAAATTATTTGTATTTGTAATAAGCACACCCCATTATTGATTAGAATGAGATGTAATGAATCATGATGCTGTCTGCGATTTGAACTCTGGTCGTCTAATCAAAAGGTGAATGTGTTACCATTGCGCCAAACAGCACTGTGATAAATTATTTTTTATTTAACCTTTATTTAACTAGTCAGTTAATAACAAATTCTTATTTACAATGACGGCCTACCCCGGCCAAACCCAGACAATGCTGGGCCAATACTGCGACACCCTATGGGACTCCCAATCACAGCCGGATGTGATTCAGCCTGGATCCGAACCAGGGACTGCAGTGACGCCTTTTGCCTTAGACCGCTGCGCCACTCAGGAGCCCAGGATAGTGATTATATATATTGAGCACATACCCACTACTGATTTTAACCTTAAACAATTTATAATCAAGCAAAATTTCAGCAATTATTTAACTGGCATACCAGCTGCTGACTGGTCGAGTAACCTCTTCTGCCAGGAAGTCCTTCATAAGTATTAGTGACACATCCAATAAATACATTGCCATCCAGATAGACTTACAGGAACCTCTGACTGCATGTAATACAGCCACCATCCACTGGGATTTTGTGCTGTATCACCACCATCTCTCTACAACACACGCACCCATAATCTCTAGCCATTATCTGACAGCATCCACACTCACACCACTTTGTGTCACCGCTATGGTGACCCTCTAGTCGAGGTGTTTCAGACGGCATATCTGTGTTGTTACTGCTATGAGAACGAACTCTTTGATCTGGGGCAACGATCGGTTCAAACATGAACGGGTTCAGTAACTAACATTATTTCATTCTTTGTAATAAACTCCTTCTCAGACTCGGAGCTACTCATTGTGCCAATGGTTCGGTCTGGACAGTCTGTTTTGTTAGAAAACCTCTTCGAAATCAAATCAAATTGTATATGTCACATGCGCCAAATACAATAGGTGTAGACCTTACTGTGAAATGCTTACTTACAAGCCCTTAACCAGCAATGCAGTTCAAGAAATAGAGTTAAGAAAATATTTACTAAAGTAAAATAAAATAAAATTACATAACAATAACGAGGCTATATACAGGGGGCACCGGTACCAAGTCAATGTGCGTGGGTACAGTTTAGTCGAGGTAATTTGTAAAGTGACTATGCAGAGATAATAAACAGTGAGTAGCAGCAGTGTAGTGTGCGTGGCCATTTGATATTTTTTTTCAACAGTCTTATGGCTTGGGGGTAGAATCTGTTAAGGAGCATTTTGGTCCTAGACTTGGTGCTCCGGTACCGGTTGCTGTGCGGTAGCAGAGAGAACAGTCTATGTCTTTGACAATTTTTTGGGCTGTCCTCTGACACTGCCGAGTATATAGGTCCTGGATGTCAGAAATCTTGGCCCCAGTGATGTACTGGGCAATGCGCACTACCCTCTGTAGTGCCTTATGATCAGATGCCGAGCAGTTGCCATACCAGGCAGTGATGCAACCGGTCAGGATGCTCTCGATGGTGCAGCTGTAGAACCTTTTGAGGATCTGGGTACCAATGCCAAATCTTTTCAATCTCCAGAGGGGGGAAATATGTTATCGTGCCCTCTTCACTGTCTTGGTGTGTTTGGACCATGATTGTGTGTTGGTGATGTGGACACCAAGGAACTTGAAACTCTCGACCCGCTCCACTTCAGCCCCGGCAATGTTAATAGGGGCCTGTCCGGCACTCCTTCTCCTATAGTCCATGATCAGCTCCTTTGCCTTGCTCACATTGAGTGAGAGGTTGTGTGGTCCTGGCACCACACTGCCAGGTCTCTGACCTCCTCCCTATAGGCTGTTTCATCGTTGTCAGTGATCAGGCCTACCACTGTTGTGTCGTCAGCAAACTCGATTATGGTGTTGGAGTCGTGCTTGGCCACGCAGTCGTGGGTGAACAGGGAGTACAGGAGGGGAATAAACGCACACCCCTGAGGGGCCCCAGTGTTGAGGATATGCATGGCAGATGTGTTGTAGCCTACCCTTACCCCCTGGGGGCTGTTCGTCAGGAAGTCCAGTTGCAGAGGGAGGTGTTTGGTCCCAGGGTCCATAGCTTATTGATGACGACTGCAGTGAAGCTTGAGGATGTCGTAGAGCCTCACCTTTCGATGGTGGTCACTCATTAGATTGTAACTCAAATGGTTTGGGTTTTACAGACTATTTTGTGACAATTTTATTTTCTGGATCCTTTCATGTTGAGAAAATGACCGCTTTCACAAGCCCCATGTTATGGAAAAGGCTCAAACTTAATATGGGCGGAATTGAGCTGCAGCAACTAAAATAAACGGTACGCGTCAATCAACTTATTTAAAAAATGTGTCCCATGTACATTGTGTAATTTACTGATGGTGCCTAACTAGAATGTCAAACCAAATTGACCATCATAGGCATTAGTATCGGGCAGTTGAGATCCAAATGAATGATTACTTGGGTGCTTCCAGCTGTGGGCATGTGGTCAGGATTAAAATAAACCCAACCCTACTTAAAACTGTTACTGTACCCTTCATTCCGTGACATACACATTTTTCCTATCATCTCGCAAATCTCAGTTTTGGACAAGATTGACTTTATGACCAGAATTATCTGCTATATAGCACGCTTCTGTCTATTTGAGCTGGTTAGTATGTGAAGGTAGTCCTGTCTAACGCGGCTTTAAAAAAAATGTGCTTAGTAGAACTGCATAAGTGTTGCTGTCCACTTTCTGGAGTACCGAGTGGAATTAGAGTATGATAGCTAAGGAGATGGACAAAACACCTGTCTCAGGATTATCTTCAAACTAAGGACAACCATGGCATCCGTGACAGGGAGAAGCATCCAACCTTGAAGTTAGCTACATTTTCAGATATTACACATTTCTAAATAATTTTCATTTCAAGTTAAAGAGTGCTGGCTGGCACACTAGCTAACTTTACATGTATGATCTTATTATTCGTATCTCAGAGCCATTTACTTGGCTAGTTATAGCCTAATGTTAGCTAGCTAACATTGAACCTGTTTGGTTAGCTACCTGCAGATTCATGCAGGGTAGTAACATCATGAGTTAGGATTATGGTTAATTGTTTAGCTAGCTATCTACATGTCTTAACAAAATACTCCACTATGTAAGTACCCATTTCAATAGAATGTCACTGCAAAAAATGTTGATATACGTAACTTAGCTGGTAAATTCGCTCTGGCTATCTATTCCGATTTCAGACCATTGGTAAAATAGTCTAGCTAGCTATATTTTCAGATATGACACATTTCTAATTTAGACATAGTCTTTTCATTTCAAGTTAAAGTATACTGGTAACTAGCTAACTAATGTTAGCTGGCTGGCTTGCTAAGTAACGTTACGTGTATGATCTTTTTATTCGTAACTCAGAGTCATTTGCTTGGCTAGTTATAGCCTAATGTTAGCTAGCTAACATTGAACCTGGTTGGTTAGCTACCTGCAGATTCATGCAGGGTAGTAAGTCATGAGTTGGGATTATTGTTTACCTACCTAGCTAGCTACATGTCTTTACTAAAGACTCCACTAGGCAAGTAACAATTTCAGGTGCGTTCGTAAATTCAGTCTGGCCATCTACTCCGATTTCAGAGCACTCTCGTCTGAGTGTGCCAGAGCTCAGAATAAATTATGAATTTACGAACGCTCAACCCCCGGGGGCCAGTGTGTCAGGAAACGTCGCCAAAAAAACGCCATTAAAATGTTGCCAGCAGCACAGTTACAGTCAACGCTCTAGATAACATGAAAACAGCCTAACCAGCTCTGCTAGGGCGAGTAAAATAGTCAGAGTGGGGTGTTCGCTCATTTGTGTCTGGAAGTAGCTAGCCAATGTTAGCCAATTAGCTTGGGTGCTTGACTGCTGTTGTTAGGTCAGAAAGTTTGGATCAACCCTACCCATCGGCCAGAGTGTCCAGTGTGCTTTCTGAACGCTCTGTATTTAGGACAATCTGACAGCACAGTTGCAGTCACCAACACTCTGGATAACATAACAGCCTAACCAGCTCTGCTAGGGCGAGTAATATTCAGTGAGCTATTCTCTCATGTGTGTCTGGAAGTAGCTAGCAAATTAGCTTTGGTGCTTGACTGCTGTTGTTAGTACAGAATAATCGGATCAACCCTTAAAAAGATGGGTGGGGATAATATTTAAGAGGGTGTGAATGATGCTGAATGGGTGTAGACAAAGAGGGGCTCTCCAGTAGTAGTACCAAAATGTGACTCACCACCTGGATTCGGTCTTATGTAGCAACATTTTAAATTGTGTTTTTTACATTTTATAAAAGTAGAAACTCAGAGCTAGAAAATGATACATCATACACTACATTTGAGGAACAATGGGGAAGTAATTCTGCTTTGAAAGTTGATCAACTTGTAAACTCACTTTTGAGAAAATCGGCTTTGATTATTTGTGACCCGTTTTAGGAAACTAGGCGTATGTCTAGTTTCTAGTTCTGAGTTTCTACTTTTATCTATTGTAAAAAACACCATTTCAAATTTTGCTACATAAGACTGATTTGAGCCAGTCGGTCACATTTACACTTTGTACAACATTTTTACAAGGGAATAAATGTTTCTGACCTATATCGATGCCACATAGGCCATTTTCAAAATGAGAAGTTGCTTGTTAGGTGCAGTTGCTCTTTAAGCTTATTCAACCTTTGTGTTTATTCACACACACACACACACACACACACACACACACACACACACACACACACACACAGCACACACATCACACACACACACACACACACACACACACACACACACACACACACACAGTGAGGCTGCTACTGTGTGTGCAGCCGTGTTCTCCATCATTATGATGGCATGATGAATAGGAGACAGAGAGAGAGAGGGAGAGAAAGATCTCTCCTCTGTATTTTTATCACTATATTTTATCATTGAAATCACCACGCAAGACTGAGCACCGCTCCATTCATCTCTTATTGTTGTTGACAAAATCAATTTCCTGCCGTCACCATGTGTGCATATGCGTCATATAGCTACTCTGTATTCTGCATGTGCAGGCACACATGCAAGAATGCACGGACACACAAATATTCAAAACAAACACACAAACCCTATTCAGATTTGTGTTGTTGTTGCTAAGAACGATTCAGTATTCTCCATTTAAAAAAATTAAAATGACAATTTAAAGTGTACAGTCGTGGCCAAAAGTTTTGAGAATGACACAAATATACATTTTATAAAGTCTGCTGCCTCAGTATGTATGATGGCAATTTGCATATACTCCAGAATGTTATGAAGAGTGATCAGATGAATTGCAATTCATTGCAAAGGCCCTCTTTGCAATGAACTGAATCCCCCAAAAACATTTCCACTGCATTTCAGCCCTGCCACAAAAGGACCAGCTGACATCATGTCAGTGATTCTCTTGTTAACACAGGTGTGATTGTTGACGAGGACAAGGCTGGAGATCACTCTGTCATGTTGATTGAGTTCGAATAACAGACTGGAAGCTTCAAAAGGAGGGTGGTGCTTGGAATCATTGTTCTTCCTCTGTCAATCATGGTTACCTGCAAGGAAACACGTGCCGTCATTATTGCTTTGTACAAAAATGTCTTCACAGGCAAGGATATTGCTGCCAGTAAGATTGCACCTAAATCATCCATTTATCGGATCACCAAGAACTTAAAGGAGAGCAGTTCAATTGTTGTGAAGAAGGCTTCAGGGCGCCCAAGAAAGTCCAGCAAGCGCCAGGACCGTCTCCTAAAGTTGATTCAGCAGCGGTGCCGGGGCACCACCAGAACAGAGCTCGCTCAGGAATGGCAGCAGGCAGATGTGAGTGCATCTGCACTGGTGTCAAGAAGGGCAGCAAAGAAGCCACTTCTCTCCAGGAAAAAGATCAGGGACAGACTGATATTCTGCAAAATGTACAGGGATTGGACTGCTGAGGACTGGGGTAAAGTCATTTTCTCTGATGAATCCCCTTTCCGATTGTTTGGGGCATCTGGAAAAAAGCTTGTCCGGAGAAGACAAGGTGAGCGCTACCATCAGTCCTGTGTCATGCCAACAGTAAAGCATCCTGAGACCATTCATGTCTGGGGTTGCTTCTCAGCCAAGAGAGTGGGCTCACTCACAATTTTGCCTAAGAACACAGCCATGAATATAGAATGGTCCCAACACATCCTCCGAGAGCAAATTCTACCAACCATCCAGGAACAGTTTGGTGACAAACAATGCCTTTTCCAGCATGATGGAGCACCTTGCCATAAGGAAAAAGTGATAACTAAGTGGTTCGGGGAACAAAACATCGATATTTTGGGTCCATGGCCAGGAAACTCCCCAGACCTTAATCTCATTTAGAATTTGTGGTCAATCCTCAAGAGGCGGGTGGACAAAAAAAAAAACACAAATTCTGACAAACTCCAAGCATTGATTATGTAAG
>NC_036855.1:47435091-47436707 GCF_002910315.2 Salvelinus sp. IW2-2015 | reverse complement strand
GAAAACACTCCAAAGTTTCTAAAACTGTTTGAATTATGTCTGTGAGTATAACCTGTCTCTTATACACATCTAGATGTGTATAAGAGACAGGTGTGTGTGTGTGTGTGTGTGTGTTGTCAATGGTTGAATGCAGTTCGGTGTGTTATCACTCTACTGGAATATAGGCGTGTGTGAGTGTGTGCCACTGTGTGTGGTTTATCTGTGTTTTTACTGCTTGTTTTTGTGTGTGTGTGTTTCCCTGCTGTTGACACACAGAGAGATGATGATGACAGCGGTGGTCTCAGCCCACTGACCAGCTGGCTGCGTTTCCCTGCTGTTGACACACAGAAAGATGACGATGACAGCGGTGGTCTCAGCCCACTGACCAGCTGGCTGCTGGTTGGCAGCTGCTGCCACAGAGTAGAGTAGGAGCGCTAAGTGGAAGGTATCAGCAGACATCAGCTCTGTGTGTGTGTGTGTGTGTGTGTGTGTGTGTTATTGCTGTGTGTGTGTGCTGTCTCTTATACACATCTAGATGTGTATAAGAGACAGCACACACACACACACACACGTGCAGGGAAACACACACACACCTAATGACATGATGACATTTCATAATTGAGCCTGATCAAGAAGAATATACACAGAGATTATTCCCTATGTAGAGCACTACTTTTGACCAGAGCCTTATGGGCCCTGGTCAAAAGTAGTGCACTACATAGGGAATAGGAAACCATTTGAGACACAGAGACCTGCCAGTGTATGGGAATCTTTGGAGGATGGTATGAAAGCCATGGCAGGTATCTCATGGTAATATGACATGACAGCATTCACCTTGGATGATAGAGACTGGAAGAAAACTATAAAAATGCTTATAAATATCTTATAAAGCCACTAACGGGGATGGGGGAGGAGAAGGGGAATAGGAGAAGGAAGGATGAGGGGAGGGTGTGTGTGTGTATTTGTACCATTGTATGAGAGTTACCTGTATTTTTACTGGTTGTATATTGCCTGTGTGTTGTGTGTGTGTGTTGTCAACGGTTGAATACTGTTGGGTGTGTTACATTTCTGTTGCAGGGGCTAATATCACGCTACTCAAATGGAATATAGAATTGTGTGTGTGTGTGTGTGTGTGTGTGTGTGTGTGTGTGTGTGTGTGTGTGTGTGTGTGTGTGTGTGTGTGTGTGTGTGTGTGTGTGTGTGTGTGTGTGTGTGTGTGTGTGTGTGTGTGTGTGTGTGTGGGAGAGTGTGTGTCACGTGTGTGATGTTTATCTGTGCTTTTACTGGTTGTTTTTCTTGGGTGTGTGTGTGTGTGTGTGTGTGTGTGTGTGTGTGTGTTGTGGTGTGTGTGTGTGTGTGTGTGTGTGTGTGTGTGTTGTGTGTGTGTTGTGTTGTCAATGGTTGAATGCAGTTCGGGTGTTATCACTCTACTGAATATAGGCGTGTGTGAGGGTTGTCCACTGTGTGTGGTTTATCTGTGTTTTTACTGCTTGTTTTGTTGTGTGTGTGTTCCCTGCTGTTGACACACAGAGAGATGATGATGACAGCGGTGTCTCAGCCCACTGACCAGCTGCTGCGTTTCCCTGCTGTTGACACACAGAAAGATGACGATGACAGCGGTGGTCTCAGCCCACTGA
>NC_036855.1:47427680-47433755 GCF_002910315.2 Salvelinus sp. IW2-2015 | reverse complement strand
GTGTTCTGGAAGTAGCTAGCCAATGTTAGCCAATTAGCTTGGGTGCTTGACTGCTGTTGTTAGGTCAGAAAGTTTGGATCAACCCTACCCATCGGCCAGAGTGTCCAGTGTGCTTTCTGAACGCTCTGTATTTAGGACAATCTGACAGCACAGTTCAGTCACCAACACTCTGGATAACATAACAGCCTAACCAGCTCTGCTGTAGGGCGAGTAATATTCAGTGAGCTATTCTCTCATGTGTGTCTGGAAGTAGCTAGCAAATTAGCTTTGGTGCTTGACTGCTGTTGTTAGTACAGAATAATCGGATCAACCCTTAAAAAGATGGGTGGGGATAATATTTAAGAGGGTGTGAATGATGCTGAATGGGTGTAGACAAAGAGGGCTCTCCAGTAGTAGTACCAAAATGTGACTCACCACCTGGATTCGGTCTTATGTAGCAACATTTTAAATTGTGTTTTTTACATTTTATAAAAGTAGAAACTCAGAGCTAGAAATGATACATCATACACTACATTTGAGGAACAATGGGAAGTAATTCTGCTTTGAAAGTTGATCAACTTGTAAACTCACTTTTGAGAAAATCGGCTTTGATTATTTGTGACCCGTTTTAGGAAACTAGGCGTTATGTCTAGTTTCAGTTCTGAGTTTTCTACTTTTATCTATTGTAAAAAACACCATTTCAAATTTTGCTACATAAGACTGATTTGAGCCAGTCGGTCACATTTACACTTTGTACAACATTTTTACAAGGGAATAAATGTTTCTGACCTATATCGATGCCACATAGGCCATTTTCAAAATGAGAAGTTGCTTGTTAGGTGCAGTTGCTCTTTAAGCTTATTCAACCTTTGTGTTTATTCACACACACACACACACACACACAACACACACACACACACACACACACCACACACACACACACACACACACCACACACACAACACACACAACACACACACACACACACACACACACACACACACACAACACACACACACACACACAGTGAGGCTGCTACTGTGTGTGCAGCCGTGTTCTCCATCATTATGATGGCATGATGAATAGGAGACAGGAGAGAGAGAGGGAGAGAAAGATCTCTCCTCTGTATTTTTATCACTATATTTATCATTGAAATCACCACGCAAGACTGAGCACCGCTCCATTCATCTCTTATTGTTGTTGACAAAATCAATTTTCCTGCCGTCACCATGTGTGCATATGCGTCATATAGCTACTCTGTATTCTGCATGTGCAGGCCACATGCAAGAATGCACGGACACACAAATATTCAAAACAAACACACCAAACCCTATTCAGATTTGTGTTGTGTTTGCTAAGAACGATTCAGTATTCTCCATTTAAAAAAATTAAAATGACAATTTAAAGTGTACAGTCGTGGCCAAAAGTTTTGAGAATGACACAAATATACATTTTATAAAGTCTGCTGCCTCAGTATGTATGATGGCAATTTGCATTACTCCAGAATTTATGAAGAGTGATCAGATGAATTGCAATTCATTCAAAGGCCCTCTTTGCAATGAAACTGAATCCCCCAAAAACATTTCCACTGCATTTCAGCCCTGCCACAAAAGGACCAGCTGCATCATGTCAGTGATTCTCTTGTTAACACAGGTGTGATTGTTGACGAGGACAAGGCTGGAGATCACTCTGTCATGTTGATTGAGTTCGAATAACAGACTGGAAGCTTCAAAAGGAGGGTGGTGCTTGGAATCATTGTTCTTCCTCTGTCAATCATGGTTACCTGCAAGAAACACGTGCCGTCATTATTGCTTTGTACAAAAATGTCTTCACAGGCAAGGATATTGCTGCCAGTAAGATTGCACCTAAATCATCCATTTATCGGATCACCAAGAACTTAAAGGAGAGCAGTTCAATTGTTGTGAAGAAGGCTTCAGGGCGCCCAAGAAAGTCCAGCAAGCGCCAGGGACCGTCTCCTAAAGTTGATTCAGCAGCGGTGCCGGGGCACCACCAGAACAGAGCTCGCTCAGAATGGCAGCAGGCAGATGTGAGTGCATCTGCACTGGTGTCAAGAGGGCAGCAAAGAAGCCACTTCTCTCCAGGAAAAAGATCAGGGACAGACTGATATTCTGCAAAATGTACAGGGATTGGACTGCTGAGGACTGGGTAAAGTCATTTTCTCTGATGAATCCCCTTTCCGATTGTTTGGGGCATCTGGAAAAAAAGCTTGTCCGGAGAAGACAAGGTGAGCGCTACCATCAGTCCTGTGTCATGCCAAACAGTAAAGCATCCTGAGACCATTCATGTCTGGGGTTGCTTCTCAGCAAGAGAGTGGGCTCACTCACAATTTTGCCTAAGAACACAGCCATGAATATAGAATGGTCCCAACACATCCTCCGAGAGCAAATTCTACCAACCATCCAGGAACAGTTTGGTGACAAACAATGCCTTTTCCAGCATGATGGAGCACCTTGCCATAAGGAAAAAGTGATAACTAAGTGGTTCGCGGGACAAAACATCGATATTTTTGGGTCCATGGCCAGGAAACTCCCCAGACCTTAATCTCATTTAGAATTTGTGGTCAATCCTCAAGAGGCGGGTGGACAAAAAAAAAAACACAAATTCTGACAAACTCCAAGCATTGATTATGTAAGAATGGGCTGCATCAGTTAGGATGTGGGCCAGATGATAATTGACAGCATGCCAAGGCGGATTGCAGAGGTCTTGAAAAAGAAGGGTCAACACTGCAAATATTGACTCTTTGCATCAACTTAATGTAATTGTCAATAAAAGCCTTTGACACTTATGAAATACTTGTAATTATACTTCTGTATTCCATAGTAACATCTGACAAAAATATCTAAAGACACTGAAGCAGCAAACTTTGTGGAAATAATATCTGGGTTATTCTCAAAACTTTTGGCCACGACTGTAATTTCTCAAAGTAACATCCTCACCACAAAGCATAGAAACACATATGGCAACTCCCCTATTACTGTATGCATTGATGTGTTGTGTTGTGTTCCCTTCCATGTCAGGAGAGTGACAGGGGAGGTTGTACTGAAAGCTTAAGGACATGACACATGATAACACCACCCACCCCCACACACACACACACAAAGTGTGCAGGGAAACACACACACACCTAATGACATGATGACATTTCATAATTGAGCCTGATCAAGAAGAATATACACAGAGATTATTCCCTATGTAGAGCACTACTTTTGACCAGAGCCTTATGGGCCCTGGTCAAAAGTAGTGCACTACATAGGGAATAGGAAACCATTTGAGACACAGAGACCTGCCAGTGTATGGGAATCTTTGGAGGATGGTATGAAAGCCATGCAGGTATCTCATGTAATATGACATGACAGCATTCACCTTGGATGATAGAGACTGGAAGAAAAACTATAAAAATGCTTATAAATATCTTATAAAGCCACTAACGGGGATGGGGAGGAGAAGGGGAATAGGAGAAGAAGGATGAGGGGAGGGTGTGTGGTGTATTTGTACCATTGTATGAGAGTTACCTGTATTTACTGGTTGTATATTGCCTGTGTGTTGTGTGTGTGTGTTGTCAACGGTTGAATACTGTTGGGTGTGTTACATTTCTGTTGCAGGGGCTAATATCACGCTACTCAAATGGAATATAGAATTGTGTGTGTGTGTGTGGTGTGTGTGTGTGGTGTGTGTGTGTGTGTGTGTGTGTGTGTGTGTGTGTGTGTGTGGTGTGTGTGTGTGTGTGTGTGTGTGTGTGTGTGTGTGTGTGTGTGTGGAGAGTGTGTGTCACTGTGTGATGTTTATCTGTGCTTTTACTGGTTGTTTTTTGCTTGGGTGTGTGTGTGTGTGTGTGTGTGGTGTGTGTGTGGTGTGTTGTGTGTGTGTGTTGTGTGTGTGTGTGTGTGTGTGTGTGTGTGTGTGTGTGTGTTGTCAATGGTTGAATGCAGTTCGGTGTGTTATCACTCTACTGAATATAGGCGTGTGTGGTGTGTGCCACTGGTGTGTTTATCTGTGTTTTTACTGCTTGTTTTTGTGTGTGTGTGTTTCCCTGCTGTTGACACACAGAGAGATGATGATGACAGCGGTGGTCTCAGCCCACTGACCAGCTGGCTGCGTTTCCCTGCTGTTGACACACAGAAAGATGACGATGACAGCGGTGGTCTCAGCCCACTGACCAGCTGGCTGCTGGTTGGCAGCTGCTGCCACAGAGTAGAGTATAGGAGCGCTAAGTGGAAGGTATCAGCAGACATCAGCTCTGTGTGTGTGTGGTGTGTGGTTGTGTGTGTGTGTGTGTGTGTGTGTGTGTGTGTGTGTGTGTGTGTGTGTGTGTGTGTGTGTGTGTGTGTGTGTGTGCGCTGCCACAGCTGAGTGGCAGTGTGAGTGGGAGAGAGGCCATGCGGACTGAGCGGGCCACACCACACTGAGCTACAGTATCAGACGTAAGGACAAAGATCATTTTGGCTGATGCCAACTGCCTGCGGTGGGAAAAAACCCACACAAAACACAATTCCTTTGTTATTATGATAATTATATAATGTACTTTGCTGAACAATGGGCTTCGAGTCAAATCCAATAACAATGCAGAAGATTTATCAGATATTACAACTACATCAGTCCAATATGCTTTACATTGGAGAACACATTGCGTTTAGCCTCCGGTTAGCCCGGGGAAGGTTTGAAAAACCAAGCAGTTTGTCTGCGTTTGTGCATGAGGGTGGTATGGATTAATTATTGGGAGTGGGTGGTGAAGACCTGTATTGAGCATAGAGATGCTTTTTTTGAGTACAGTGTGTTTGTAACTGTAGGTTCTAGAAAAGTGCTTCTAACTGTGTCGTTCTGTGTGGTTCCAGCAATGTGGTTATAGCAATGTTTTTCTGACTGTGTTGTTCCAGCAGTGTGATACAAAGATAGAACCTAGAGTCTGGTTGAGCCTGGAAGAACTGTGGATCAGCCTCACCATCTGGCACACAGAGACAGCACTCCCTGCCAACAACTCCAGGGAGCCAGCTCCCCCCTCTCTCAGCTGCTCTCATCCCCTCACCGCCCAGACACTCTTCACTGAAGAGACCATGGAAGAGGGATGTGTGGACACTGAGACATGACACAACGAGGCCATGGAGATCCTCTGTACGAGGAGAGCCAGTAATTGCAGTGGAGGGTTGGGTTTCTGCTACACTGGGATTATTATATGGTTCATATGCCCTCCAGGCAAAAAGATGTCGTATCGTAATATCAATGTCCATTTTTGTTTGAGTTGTCAACAAACGCAAGTTCTACTTAAAATAAAACCAACCCTTGAAATCCCTGCATTGATTTGTGTTTGAAATCTGTTTAAAAATTAATTTATCGACACGGAGCCCCGCCGATCCATCACGACTGGTCTGCCGACGTAATTCCGTCCGATGTGCCCTCAACCGGCCTTTGTCGAACGTCAGTGAAGACGCTTCTGCTAGTAGCGGCCTGCTAACTTTATGAACATGTCCCCCGATTGCTAGCGCACTAACGACTACCTAAAGGCTTCCTTGTTTCATCTATTGCTGTTCACTGGACCTTATGATCACCTGGCTACATAGCTGATGCCTGCTAGACTGTTCATTAGTCACGTTACTCCATTTTTGTTTATTTTGTTTACCTGTCGGCCCCAGCCTCAAACTCAGGCCCTGTGTGTAGTTAACTTGTTATGGCTGCAGGGGGCGTATTGAAAAACTGGAAAATATGTGCAAATTTTCAAACGGCCTCTTAATCAATTTTTGCTCTTACAATATGCATATTGTTATTACTATTGGATAGAAAWKAGTCTCTAGTTTCTAAAACCGTTTTAATTATTTCTCTAAGTGGAACAGAACTATTTTTACAGTCCATTTCCTATCCGGAAGTGAGATTTCCAAAATCGATGTCGCTCTTCGAGCCCTTGTCTATAAAAGGGCATGTCACTTAGGACTGTAGAAACACGTGCTACTTCGCGCACCCAGAAAGAGAAAATAACTGCGCAACCTCAATCAAAGAGGCCTGTGTCAAACAGGACGAGTAATAACTGATTTCAACTCTACACTTCCGCATGGACACCCAGAGGAAGGCGTACTGGGTATGACG
>NC_036855.1:47425911-47427165 GCF_002910315.2 Salvelinus sp. IW2-2015 | reverse complement strand
AGTTTTTTCTAGGTTATTTAGGTTGGTTTTAGGTTAGTTAGGTTGGCTTGTGCATGCTACTTGCATCCTACTTGTGCTGTGAAAAATGTCTGTCCTCTTTTTTACTTGGTGGTGAGCTAACATAAATATATGTGGTGTTTTCTCTGTAAAACATTTAAAAAATCAGACATGTTGGCTGGATTGACAAGATGTTTATCTTTCAAATGCTGTATTGGACTTGTTAATGTGTGAAAGTTAAATATTTTAAAAAAATAGATTTTGAATTTCGCGCCCTGCATTTGAGCTGGATGTTGTCATAGGTGTACCGGTGTCGGGCTGCAGCCATAACAGGTTTAACTGACCCTCTCTGCCCATTCATCGCCATTTTACCCGTTGTTGTCTTAGCTAACTCTCCCAATCAACACCTGTGATTGCTTTATGTCTCTCTATAATGTCAATATACCTTGTATACTGTTGTTTAGGGTAGATATCATTGTTTTATTTTACTGAGGAGCCCCTAGCCCCACTCAACATGCCTCAGATACCTCTTTTGTCCCATCTCCCAAACATGCGGGGACCTCACCTAGCATAACTAGTGCCTCCAGCGATGCAAGCTCTCTTATTCTTACTCAATGCCTAGGTTTACCTCCACCGTACCCGCACCCTACCATACCCCTGTCTGTACATTATGCCCTGAATCTATTCCACCACGGCCAGAAATCTGCTCCTTTAATTCTCTGCCCCCATCGCACTAGACGACCAATTTTGATAGCCTTTTGCCGTACCCTCATCCTATTCCTCCTCTGTTCCCCGGGTGATGTAGAGGTTAACCCAGGCCCTGTTTGCCCCCAGGCTCTATCATTTGTTGACTTCTGTAACTGTAAAAGTCTTGGTTTCATGCATGTTAACATCAGAAGCCTCCTCCCTAAGTTTGTTATGCTCACTGCTTTAGCACACTCCGCCAACCCTGATGTCCTTGCCGTGTCTGAATCCTGGCTTAGGAAGGCCACCTTTTTTTTATATATATATTTGACCAATCACAAGTGGTGCGCTGCCCCTAATGCCCTTGCAGTTGAGCCGCAGCTGATTTCAACGCAAGATTTCACTGATGTTCAGTACTAGTATTTTTTATTTTTTATTTTACTAGGCAAGTCCGTTAAACTTCTTATGGCTGCAGGGCCAGTATTGAGTAGCTTGGATGAAAAGGTGCCCATTTCAAACGGCCTGCTCCTTAGTCATAGTTCCTAATATTTGCATATTATTATTAATATTGGA
>NC_036855.1:47337271-47424776 GCF_002910315.2 Salvelinus sp. IW2-2015 | reverse complement strand
TATATAAATATGAATTGAATCAAACAAAAAACGCATGTATGGTGTAACATGAAGTCCTATGAGTGTCATCTGATGAAAATAATCGAAGGTTAGTGAATCATTTTATCTCTATTCTGGTTTTTGTGGTGCTATCATTAGCTGGGAAAAAATGCTATGTTAATTTTTAGTTTTGTGGTGACCTAACATAATCGTTTTGTAGTGCTTTCGCTGAAAAGCCTATTTGAAATCGGACAGTTTTGGTGGATTAACAACATGATTACCTTTAAAATGATATAAGACACATGTATGTTTGAGGAATTTTAATTATGAGATTTATGGTTTTTGAATTTGGCGCCCTGCACTTGGACTGGCTGTTGTCATATTGACCGGATACCGGCTTGCAGCCATAAAAGTTAATAAGAAAAAATCTATTTTCAATGACGGCCTAGGAACAGTGGTTTAACTGTTAACTGCCTTGTTCAGGGGCAGAACGACAGATGTTTACCTTGTCAGCTCAGGGATTTGATCTTTTAACCTTCCGGTTACTAGTCCAACACTCTAACCACCTGCCACCCCTATGTTGACAGATGACATAGATAAAACATTAGATCAACATATTTTTGCCCGGTGGGTGAATTTTACTAGGATATTTCTGTGTCTGTGTAGTTGCATGTTAGTTTAGTGACATATTGTAGTTGAGGCTTTTAATGCCCTTTCAAAAACTAACAAACAAATGAAAGAGAAGGCCCTTTCCATCAAGTTGCCATGTTCAGTCAGCATTACTCCTATTGCTTTCCTAACCTTTACGCTGTGTATCCTAGACTAATATAATGGCCTTTCTTCCTTTGATGGAATATTTCACCCGATTAAACATCTCCCAGAGGATTTGGGAGGGCTCCTCTGCATTTAATTCCCTAGCATGACACATTATTGATCGCACAAGGTTCCCACCCCGCAGAGGGGGAGAGGTATGGAGTTGGGGCGACCATCGTAAATTTTAAGGCAGCAGATGAATCCTTTTTCCTTTAGTATTGGGGATTGGAATGTCTGTTTGGCTTATGGAGAGTCTACCTCAGAACTGTAACATGCAACAAATGCACTTTGGGACAGTATATTTCATCAGCCAAAATGGTGGTAACAATGATAGATGAATATGAAAAATGTATGTCGATTTTGTGATGTTAAATGAGGACGTGATGACGAAAACATTGTAACTTGAAGAGTTTTCATAATGTGTACATGATGTTTACATACTGTGCGCTGTGTAGAAAATATTCAGATTAAAGAGAATGTTTTTGTGACGATAAGACTGTGATTTTAGTTATTTAAAAGAGATCATAGTAAATCCTAATACCTTGCCATGTAACGAGCTACGCCCAGGGAACCCAGAGAGCGTGTCATAAAGACGGAAATGCCCCCTTTTGACCCGAGGGTATAACGCATGTGAGTTAAGAATGAACATATTAAACTAGAGGACCACAAGCTGCAGCCAACACCGAAACGCAACACGAGGTTGAAGAGGACAAAGGAACTTCTTAACAATCAATGCTACGGTTGAGTACTGTATCTAAGAAGGTGAATTCAAGCAGGACCACCCGGTTATTCTCTACAAAGTAATCAGTTGTCTACACAGCTTCCATTCCCACACTGGCATCATCGACACGGCTGATTAGCCGTCATCGGAAGACCCCATCTCGAGTGCAAGGAAACTGTGACATCTTCTGGACAATCAGAGACTTACACCCGAAAACAAAGGAGACCACCATCCAAAGAACTAGGCATCAGTTGAACCTCTCCCACTAAGCGGAACTTGGCCCACCAAAGCCTGGGCCCAACAGAGATAACCAACGGAGACCTTCAACACGTAAATACATGCATTACAATTCTTACCCATAATAGCGGCAGTTAGGGGCAAGGTGTTAGGGCTAAACTAAGCATAGTTTACAAATGTATCCGCGTGTTGCTTTTCTCTCTCTCTTTAAATCTCCATCTTGTGTAACACGTGTCATATTGTTTTGGTCCACTAGGGACCTGTTGTCATTGTCTTAAGTTATAATCAATAACCTAGACTGTGTGTGTGTGTCTATCTTATGTTATCATTTAGCTTGTTAGTAAATAAATAATCAACTCAATTTGTGTGGTACGGAATGATTAGTGAGACCCGGCTTTGTGCAGATTTAAAGGATTATGCGACGTTCAGAATGAGACTGATATGAGGATATGATTGACTGCTATGATTTCGAGATTGGGAATTATTCTTGATTTAATCCGGGAAACGGTAACTCATTAAACAAACTTTTCCGGTGGTGTCCCAGATTACTAATGAGTTGATTGTTACATGATTAATTTAATCACGTAATGATCAAACATAGAAAATTATTCGATAAATAGCATGTCATCATATTAACTCTTTCACATGTACCATCAGACGGGTGGTCTCTGAAGCGTACGATCACACCAGTGTGATTAGAACGCTTATTTAGAACGGCCAGTTTCGAATTACGCAACAATCAGCATTTGAGCTGGCCACACTTTTTACAGAAACTATTTACACAAACACAGTCCTTACAAAGTTATGTCCAGAATGTGAGCAGTTTATTTTTGGATGCAATGTTCAGATATGCTATAGATACTTCTGTGAATAACACAAACATCCAAACCGGGAAAATGTATGCTACATTTGCACTAGCGCTAACTGAGGAAAGATTGACACAACACAAGCGGTCATATTTTATAACTCTCGGCTGGCAAACTACAATATGAATTAGCTAATAGCAATTACTATTTATAATTAATCACATCACAAGTGAGCTCACCATTGATCGAAATAATTGAGTAAAACACTTTCTAGAAATCGGAAGTAATCCGGCGATTAGTTTCAGCTCATAGCCATGCTTTTTTTCCTCACAGAAACCAAAGAAAGTAAGAGATGAGTTTGGTCTGTTTATAGTATGCATGTTGAAGGGGTGTGTTATCTACCATTGTTCACATCCCACCATTCACTTCCTGAAGTTTTCAAAAAATTTGTGAACCCTTACTCACCTCATTTTGTTATAGCATCTTTGGTCCGACAGACGATTATATGAAACCCAGAATGCATTGTATGTCAAAAAACATGGCTCCACACAAAGCTGGAATTAGGTTAGCTCATCATAATCAGTACAACCTTCAAAAAAGTATTTTACACACATATGTGCCCATTACAATCTATGCAAGAATTGGAATGCATGATTTATCACCGATACTTGAAAAACATGAATAAAACAGTAAATATATCAATAATTACCACACAAAATATTTTCTGATAGTGATTTATTGATACAAATGACGTGTGCAGGCAGTCAATCACATTACCTCTCACTCCCACTCTGAGCCATTCAGTGTTGTTGTTTATGTATGTAGCTAATGAGCTAAGCTGTAGCATTAGCAATGTCTTTCAAAAGGATACAACTCACAAATGCGGAAATTCTGGAGATTTTTTAAAATTCTGACAATGACTCTGAAAGTCAGGAATCTGATTCTGACAGTGAGGAGATGCCCCCCAGCCATTGAGAATCCTGAATCTGAGGACCCCTTGTCCACAGATGAAGTCCTAGTTACCTTTGAAGATGCTGGTGGTGATGGAGGCAGACCGACAGTGGATGAAGTACAGGAGTTATGTGGTAGCTGGAAGGCTGCCAGCCATTCCACCCCTCCTGGACCTGCTGTTTGCTTTAATGAGTCCCAGTCTGGAGTGCAACACCCATTGCCATTTCCATCTGAGGCAGACTGCTTCAAGTTGTTTCTGACAGAGGAGCTGGTGGGAGACATAGGAGAGACCAATCGCTATGCCTTGGAGCTCCAGGAGAAGAGAGAGTCAGTAGTGGGGTGGACAACCACAATTAGCGAAATGTATACCTTCCTGGTGACACTCCTTCTCATGGGGAGAGTAAAAGAAGATCTACCTAAGAGAATACTGGAACACAGATTCTGTTTGCAACTCCCTTCTTTGCCACTCTCTTTTCCCAAGACTGTTTCCTAGTTCTGCTGTGATGACTGCAATTCATCAACAATGCTAGTGCCATCCTAAACGATCCGTTATGCAAAATAAGACATGTCAACAGCTGGCAGTAAAGTGGCATGACAAACGAGACATCCCTGTCATCTTCACTGTCCATACAGCAACCATGTCGGCCACAGGGAAGTTGTACCACCTGAAGGGAGAGAGAAAAATCAAACCAGACTGCGTGCTTAACTATAACCTCAAAATGGGGGCAGTGGATAAGGCGGACATGATAAACAGCTTTGTGGAATGCACTCAGAAAACGACCAAGTGGTACAAGCCAATACTTCTCTGATGCAACTAGCATTGTTTTACAGAGCTAATAGAATAATGTAGCTAGCTACATAAGCACGATTGAATATAACACCATAAAGGTTATGAAATGAGTAAGGTTACCTCGCGTGTCCGCGGTTATAAGGAATACACACAAATATATTATGCCATACACACAGTGAGCTACAGAATAAACGGTATAACACGACATACAGAAACTATTATAACATAATAAGGAACTTACTTTGATAGAAACACAGTCTGGATTTGAACCTGGGTGTCTGTAGTGACATCTCTAGCACTGAGACACTGTGCCTTAGACAGCTGCGCCACTTGGGAGTCATAAGGTCAGTGTAGCTTCAAAATACAACACATGCTAATACTTTTCTGACGCAATTAGCATTGTTTTCCAGAGTTAATAGACGAATGTAGCTAGCTACCTAAGCATTGAGTATAACACCATAAAGGTTATGAAATGAGTAACGTTACCTCGCGTGTCTGCGGTTATAATAAGTATATGCAAAAATATTATGCTACAGTAGAAACGATATAACACGACATGCAGAAACTATTAAAACGTAATAAGGCACTTACTTTGATAAAATTGCACACATTTCCAAAGTTATTATTGGTAACGAAAACAACTATGACTGCGATGTAGGCAACAGACGGAAAATGTGACACGTGTGTGCAGGACGGAATATGAGCAAATGTCTGCTGACTTGAACTGCACAAACATTTGGGAATTTTTGGGGGGAATGTTGTCCGCGTCAGAAATGTATTGGTCCGCAAAAGTAAAAATGACTACTTTTATGTGAAGGAATGAGGTGGAACACACCTCAATTCAAACTGTTCTTAGAAAATTGAAAACAAAATTGAAAACAGGCTGCGTGCCTTGGTTTGAGGGCAACTCAGATTAAATGTTATGTTGCGTAACAATCACATTCTGGAATGGAGAGAATGTTCTAACATAAGGTGCATAAAAAATACTCATGCTGGGGCGACCGTTAGAGATATTTGGAACTCACGCATGAAAGGGTTAATGATAGCAACGTCATGACAGGCCCTTTTCATTGTTGTCAAATAAAAAGCATAACAGCAACCTGGATTGAACAAAGTGGTTCCTACAAACTCTCTCTCTCACACACACAAACACACAAACAAATAGGCATGCAGGCAGGCAAGTACTCACACATATACGCACTCACACACATACAGTCGTGGCCAAAAGTTTTGAGAATGACACAAATATTAATTTTCACAAAGTCTGCTGCCTCAGTTTGTATGATGGCAATTTGCATATACTCCAGAATGTTATGAAGAGTGATGACATGAATTGCAATTCATTGCAAAGTCCCTCTTTGCCATGCAAATGAACTGAATCCCCCAAAAACATTTCCACTGCATTTCAGCCCTGCCACAAAAGGACCAGCTGACATCATGGCAGTGATTCTCTTGTTAACACAGGTGTGAGTGTTGATGAGGACAAGGCTGGAGATCACTCTGTCATGCTGATTGAGTTCGAATAACAGACTGGAAGCTTCAAAAGGAGGGTGGTGCTTGGAATCATTGTTCTTCCTCTGTCAATCATGGTTACCTGCAAGGAATTAATATTTGTGTCATTCTCAAAGCTTTTGGCCATGACTGTACACATACACACTCACGCACACACACACACACCCACAGATACTCACACATACTGGATACTCTCTCTCTCAACCCCCCCATTTTGGCATAGACTCCCCCCTCTCCTTATATCTCAGAACTATAGCTACAGAGACAGTAGTCCAAATGTGTGTGACAGGCCGAGGAGAGCCCATTGTTTGAGCATTACTACACATACTGTCAGCGGAAGCAGAGGCCATCAGCCCCTCATTAACGTCATCAATATACCTGACAATCACACAGACCCGGTTAAAGAAGCTGAAAAGTCACTGTTCAAATTGGAGGACAGCCATTGTCTATGATACCACAGATTGTCAGACTACTCACTTCCTAATATGCTTTGTTTGTTTGTTTGTCCGTCCTTTCTTCCTTCATCGAAATAATCGCTGATCTGACATGGCATAACTGGTGGACACAACGTAGTGGACACCTTTCTATGGCCTAACCAATCATGTTAGATCACGAATACCTTAAAGGCAAGCAGTAAAGAAGGATGTATTTCTAAAGTCTTACATTTTACATTTCATGAAATTAAAGTAAATGAAATGTAAAGTCTTTGAACAGGTCTCTTATCTCAGTCTTCATCCTACTTATGTTAAATGCAGCTGGAAGTCTATGGCAAACTTGTTTTGGGGATAAATATGGACATCTAACCTTGGCTTATACTATTCGAAGTAAATGTACTTGGAAGAACCTTTTGGGTTGCCACACTGGCAGAACCTTTCAGTTGAAAAAGGTTCCTTGAGGAACCCCTTTGAAAAGTGTCTTTGAGGAAACCCACCCAACCTTTTTGTGAATTTAGAAAAATTTTAATAGTATTTTGTAGAGGTGACAGCCTATCAGATTGGAGGCATGGCTTATTGGAGGTGTGGCAGGGCTTGCAAACTATTACAGAGTACGAAGGGAAGCACACCCACAAGCTGCCCAGTGACATGAACCTACCAGATGAGCTAAATTACTTCTATGCTGGCTTCGAGGCAAGTAACACTGAAACATGCATGAGAGGACCAGCTGTTCCAGATGACTGCGTGATCACGCTCTCTGTAGCCGATGTGAGTAAGACCTTTGAACAGGTCAACATTCACAGACGGATTACCAGGACGTGTACACAAAGCATGTGCTGACCAACTGGCAAGTGTCTTCACTGACATTTTTAATCTGTCCCTGATTGAGTCTGTAATACCTATATGTTTCAAGCAGACCACCTTAGTCCCTGTGCCCAAGAACGCTAAGGTAACCTGCCTAAATGACTACCAACCCATAGCACTCACGCCTGTAGCCATGAAGTGCTTTGAAAGGCTGGTCATGGCTCACATCAACACCATTGTCCCAGAAACCCTAGACCCCCACCAATTTGCATACCTACCCAACAGATCCAGAAATGATGCAATCTGTATTGCACTCAAACCTGCCCTTTCCCACCTGGACAAAAGGAGCACCTATGTGAGAATGCTATTCATTGACTACAGCTCAGCATTCAGCACCATAGTACCCTCAAAGCTCATCACTAAGCTAAGGACCCTGGGACTAAACACCTCCCTCTGCAACTGGATCCTGGACTTCCTGACGGGCCGCCCCAAGGTGGTAAGGGTAGGTAAAAACACATTCGACACGCTGATCCTCAACACATAGGCCCCTCAGGGGTGCGTGCTCAGTCCCCTCCTGTACTCCCTGTTCACCCACGACTGCATGGCCAGGCACGACTCCAACACCATCATCAAGTTTGCTGATGACACAACAGTCGCAGGCCTGATCACCGTCAACGATGAGAAAGCCTATAGGGCGGAGGTCGGAGACCTGGTCATGTGGTACCAGGACAACAACCCCTCCTTCAACGTGATCAAGACAAAGGAGATGATTGTGGACTACAGGAAAAGGAGGACCGAGCACACCCCCATTCTCATCGACGGGGCTGTAGTGGAACTCGTTGAGAGCTTCAAGTTCCTTGGTGTCCACATCACCAACACAGTATCATGGCACAAACACACTATGACAGTCGTGAAGAGGGCACGACAATGCCTATTCCCCGTCAGGAGACTGAAAAGATTTGGCATGGGTCCTCAGATCCTCAAAAGGTTCTACAGCTGCAAGAGCATCCTGACTGGTTGTTTCACTGCCTGGTATGGCAACTACAGAGGGTAGTACGTACGGCCCAGTACATCACTGGGGCCAAGCTTCCTGCTATCCAGGACCTCTATACCAGGCGGTGTCAGAGGAGGGCCCTGAATATTGCAAAAGCTCCAGCCACCCTAGTCATAGACTTTTCTCTCTGCTACCGCACGGCAAGCGGTACCGGAGCGCCAAGTCTAGGTCCAAAATGCTTCCTAACAGCTTCTACCCCCAAGCCATAAGACTACTGAACAGCTAATCAAAGGGTTACCTAGAACCCTCTTTTACGCTGCTGCTACTCTCTGTTTATAATCTATGCATAGTCACTTTAACTCTATGTACATGTACATATTACCTCAATTACCTCAACTAACTGGTGCCCCCGCACATTAACCGGTACCCCCTGTATATAGCCTCGCTTGTTATTTTACAGCTGCTGTTTAATTATTTGTTACTTTTATTTTCAATTATTTACTTAACACTTATTTTTTATTAACTTCTTAAACCATTGTTGGTTAAGGGGTTGTAAGTAAGCATTTCACTGTAAGGTGAAATTGTATTCAGCGCATGTGACAAATAAAATGTGATTTTATTTCAGATTAGTTTGTACACTGCAAACTAAAATGTTCCTTGAATATTTATGCATCTTAAATAATCTAATCTAATATTAATACTATTAACATTGTTGACAGTAATAAATTGGTAACTATTCCAACTTGAGATTTGCATAGGCTCTTGAGGAACTCATACATCTTCAACCTTAACATCTGATGACAATACAATAGAACAGATGAACAGGAATGGCATCTACCTAACAGGCGGCCAAAAAAATATTGATATTAAAGCTACGCCCCTACTGAGCCATGCCTCCACTCCAGGGTTCCTCCAGATACCCTCAACTAGGTGAAGGTGCAAATATGAACCACTGACTAGCAATGGTTCCTTGAGGAACACCAGGGTTCCTTGCGTCACCACTAATTCTAAGAGTGTACAAGCATCCTACTCCACTCTGCAATTTTCCTTCCAAAGTTTTACACAGAAAACACACAGTGCATCGCACATAGTAATTATATGAGGCAATGAGAATAACAAAGTACCAGCAAGTACCAGTATGAACTGTTTAAACGAACAACACAACTGCACTTAAAATAGATAGAGAGCCGTCTGACGAACGCAGCCCACCCGGAAGCGCATGATGCATCGCTAATGAGTGGGGACTTGGATACAGATTTGTTCACTAGCCGGCGAGCAAAAGGAAAATGACGGTGATTACTTCATGTGTTTGAAAAGAAACGACAACCAAATACAAGCACCCTTTGATCGTTGATGGCCATTTAGCGGCGTCTCGGATGCCTCCGACTCTCTGAACTACACGTGTCCCGATGACTCTCTGAACTATGCAAGTTTCCATAAACTTAAACTTTATTTAGCCTTGAGGGAGAATTGTTGCTGGGCTGACGACGACAATACGTAGCAACACGTAGCAACATATGGACAACATTATAAATATGTAACCATAGGCTACTTTGTTGTAAACTTTCTTGGATGTGCTATTGTGGCGTGCTATCAGCAACCAAAATAAATTGTATTTTGGCTGGATAATAAAGGGTCTGTGTTGTTCCAGCAGTCTGCCCCATAGGGCCCCATCAATAACGCAGGACAGCAGAGCATATGGGGGAGCCACAGAATGTGGATTCACCGGGAGGAGGTGGGAGAGAGAGGGAGGAGGAGAGAGAAATGGGAGCAAGGAAGATAGAGGGCTGGGAGATGAGAAGGATGAGGAGAGAGAGGGATGGGAGTGAGAGAGAGGAAAGAGGAAAGAGAGAGAGGAAGGGATGGGAGAGAGGGAAATATGGATAATATAGAGGCAGGCAAGAGAGGGGATGGGAGTGAGGGACGAGCAACAACAAGGTATGGGAGAGAGGGATGGAGGAGAGAGAGGGACATGGGACAGGGAAGATTGAAGAGAGGGATGGCATCCTCCTCTGATGCAGCACTCGATCACTCTCCTTCTTTGTCAAATAGCCCTTACACAGCCTGGAGATGTTGTCCTTACACAGAGATCCATAACAGGAAAAGGATTTTGGGAGGACAGTGTTGGGCATGAAAAGGTTAACCTGTACTGCATATATGTAGACCTACAGTAGCTCCAGTATACAGTAGATGTGGGAATGCCGAGTGGTGCAGTGGTCCAAGGCACTGCATCTCAGTGCTAGAGGCATCACTACAGACCCTGGTTCGATTTCAGGCTGTATCATAATTGGCCGTGATTGGGAGTCTCATAGTGCGGCGCACAATTGGCCCAGCATCGCCCGAGTTTGGCCGGGGTAGGCCATCATTATAAGAATTTGTTCTTAACTGACTTGCCTGGTTAAATAAAAATAGAGAAATAAATGTGGGTGTAGCTCTATGGGTCTGGAAGCTCTTAAGTCAGTTCAAAGCCACTGTGATTTTTCTCAGGCCTATTGTTCGCCTTCCTTATCTCCACGAAAGTACCAGAGGGAAGGGGAAAGAGAGAGAGAGGAGGGGTGAGACAGTGTGAGAAGAATAACTGGAATGACAGAGAGAGAAAGAGAGAAAATAAAATTGAGTGAAAAAAAATAATAAATAGTTTTCGACGAGGAGAGAAGCCGAGGAAGTGGAGCAGTAGAGAGATTTTGCTGCTGCTGCTGTGAGTGAATCATTAATTTTCCTTTAGATTTAATGAAGTCTCAGTAACCACATAGCCGTTTGCCCTGTGTGCAAATATGAGCTCTCTGTCAGAGGCCTTACTGTTCGAATTACACTGTGTAATAGGGATCCCCTGATATATTAATAAATAAATAGCACTAAGGCACACATGCACACATGCACACGCTCACACGCACACAGACATAAACAGACACATACTGTACACATAAAGTACCATTCAAATGTTTGGACACACCTACTCATTCAAGGCTTTTTCTTTATTTTGACTATTTTCTACATTGTAGAATTATAGTGAAGACATCAAACCTATGAAATAACACATATGGAATCATGTAGAAACCAAAAAAGTGTTAAACTAAATCAAAATATATTTTATATTTGAGATTCTTTTAAGTCGCCACACTTTTCCTGGTGACAGCTTTGCACACTCTTGGCATTCTCTCAACCAGCTTCATGAGGTAGTCACCTGGAATGCATATAAATTATCAGATGTGCTTTGTTAAAAGTTAATTTGTAAAGTTTCTTTCCTTCTTAATGCGTTTGTAAGCATTTCACGGTAAGGTCTACACATGTTGTATTCGGCACATGTGACAAATAGAGTTTGATTTGATTTGATATAGAGAAGATGGCCCTATTTCGTAAAAGACCAAGTACATATTATGGAAAGAACAGCTCAAATAAGCAAAGAGAAATGACAGTCCATCATTACTTTAAGACATGAAGGTCAGTCAATCCGGAAACATTTCAAGAACATTGAAAGTTTCTTCAAGTGCAGTTGCAAAAACCATCAAGCGCTATGATGAAACTGCCTCGCATGAGGACAGCCACAGGAAAGGAAGACCCAGAGTTACTTCTGCTGCAGAGGATAAGTTCATTAGTGTTACCAGCCTCAGAAATTGCAGCCCAAATAAATGCTTGACAGAGTTCATGTAACAGACACATCTCAATATCAACTGTTCAGAGGAGACTGTGTGAATCAAGCCTTCATAGTCGAATTGCTGCAAAGAAACAACTACTAAAGGAAACCAATAAGAAGAAGAGACTTGCTTGGGCCAAGAAACACAAGCAATGGGCATTAAACCGGTGGAAATCTGTCGTTTGGTCTTTTAGATTTTTGGGTCCAACCGCTGTGTCTTTGTGAGATGCAGAGTAGGTGAACGGATGATCTGTCACGATCGTCAACGGGACTGAGAGAGGACCAAGGCGCAGCGCGTGGGAAGTACATATTTTATTTTTAAAGAAGGAAAAAACAAAACAACAAACAGAACAGACGACCGTGAAGCTATACAAAAATCAGTGCTGACACAAAACACTTCGACATAGACAATTCCCCACAAAATACATGATGCCCATGGCTGCCTAAAATATGGCTCCCAATCAGAGACAATGAAAAACATCTGTCTCTGATTGAGAACCATCAGGCAACCATAGACATACCTAGACACATCACTCAACATAGACTTTTCTAAACACCTACACTGAACACTAAACCATCTACTCTACTTAACCCCCTAAACATACAACACCCTAGACAATACAAAAACACATACTACACAATGTCACACCTGACCTAACTAAAATAATAATGAAACAAAGATAATAAGGCCAGGGCGTGACATAACCCCCCCTTAAGGTGAGAACTCCGGCGGCACCAGCACATAGTCTAGGGGAGGGTCTGGGTGGGCGTCCGTCCACGGCGGCGGCTCGGCACTGGTCGTGGTCCCACCCCACCATAGTCACTACCCGCTTTCTTACCCCCACTGGAATAAGGGGCAGCACCGGACTAAGAGGCAGCACGGACTAAGGGGCAGCACCGGACTAAGGGGCAGCACCGGACTAAGGGGCAGCACCGGACTAAGGGGCAGCACCGGACTAAGGGGCAGCACCGGACTAAGGGGCAGCACCGGACTAGGGCAGCACCGACTAAGGGACAGCACCAGGATAAGGGGAGCCACCAGGATAAGGGGAGCCCCAGGATAAGGGGCAGCTCCGGACTGAGGTACGGCAGCTCCGGACTGAAGGGCAGCACCGGACTGAAGGGCAGCACCGGACTGAAGGGCGGATCCTGGCTGGCTGGTCTGGCGGATCCTGGCTGGCTGGCGATCCTGGCTGGCTGGCGGATCCTGGCTGGCTGGCGGATCCTGGCTGGACGGCTCTGGCGGATCCTGGCTGGACGGCTCTGGCGGATCCTGGCTGGACGGCTCATGGCTGGCTGACGATCTGGCTGGCTCATGGCTGGCTGACGATCTGGCTGCTCATGGCTGGCTGACGATCTGGCTGCTCATGGCTGGCTGACGGATCTGGCTGCTCATGGCTGGCTGATGGATCTGGCTGCTCATGGCTGGCTGACGGATCTGGCTGCTCATGGCTGGCTGACGGATCTGGCTGCTCATGGCTGGCTGACGGATCTGGCTGCTCATGGCTGGCTGATGGATCTGGCTGCTCATGGCTGGCTGACGGCTCTGGCTGTTCATGGCTGGCTGACGGCTCTGGCAGATCCTGTCTGGTTGTGGCGGCTCTGGCAGATCCTGTCTGGTTGGCGCTCTGGCAGATCCTGTCTGGTTGGCGGCTCTGGCAGATCCTGTCTGGTTGGCGGCTCTGGCAGATCCTGTCTGGTTGCGGCTCTGGCAGATCCTGACTGACGAATGGCTCTAGCGGCTCCTGACTGACTAACGGCTCTGACGGCTCGGGACAGACGGGCGGCTCTAATGGCTCGGGCAGACGGATGGCTCAGACGGCGCTGGGGAGACGGATGGCTCAGACGGCTCTGGGGAGACGGATGGCTCAGACGGCGCTGGGGAGACGGATGGCTCAGACGGCGCTGGGGAGACGGATGGCTCAGACGGCGCTGGGGAGACGGATGGCTCAGATGGCGCTGGGCAGATGGATGGCTCTGGCCGGATGAGGCGCACTGTAGGCCTGGTGCGTGGTGCCGGAACTGGAGGCACCGGGCTGGGGACACGCATCTCAGGGCTAGTGCGGGGAGAAGGAACAGGGATACTGGACCTGGGGACGCACATTAGGCCTAGTGCGTAGTGCCGGAACTGGTGGTACCGGGCTGGGGACACGCATCTCAGGGCTAGTGCGGGGAGCAGCAACAGGATGCACAGGACTCTGGAGACGCACAGGAGGCTTAGTGCGTGGTGCCGGAATTGGTGGTACCGGGCTGGAGACACGCACCATAGGACGAGTGCGTGGAGGAGGAACAGGGCTCTGGAGACACACTGGAAGCCGTTAGTGGTGTAGGCACTGGTGGAACTGGACTGGGGCGGGGAGGTGGTGCCGGAATCCGGACCGTGCAGGCGTACTGGTTCCCTTGAACACCGAGCCTGCCCAACCTTACTGGTTGAATGCTCCCCGTCGCCCGACCAGTGCGGGGAGGTGGAATAACCCGCACCAGGCTATGTAGGCGAACCGGGACACCATGCGTAAGGCTGGTGCCATGTATGCCGGCCCGAGGAGACGCACTGGAGACCAGACGCGTTGAGCCGGCATCATGGCACCTGGCTCAATGCCCAATCTAGCCCTACCAGTGCGGGGAGGTGGAATACCCGCCCGGGCTATGAACACGTACAGGAGACACCGTGCGCCTCTACTGCGTAACACGGTGTTCGCCGTACTCCCGCTCTCCACGGTTAGCCTGTGAAGTGGGCGCAGGTCTCTACCTGCCCTCGGCCACACTCTAAGCCCCCCCAAGATTATTTTGGGGCTGACTCACGGCTTCCTACCGCGTCGTCGTGCTGCTCCATTCGCCGGTATCCCCTCCTCACACTGCGCCAAGAGAATCCCAGGCTGGCTCCGGCACTCGCGCGTCGATCGCCCACCTCGATCTACTTTCCCCAACGTAGTGTAGTCCATATTACGTCATTTCATTTCCTTCGCGCTTCGCTCACTGCTTCCCGCTTCCGCTCACGCTGCTGATCCCGCATAAGTGGTGGGTAATCTGTCACGATCGTCAACGGGACTGAGAGAGGACCAAGGCGCAGCGCGTGGAAGTACATCTTCTTTTTTTTTAAAGAAGGAAAAACAAAACAACAAACAGAACAGACGACCGTGAAGCTATACAAAAATCAGTGCTGACAAAACACTTCGATAGAACAATTACCCACAAATACATGATGCCCATGGCTGCCTAAAATATGGCTCCCAATCAGAGACAAATGAAAAACACTCTGTCTCTGATTGAGAACCACTCAGGCAACCATAGACATACTAGACACATCACTCAACCATAGACTTTTCTAACACCTACACTGAACACTAAACCATCTACTCTACTTAACCCCCTAAACCATACGAACACGCCTAGACAATACAAAAACACATACTACACCATGTCACACCCTGACCTAACTAAAATAATAATGAAAACAAAGATAACTAAGGCCAGGGCGTGACATGATCTCTGCATGTGTGGTGCCCACCGTGAAGCATCGAGGAGGAGGTGTGATGGTGTGGGGGTGCTTTGCTGGTGAGACTCTGTTATTTATTTAGAATTCAAGGCACACTCAACCAGCATGGCTACCACAGCATCCTGCAGCAAAACGCCATCCCATCTGGTTTGCGCTTAGTGCGACTATAATTTGTTTTTCAATAGGACAATGACCCAAAATACACCTCCAGGCTGTGTAAGGGCTATTTGACCAAGAAGGAGAGTGATCGAGTGCTGCATCAGATGACCTGGCCTCCACAATCACCCAACCTCAACCCAATTGACATGGTTTGGGAGGAGTTGGTCTGCAGAGTGAAGGAAAATCAGCCAACAAGTGCTCCTTTAAAACTGTTGGAAAAGCATTCCAGATGAAGCTGGTTGAGAGAATGCCAAGAGTGTGCAAAGCTGTCAGCAAGGCAAAGGGTGGCTATTTTGAAGAATCTAAAATATACATTTTGGATTTATTTTCTGTTTAACACTTTTTTGGTTACTACATGATTCCATATGTGTTATTTCATAGTTTTGATGTCTTCTCTATTATTCTACAATGTAGAAAATAATAAAAATAAAGGAAAACCCTTGAATTAGTTGGTGTCCAAACTTTTGACTGGTACTATACATGCACATAAGCACACACACACACACACACCTCCGCACTTGAACGTCTGAGGGCATCACATTTTCATGAGCTCAGTAGGAGGTGCTCACACTCCCCTGAAAATGTGTTATGGTGAAGTTCCCTATCAGACAGTTACAAAGCTTTTGAAAACCACACATGCAAGGCATCCCAAATGATGCAATATGCATCATACAAGACATACATTTTTCATCAGAGGGTCGCGGTTCAAATCTCCTCTGTGGAGCTCAAATCATTCTTGGATTTTGCACTGCATTTCTATCTCTCTGTGTCCCTGCAGTACGTAACTCTCTCTTTCTATCTCTCTCTCTATGTATGCACACGTATCTCTCCCTCCCTCTCTTTCTCTCTCTCTATGCATCCCTAAGAATCTCTCTCTCTATGTCTTATACATACACTACATTACCAGAAGTATGTGGACACCTGCTCGTCGAACATCTCATTTCAAAATCATGGGCATTGATATGGATTTGGTCCCCTCTTTGCTGCTATAACAGCTTCCACTCTTCTGGGAAGGCTTTCCACTAGATGTTGGAAATTGATGGGGGACTTGCTTCCATTCAGCCACAATAGCATTAGTGAGGTCAGCCACTGATGTTGGCCGATTAGGTCTGGCTCGCAGTCGACGTTCCAATTCATCCCAAAGGTGTTCTATGGGGTTAAGGTCAGGGCTCTGTACAGGCCAGTCAAGTTCTTGCACTCTGATCTCGACAAACCATTTCTGTATGGACCTCGCTTTATGCATGCGGGCATTGTCATGCTAAAACAGGAAAAGGCCTTCCCCAAACTGTTGCCACAAAGTAGGAATCACAGAATCATTTAAAATCTAAGTGTATGCTGTAGTGTTAACATTTCTCTTGACTGGAACTAAGGGACCATGAAAAACAGCTCCAGACCATTATTCCTCCTGCACCAAATGTTACAGTTGGCACTATGCATTGGGACAGGTACTGTTCTCCTGGCATCGGCCGAAACCCAGATTAGTCCGTCAGACTGCCAGATGGTGAAGCGTGATTCATCACTCCAGAGAACGCGTTTCCACTGCTCCAGAGTCCAATGGCGGCGAGCTTTACACCACTCCAGCCGACGCTTGGCATTGCTCATGGTGTTCTTAGGTTTTGTGTGTGGCTGTTCGGCCATTGGAAACCTATTTCATGAAGCTCCCAAAGAACAGTACTTGTGCTGACTTTGCTTCCAAAGGCAGTTTGGAACTCGATAGTGAGTGTTGCAACCGAGGACAGACAATTTTTACACAATACGAGCTTCAGCACTCGGCGGTCCCGCTCTGTGAGCTTGTGTGGCCTACCACTTTGCGGCTGAGACGTTATTGCTCCTGGACGTTTCGACTTCAGCACTTACAGTTGACCAGGGCAGCTATAGCAGGGCAGCTCTAGCAGGGCAGCAATTTGACAGACTGACTTGTTGGAAAGGTGACATCCTATAACTGTGCCACGTTGAAAGTCACTGATCTCTTCCATTCTACTTCCAATGTTTGTCTATGGTGATTGCATGGCTGTGTGCTCGATTTTATACACCTGTAAGTACCGGGGGTGGCTGAAGTAGCCAAATCCACTAATTTGAGGGGGTGTCCACTTACACTATATATATAAAAGTATCTCTATCTATTTCTCTCTCTCTCAATATTTCAATTAAATTAAATTGGCATGACAGTGTACATATTGACAAAGCGTACTTTGGAGATTTTGTGATTTATTTACAATATTAACATAAAAATAATAATAATCAATATTGTCAACGGAACAATCAGTAACAACAATAATCAAGGGTAAAAAATAACCATACAATGGACAATAACAAAAGCATAGAGGACATGTGCAGGTTGGTCTGTCAGACACTGTCCCTCATCTTATTGCAGGCAGCAACGTAGTGCGCTGCCAACCCACAGCTCTTTGCGGCTTCCGCCAACAGGACGGGTAGTCTTTTCTCATCAGAGAGGTCTTTGAAACCTTCAATAAAGGCTTCAAATTTGGGGAAATTACACTCTAATTGTTTTATATTTTTACATTTTGTCAGTAAATGCAGCTCTGTCTCAGTTCCTGCTGTGGTGCTAGGCAGCAAGCCAGAGAAGCGGACTAGACTTCCTGGCCTGGAGCTAGCCCACACCGTGAGGAAGAAAGTCAGACAGAAAGGTACAAGGACAGGAAGGGGAGGACAGAGTGGGAATACAGGACAGTTAACTGAACTCAGGAGAAGAACAGAAAGAAAAACAGGATACATTCTCTGAATGACCCAATTACTGTAGGTTGAAGGATGGGCATTGATATGAAGGAACAATATTTCAAGATGGCGTAGCAGTTGGACGTGTGTTTTCTCTTGTCCTGTCCTGTCCTGTGTATATATTGTTTTCTTCGTATATACTTCGTATATATTTTAATCTCACTTTCCATCTATGGACTGAATATACTCTCCTGCAACCCGCCTCACCCGATGTGGTACGGATCTGCTATTTTTATACTTTAGAACCAGAACCCCCATTAGAAGCTAGCCAGCTAACTAGCTACTAGTCAGTTAGCCACTGCTAGCGGTCCTCACCGTTAACTCGGACATCAGCCAGCCTCAACCCGGTCAATTCCTGCCAGTCTGCACAGCGTGATATCAACCCAGAGCATATCGGACTAGTTTTTCTCTACCACATCTCCGGATTCCTACCGCAAGCTCTGAACCTTTACACCGGATCATCGCAGCTACCTAGCTGCTATCAGAGTGGCTACTCCTGGCTAACGTCTCTGTCCCGAAGCAAGCACCAGTTAGCCTGGAGCTAGCCTCGAGCTATGTCCATCTCCCAGCTAGCCAAAGAGGTCCACCAGCCAATTCTTGGGCTACAATAACTCTTTTGCCAATTGGCCTGGACCCTTTACTGCCGACACGGAGCCCCGCCGATCCATCGCGACGGGTCTGCCAACATAACTGTCTGAGGTGGTTTCAACAGGCTCTTCCGTAGTGACATGGCCGGAGGCCCATCTGATATCCCCGGCCCGCTAGCTGTCTGAATCGCCGTGTCTCCAGCTTGCGTAGCGTAGTAGTGACTACTTAATTGGCTCCCTGACTCATCTAGTGCTACTCATTGGACCCTATCACTCGGCTACACATGCCTCTCCCTAATGTCAATATGCCTTGTCTATTGTTGTTTTGGTTAGTGATTATTGTCTTATTTCACTGTAGAGCCCTCAGCCCTGCCAAATGTGCCTTAGATAGCCCTATTGTTTCACCTCCCACACATGCGGTGACCTCACCTGGCTTAACTGGTGCCTCTAGAGACAAAACCTCTCTCATCGTCACTCAATGTGTCACGTTCCTGACCTGTTTTATGTTATTTTTGTATGTGTTTAGTTGGTCAGAGCGTGAGTTGGGGTGGGCATTCTATGTTTTGTGTTTCTATGTTTAGGTCACTTGTAATTAGCCTTATATGGTTCTCAATCAGGGACAGGTGTTTGACGTTGCCTCTGATTGAGAACCATATATAGGTTGGCTGTTCACACTGTTTGTTTGTGGGTGATTGTCTTCTGTGTCTGTGTATGTTGCACCACACGGGACTGTTTCGGTTTGTTTGTTCGTTTGATGTAGTCCGTTCCTGTTCGTGAGTTCTTCGTGTATTTATGTAAGTTCCATGTTCAGGTCTGTCTACGTCGTTTTCTTATTTTGTAGTTTGTTGAAGTGTTTTCGGTTTTCGTCAGTACTTTAATAAACTTCATTATGTCCAAATATCACGCTGCACTTTGGTCCAATCCCTACTCCTCCTCTTCGTCTGAAGAGGAGGACACCCGTTACAGAATCACCCACCAACCATGGATCAAGCGGCGTGAGAGAGCGCAACAGCGATCGCAGGACTCGTGGACTTGGGAGGAAATATTGGACGGAAAAGGACCCTGGGCTCAACCAGGAGAATATCGCCGCCCCAAAGCTGAGCTGGAGGCAGCGAAAGCYGAGAGGCGGCGATATGAGGATGCAGCACGGAAACAAGGCTGGAAGCCCGTAAGTCAAACCCAAAAATTTCTTGGGGGGGGGCTCTCGGGTAGTTTAGTTGGGTCAGTCGGGAGACGTGAGCCAACTTCTCCTGCTTACCGTAAGGAGCCGGTGAGGGCGGATTTGGAGGTGAGTGACGAAGAGACAGTAAAGGAGTTAATGGAGAAATTGGAGGAGAGAGTTATGAGGGATGTACTGGTTTGGTGCATGAGGCACGGCATCCGTCCGAATGAACGTGTTGGTGAGTTAATGTCACCGGGAACAGCTCTCCATACACGTCCTGAGGAGCGTGCTAGCCGTCTGGTTAAGACAGTGCCTACAGCACGCACAAAGCCTCCTGTGCGTCTCCAGAGTCCTGTGCGTCCTGTTACTGCTCCTCGCACTAGCCCTGTGGTGCGTGTTCCCAGCTCAGTACCACCAGTGCTGACACCACGCACTAAGCCTCCTGTGCGTCTCCAGAGCCCTGTTCCTCCTCCACGCACTCTCCCTGTGGTGCGTGTATCCAGCCCAGTGCCTCCAGTTCCGGCACCACGCACTAAGCCTCATGTGCGTCTCCAGAGCCCTGTACGCACTGATCCTTCACCCCGCACTCGTCCTGAGGTGCGTGCCCTCAGCCCGGTACCACCAGTTCCGGTACCACGCACCAGTCCTATAGTGCGCCTTGAGAACTCAGTGTGCCCTGTTGTTGTTCCCCGCACTAGCCTGAAGGTGCGTGTCCTTAGCCCGGTACCTCCAGTTCCGGCACCACGCACCAGGCCTATAGTGCGTCTCAGCCGTCCAGAGTCTGCCGTCTGCCCAGCGGCGCCTGAACTGCCCGTCTGCCCAGCGGCGCCTGAACTGCCCGTCTGCCCAACGGCGCTGAACTGCCCGTCTGCCCAACGCCGCTGAACTGCCGTCTGCCCAACGCCGTCTGAACTGTCCGTCTGCCAAGCGCCGCATGAACTGCTGTCTGTACTGAGCTTTCAAAGCCGCCGTCTGCCATGAGCCTGCAAAGCCGCCCGTCTGCCATGAGCCTTCAGAGCGTCGCGCAGACAGGAGCCTAGAGCCGTCCGCCAGACAGGAGCCGCTAGAGCCTTCCGCCAGACAGGAGCCGCTAGAGCCTTCCGCCAGACAGGAGCCGCTAGAGCTCGCAGAGGGCCGCTAGAGCCTTCCGCAGACAGGACAGCAGAGCCTTCCGCCAGACGGACGCCAGAGCCTTCCGCCAGACAGGACTCAGCCAGAGCCTTCCGCCAGACCGGATCAGCCAGAGCCTTCGCCAGCCGGATCAGCCAGAGCCTTCCGCAGACAGGACCAGCCAGAGCCTTCCGCAGACAGGAGCCGCTAGAGCTCCGCCAGACAGGAGCCGCTAGAGCCTTCCGCCAGACAGGAGCCGCAGAGCCTTCCGCCAGACAGGAGCCGCTAGAGCCTTCCGCAGACAGGAGCGCTAGAGCCTTCGCCAGACCGGATAGCCAGAGCCTTCCGCCAGACCGGATCAGCCAGAGCCTTCCGCCAGACCGGATCAGCCAAGCTTCCGCAGACCGGATCAGCCAGAGCTTCCGCCAGACCGATCAGCCAGAGCTTCCGCCAGACACGGATCAGCCGAGCCTTCCGCCAGACCGGATCAGCCAGAGCCTTCCGCCAGACCGGATCAGCCAGAGCCTTCCGCCAGACCGGATCAGCCAGAGCCTTCGCCAGACCGATCAGCCAGAGCCTTCGCCAGACGGATCAGCAGACCTTCCGCCAGACCGGATCAGCCAGAGCCTTCCGCCAGACCGGATCAGCCAGAGCCTTCCGCCAGACCGGATCAGCAGAGCTTCAGCGAGCACTCCGACTCCAGCAGCACGCCTCGGAATGACCGGAGCCAGAGCCAGAGCCTTCCGCGAGCCATGACAGCCAGAGCCGTCAGCGAGCCATGACCACCAGCGCTCAGGAGCCATGACAGCCAGAGCCGTCAGCGAGCCATGACAGCCAGAGCCGTCAGGAGCCATGACAGCCGAGCGTCAGCGAGCCATGACCAGCCAGAGCCGTCAGCGAGCCATGACCAGCCAGAGCCGTCAGCAGCCATGACCAGCCGAGCCGTCAGCGAGCCATGACAGCCAGAGCCGTCAGCGAGCCATGACCAGCCAGAGCCGTCAGCCAGTCGAGTCGCCGTCCCTGCAGTCCGGAGCTGCCGTCCTCAGTCCGGAGCTGCCGTCCCTCAGTCCACGGAGCTGCCGTCCTCAGTCCGGAGCTGCGTCCCTCAGTCCGGAGCTGCCGTCCTCAGTCGGAGCTGGCGTCACCCTCAGTCCGGAGCTGCCGTCCCTCAGTCCGGAGCTGCCGTCCCTCAGTCCGGAGCTGCCGTCCCTCAGTCCGGAGCTGCCCCTTATCCTGGTGCTGCCCCTTATCCTGGTGATGCCTCTTATCCTGGTGATGCCCCTTAATTTAGGTGGGTTTATTTGGAGGGTGGTCATTGAGAGGGGGATACGAAAGCGGGGATTGACTATGGTGGGATGGGAACCACGCCCAGAGCCTGAGCCGCCACCATGGACAGATGCCCACCCAGACCCTCCCCTAGACTTTTGGTGGTGCGTCCGGAGTTCGCACCTTGAGGGGGGGGTTCTGTCACGTTCCTGACCGGTTTTATGTTATTTTTGTATGTGTTTAGTTGGTCAGGGCGTGAGTTGGGGTGGGCATTCTATGTTTTGTGTTTCTATGTTTAGGTCACTTGTAATTAGCCTTATATGGTTCTCAATCAGGGACAGGTGTTTGGCCTCTGATTGAGAACCATATATAGGTTGGCTGTTCACACTGTTTGTTTGTGGGTGATTGTCTTCTGTGTCTGTGTATGTTGCACCACACGGGACTGTTTCGGTTTGTTTGTTCGTTTGATGTAGTCCGTTCCTGTTCGTGAGTTCTTCGTGCATTTATGTAAGTTCCATGTTCAGGTCTGTCTACGTCGTTTTCTTATTTTGTAGTTTGTTGAAGTGTTTTCAGTTTTCGTCAGTACTTTAATAAACTTCATTATGTCCAAATATCACGCTGCACTTTGGTCCAATCCCTACTCCTCCTCTTCGTCTGAAGATAGACCATACCCTTGTCTGTACTTTATGCCTTGAATCTATTCTTCCGCAACCAGAAATGTGCTCCTTTTACTCTCTGTTCTTATAGCCTTTAATCGTACCCTTATCCTCCTCTGTTCCTCTGGTGATTAAGAAGTTAACCCAAGCGCTGAAGCCCCCAGCACCACTCCCATTCCCCAGGCGCTCTCATTTGTTGACTTCTGTAACCGTAAAAGCCTTGGTTTCATGCACGTTAACATTAGAAGCCTCCTCCCTAAGTTTGCTTTATTCACTGCTTTAGCACACTCCGCCAACCCTGATGTCCAAGCCGTGTCTGAATCATGGCTTAGGAAGGCCACCAAAAATCCAGAAATTTCCATCCCTAACTATAACATCTTCCGACAAGATAGAACTGCCAAAGGGGGCGGAGTTAGCCTGCAGAGTTCTGTCATACTATCCGGGTCTGTGCCCAAACAATTTGAGCTTCTACTTTAAAAATCCACCTTTCCAGAAACAAGTCTCTCACCGTTGCCGCTTGTTATAGACCCCCTTCATACCCCAGCTGTGCCCTGGACACCATATGTGAATTGATTGCCCCCCATCTATCTTCAGAGTTCGTAATGTTAGGTGACCTAAACTGGGATACGCTTAATACCCCGGCCGTCCTACAATCTAAGCTAGATGCCCTCAATCTCACACAAATGATCAAGGAACCTACCAGGTACAACCCTAAATCCTTAACCATGGGCACCCTCACAGATATCATCCTGACCAACTTGTCCTCTAAATACACCTCTGCTGCCTTCAACCAGGATCTCAGCGATCACTGCCTCATTTCCTACATGCGTTATGGATCCGCAGTCAAACGACCACCCTACATCACAGTCAAACGCTCCCTAAAACACTTCAGGGAGCAGGCTTTTCTAATCAACCTGGCCCGGGTATCCTGGAAGGATATTGACCTCATCCCGTCAGTAGAGGATGCCTGGTTGCTCTTTAAAAGTGCTTTCCTCGCCATCTTAAATAAGCATGCCCCATTCAAAAAATATAGAATTAAGAACAGATATAACTCTTGGTTCACCCCACACTTGACTGCCCTTGACCAGCACAAAAACATCTTGTGGCGTTCTGCATTAGCATCGTATAGCCCCCGCGATATGCACATTTTCAGGGAAGTCAGGAACCAATATACTCAGTCAGTCAGGAAAGCTAAGGCTAGCTTTTTCAAACAGAAATTTGCATCCTGTAGCACTAATTCCAAAAAGTTTTGGGACACTGTAGAGTCCATGGAGAACAAGAGCACCTCCTCCCAGCTGCCCACTGCACTGAGGCTACGATAAGGCTATGATAATATCTATGAAAGTCTATCATTTCAATAAGCATTTTTCTACGGCTGGCCATTCTTCTCACCTGGCTACCCCTACCTCAGCACCCCCTGCAGCAACTTGCCCAAGCCCCCCCCACTTCTCCTTCACCCAAATCCAGACAGCTGATGTTCTGAAAGAGCTGCAAAATCTAGATCCCTACAAATCAGCTGGGCTAGACAATCTGGACCCTCTCATTCTAAAATGATCAGCCGAAATTGTTGCTACCCCTATTACTAGCCTGTTCAACCTCTCTTTGGTATTGTCTGAGATCCCCAAAGACATGAAAGGTACCGCGGTCATCTGTCTCTCAAAAGGGGAGACACTCTAGACAAAAACTGTTTTAGACCTATATCCATCCTGCCCTGCCTTTCTAAAATCTTTGAAAGCCAAGTTAACAAACTGATAAACGAGCATTTCGAATCCCACCATACCTTCTCCACTATGCAATCTGGTTTCCAAGGTGGTCATGGGTGCACCTCAGCCATGCTCAAGGTCCTAAACAATATCATAACCGCCATCGATAAAGACAGTACTGTGCAGCCGTCTTCATCGACCTAGCCAAGGCTTTCGACTCTGTCAATCACTGCATTCTTATCGGCATACTCAATAGCCTTGGTTTCTCAAATGACTGCCTCGCCTGGTTCACAAACTACTTCTCAGATAGAGTTCAGTGTGTCAAATCGAAAGGGGCCACGCCCCCCCCCCTTGGGGGCTTTTTTTTTTTTTGTTCGCGGACATCTGGCCAATCCTCAATGGGGTGCCACAGGGTTCAATTCTCGGGCTGACTCTTTCTCAGTATATATCAATTGATGTCACTCTTGCTGCTGGGTGATTCTCTGATCCACCTCGACACCAGACGACACCATTCCATATACAGTGGGGAGAACAAGTATTGTATACACTGACAATTTTTGCAGGTTTTCCCTACTTACAAAGCATGTAGAGTTGTAATTTTTATCAATAGGTCCACTTCAACTGTGAGAGAGGAATCTAAAACAAAATCCAGAAATCACATTATATGATTTTTAAGTAACTTAATTTGCATTTTATTGACATGACATAAGTATTTGATACATCAGAAAGCAGAACTGAATATTTGGTACAGAAACCTTAGTTTGAATTACAGAGATCATACGTTTCCTGTAGTTCTTGACCAGGTTTGCACACACTGCAGCAGGGATTTTGGCCCACTCCTCCATACAGACCTTCTCAGATCTTCAGGTTTCGGGCTTGTCGCTGGAAATACGGACTTTCGGCTCCCTCCAAAGATTTTCTATTGGGTTCCAGGTCTGGAGACTGGCTAGGCCACTCCAGGACCTTAGATGCTTCTTACGGAGCCACTCCTTAGTTGCCCTGGCTGTGTGTTTCGGGTCGTTGTCTGCTGGAAGACCCAGCCACGACCCATCTTCAATGCTCTTACTGAGGGAAGGAGGTTGTTTGGTCAAGATCTCGCGATACATGGCCCCATCCATCCTCCCCTCAATACGCAGTCGTCCTGTCCCTTTGCAGAAAAAGCATCCCCAAGAATGATGTTTCCACCTCCATGCTTCACGGTTGGGATGGTGTTCTCGGGGTTGTACTCATCCTTCTATTCCTCCAAACCACGGCGAGTGGAGTTTAGAGCAAAAGCTCTATTTTTGTCTCATCAGACCACATGACCTTCTCCCATTCTCCTCTGGATCATCCAGATGGTCATTGCAAACTTCAGACGGGCCTGGACATGCGCTGGCTTGAGCAGGGGGACCTTGCGTGCGCTGCAGGATTTTAATCCATGACGGCTAGTGTGTTACTAATGGTTTTTTTGAGACTGTGGTCCCAGCCTCTTTCAGGTCATTGACCAGGTCTGCCGTGTAGTTCTGGGCTGATCCCTCACATTCCTCATGATCATTGATGCCCCACGAGGTGAGATCTTGCATGGAGCCCCAGACCGAGGGTGATTGACCGTCATCTTGAACTTCTTCCATTTTCTAATAATTGTGCCAACAGTTGTTGCCTTCTCACCAAGCTGCTTGGCTATTGTCCTGTAGCCCATCCCAGCCTTGTACAGGTCTACAATTTATCCCTGATTCCTTACACAGCTCTCTGGTCTTGGCCATTGTGGAGAGGTTGGAGTCGTTTGATTGAGTGTGTGGACAGGTGTCTTTTATACAGGTAAGAGTTCAAACAGGTGCAGTTAATACAGGTAATGAGTGGAGAACAGGAGGCTTCTTAAAGAAAAACTAACAGGTCTGTGAGAGCCGGAATTCTTACTGGTTGGTAGGTGATCAAATGCTTATGTCATGCAATAAAATGCAAATTAATTACTTAAAATCATACAATGTGATTTTCTGGATTTTTGTTTTAGATTCCGTCTCTCACAGTTGAAGTGTACCTATGATAAAATGACAGACCTCTACATGCTTTGTCAGTAAGGAAAAACCTGCAAAATCGGCAGTGTATCAAATACTTGTTCTCCCCACTGTACATCTGGCCCTTCTTTGGACACTGTGTTAACAAACATTCAAACGAGCTGCAATGCCATACAACACTCCTTCCGTGGCCTCCAACTGCTTTTAAATGCTAGTAAAACTAAATGCATGCTCTTCAACCGTTTGCTGCCCGCACGCGCCCGCTCTGGACGGTTCTGACTTAGACAACTAGAAATACCTAGGTGACTGGTTAGACTGTAAACTCTCCTTCCAGACTCACATTAAGCATCTCCAATCCAAAATTAAATCTAGAATCGGCTTCCTATTTTGCAACAAGGCCTCCTTTACTCATGCTGCCAAACATTTGCTAGGTAAAGCCTCACCTTATCTCAGCTCACGGGTCACCATAACAACACCCACCCGTAGCACGCCCTCCAGCAGGTATATTTCACCATTCATCTCCAAAGCCAACACTTCCTTTGGCCGCCTTTCCTTCCAGTTCTCTGCTGCCAATGATTGGAACGAATTGCAAAAATCACTGAAGCTGGAGTCATATATCTCCCTCTCTAACTTTAAGCATAAGCTGTCAGAGCAGCTTACCGATCACTGTACCTGTACACAGCCAATCTGTAAATAGCACACCCAGCTACCTCATCCCCATATTGTTATTTATCCTCTTGCTCTTTTGCACCCCAGTATGTCTACTTGCACATCATCATCTGCACATCTATCACTCCAGTGTTAATGCTAAATTGTAATTATTTCACCTCTATGGGCTATTTATTGCCTTACCTCCCTACTCTTCTACATTTGCACACACTGTACATAGATTCTTCCATTGTGTTTTTGACTGTACGTTTGATTATGTGTAACTCTGTGTTGTTGTTTTTGACGCACTGCTTTGCTTTATCTTGGCCAGGTCGCAGTTGTAAATGAGAACTTGTTCTCAACTGGCCTACCTGGTTAAATAAAGGTGAAATACATTCAATTTTTTTTAAATAGTGCAGTGGTTGCACAGCCTTACCTCTACAGGGAGCCAAGTTTTCCTTTGTCTATCCTTCTCAATGGCAAGGCTGTGCTCACTGAGCGTGTACTTTGTCAAGTGTTCGATCAGTAACTTGCCTGTACTGTGAAAGGTACTGGAGTCCTTAGTTAGTAGGCAGCTAAAGGCCTACTTCCAAGAAAACAACATATTAAATTGAATGAAATCAGGTTTTAGGTCTGGCCACAGCACTGTTTCAGCAACATTGAAGGTTTTAAATGACATCCACTGTGCTCTTGATAAGAAGTTACATTGTGTGTCTGTTTTTATTGATTTGTCGAAGGCTTTTGACACCTTGGACCATGCTGTGTTAGTGCAAAGTTTTAAATGTTGTGGAATTACTGGTCATGCTCTAGATTGGTTTATAAATTACCTATCAAATCGTACAGAATGTGTAATGGCGGATGGTTGTAATACTGAGTCCATAGAGGTGTGCTCAGGTGTTCCACAAGGTTCTATTTTGGGCCCACTGTTGTTCATTTTGTATATCAACAACATTGGGGATCTTATTGAAATAGCGGATGTTAATTTTTATGCAGATGATACTGTTCTTTATTAAAGTGGTAGTAGTTTATCTTTAGCTTTTGAAAATGCCCAAAGAGCATTTAGCATCATACAACAGAATCTGTATGATTTAAAGCTGATTCTAAATTCGGGTAAAACAAAATGCATGGTATATTCAAATGCCAGGCATGTTACAAATCATGTCATTGCTACATTGGCTGGACATACTATAGAGCAAGTTAAAGTGTACAAATATTTGGGTGTGTGGGTTGATGAAAAGCTGAGCTTCACTGTGCATGTAGAGAACTTGATAAGGAAGCTCAAGCTGAAAAGAGGATTTTATTACCGGCATAAGGCTTGTTTTTCTTTTGAGGCCAGGAAGGAGCTGGTACGATCTACATTACTGTCGGTTTTAGATTTTAGTGATGTTATATATATGCAGGCCTCAGTCACTACCCTGAGAGCACTTGATTCAGTATATCATGCATCCCTCAGGTTCATTACAAATCAGAAACGTCTAACACATCATTGTGATCTCTACAGCGCTGTTGGCTGGTCGTCATTGACCTTGCTTAGGCTTAAACACTGGTATACACTGATTTATAAGGCCATATTGGGTCAAATGCAATTTTATCTCTGTTCTTTTTTAGTCAGGTCAGTAAATAAATATAAATTACGGTCCCATTCTGATTTGCTTCTAACAGTACCAAAAATTAGAACAGGTCATGGTAGAAATAGTTTTAGTTACTTAGCACCGTGGTCCTGGAATTCTCTCCTGAACATTTTAAAATGTGATGATCTAGTTTCGTTGGTGGAGTTTAAACACTTGATCGATGTATATATCATAGAAGAGTGTAATTGTTTTTAGGCCAGCTATTTTTTGTCAAGAAGTTTGTGTTTTTATTGTAATATGTAATTGTTGTACTGTATGTGTGTTTATAGTTTTGTTTAATGTTGTGTTAGTGTATGTAAGTTGTTTTGTCTGAATAATTGTTCCCCTGCTGCTATTGAACCAGGTCTCTCTTGGAAAATAGATATTATCTCAATGAGAAAAAACCTGTATAAATAAAGGTAAAATAAAATACATTTTAAAAGTAACCATGGTCAAAAAGTACTGTCGATTTAGTGCCAGATATCCCTGTATTTTGTTGTTGTGCTTTCCAATAGGTAATGTAGTTTTGTTTTGACTGTGATTTAATTTGGTTTATTCTGATTGATTGGAGGTTCTGGTCCTGAGGCTTCAGTGTGTTAGTAGAACATGTTTGTGAACTCTACGCTTTTCTTTGCTCAACTCTTGGCATTGAAGGGCTTGGTAATGATATGAGAGGGGATAAATGTATTTTAGATGTTTCCAAACTTAACTGCTCTTTTTTGAGTTTCTATTATTAGTGGATATTGGCCTAATTCTGCCCTGCATGCATTGTTTGTAGGTTTCCTTTGGACATGTGGGATAATCTTACAGTACTATGCATGCAGGGTTTCAATGGGGTGTTTGTCCCATTGGGTGAGATCTTGTTTTGCAAGTGGACCCCACAGCTCACTGCCATGAAGTGCAATTGGTTCAATGAGACATTAAATTCGTTTTAACCAGGTATTTGATTTTGAATATGTTTTTAATGGCTTAGAATATCCTGTGTGCTTTCTCTCTAAGTTCATTCCCTGCATCATTTAGGTGTCCAGCTGAGCTACATTGATTGAAAAACTAGATGACTACTTTTAAATTCAGAAAGGATGTTTGCGGAAAAACTAAATATTTGACACATCTCTGTTTTCTCAATGAAATTCAAATCAGCATTGAAGAAAGGCGCAAGTTTTTAAGTTTGTTCCACCTGAGCGAGTCTGACTACAAGTCAGAGACCGCTATGATGACACACCAAATGGGTTTGTTGGATCGCGGGAAAAGAGCAAGAATAGGCTTTTGTAGGCTACAGTCCATTCTATGTCTTCCAATGGTGCGACTGCTGTCGGCATCCAAAGATTATCCAACTTGAATAAATGCTTGGAGGTAAGGACGACAGCAGAGGTGTAATCTATGGCGATACGAATATCACATATTATTGATATTTACATAGCGTATTGATGTGAATCCCACTACTGCTCTCTCATGCGCCTTACAGATTGTGGTTGTTGTGGATGGCTGTTTACAAATCTAAATGTGTATTTGAACACAATTGTAAATGTAAACAAACACTGTATAGCCTCAAAAGATTGCTAAAAACAATAATTTTGATATCATGGATGGTCAGTCTTTGAATCCATAGCTCTGCCTATTAGTCTGAGAGTGGTTACATTTCTCCAGGCACATCCCTCAGCATTTTACCAAAACAAAGGCGGGGCGACTGTCTTGTTATTGTTTCATCTGTGGATTTGCCCTTTAAACAGCTGCATATTATCATGATATCGAAGTGTCACCAACAAAAAGGTAAACAATAGGCCTATAGCAAATGCAGCAAATGGCATTCATTTTTCACCAGTAAATAGCACTTTTCAGTAGTGCTCAAAAGCATTCCATTCCATGAGCGCAGCATTTGTTTTTCAACTCGAGTATATGAGCCCAATCAGTCAACAAAATCATAAACAACAGAGTACGTCTGGCTAATAAGTCCTTCGTTTTTGGGTTAAGCTCAGGTAAAACAATTTGGCTCATCTATACTGCCATACTTCCATATATCCAAGTCCTATTCTTGAATATAACATTTATTGGAATGACTGGAATTCTGATAGACTTTGGTTTGTAATGTAAAGATATAACTTCATCGTATTATTATATGTAATAGAAGGCGATGGGTTAGAAGAAGCCTACATAACCAACCCATAATGTAAAATGTAACATCAATATATGGCCAGCTATGTAAACTTTAACATTGATTTGTTCTGAAATAGATGTCGTTCAATTGGTAACATACATTCTCTTCTTCTAATGCCTCTTAAGGGGAAAGTAATCTAAAAGTAATGGAATGTAATGAGATTACTGAGTTTGGGTAATCCAAAAGTTATGTTACTAATTACAATTTTGGACAGGTAACTAGTAACTAATGGATTACATTTAGAAAGTAATCTACCCAACCCTGGCTGTGAGGTGTTGCTTTATTTGTTTTTTGAAACCATGTTTGCTGTTCACTTGCGCTATATAAGATGGAAGGGAGTTCAATGCACTCATGGCTCTGTATAATACTCTACGTTTCCTTGAATTTGTTCTGACCTGTGGCCTGTGAAAAGACCCCTAGTGGCATTTCTGGTGGGTTAAGTGTGTCAGTGCTGTGTGTAAATTGACTATGCAAGCCCTCCTGAGTGGTGCAGTGATCTAAGGCACTGCATTGCAGTGCTAGCTGTGCCACTAGAGATCCTGGTTCGAGTCCAGGCTAGAGGAGGGTTTGGCCGGCAGGAACGTTCTTGTCCCATCGCACACTAGAGACTCCTGTGGTGGGCTGGGCGCAATGCCTGCTGCCACGGTCGCCAGGTGTTCAGTGTTTCCTCCGACACATTGGTGTGGCTGCCTTTTGGGTTAAGCGGGCATTGTGTCAAGAAGCACTTAGACTGGGTTGTGTTTTGGAGGACGCACGGCTCTCGACCTTCGCCTCTCCCGAGTCCATAAGGGAATTGTAGCGATGGAAAGGACTGTAACTACCAATTGGATACCATGAAAAAGTGGTTAAAGTTGACTATGCAAACAATTTGTAAGTTCCAACACATTCATGTCTTATAACCACAAGAAGTGACAGAGTCTGTCTTTCCTCAACTGTTAGCCAAGAGAGACTGGCATGCATAGTACTAATATTAGCCTTCTGATTACAATGAAGAGCAAGACGTACGGCTCTGTTCTGGGCCAGCTGTAGCTTAACTAGGTCTTTCTTTGCAGCTCTTGACCATATGACTGGACAATAATCAAGAAGTTAAAACTAGAGGCTGCAGGACTTGCTTTGTGGAGTGTGGTGTCAAAAAAGCAGAGTATCTCTTTATTACTCTCTCCCCATCTTTACAGCCATTGAATCTATATTTTTTGACCATGACTGTTTACAATCTAAGGTAACACAAAGTGTAGTCAACTTGTTCAACATTTAACCTCTGAATTTTTTAGATTTTTCTAAAATAGTGGCCAATTCTTTTATGTAAATATTGAAGATTGCAACCCTGGTGAAGGCCTCGCCACCTGGTTAAATAATTGTTATTTTCTTGCCAATTTTGATGTTGCACATGTTGCCAGAATACTGTAAATTGATTTAATTATGTCATTACTTTTACCCCCTCCATGACTTTCAATAACTTTGTAGAATTGTCCTGTATGCCAAATAGTATCAAATGCTTTTTGGAAGTTAATAAAGCAGTGCAAATTGACATTATTTTGGTGGACGTGTTTATCTATCAGAGTGTGTAGGGTGTAAATATGATCGGTCGGCGATGTTTTGGTATAAATCCAATTTGTCTTTAACTCATTACATTGTGCTTATTATGGAAATGTAGAACTCTTACATTTATAATACTACAGAAAAATTTCCCCAGGTTACTGTTCACACAAATGCCTCCATTATAGTTAGGGTCAAATTTGACTCTGTTCATAAAGATTGGGGTTAGGAGTCCTTGATTTCAGATGTCATGGAAATAACCTATACTCAGGATCAAATTAAACAGTTTTAATATAGCCAATTGATATTTTGCACTAGTAAATTTGAGTATCTCATTTAGGATGCCATATGGTCCGCATGCTTTTTAAATTGAGAGGGCCTGAAATTTGCTCCTGGCCAGTAATTGGGGAGTCAATGGACTTTGATTGTCCTTTATAGCTTTTTCTAATCCATTAAACTTCTCAACTTTGACATTGGTCTACATTTGCATCAATTTGAACGGTTTTGTAGAACGTTTAAAAATGTGTTGTCTACATCACCATTTTGTATTGCTAATTCCTTTTGTTTCAATTTTCGGTTTTTCCAATTTTGTCAGTTGTTTGTGTTTATGGACTCTTCAATTACTGTCATTTTATTTCTGTTGTACATGTGCTTTTTTGGTACTGAGTGTACATTTATTGAGCCACATAGTGTCCCGTGTGGCTCAGTTGGTAGAGCATGGCGCTTGCAACGCCAGGGTTGTGGGTTCAATTCCCACGGGGGGACCAGGATGAATATGTATGAACTTTCCAATTTGTAAGTCGCTCTGGATCAGAGCGTCTGCTAAATGACTTAAATGTAAATGTAAAGTCTCACAGTAATGAAGGTGTAATTCACCATTATTTGGGTCTTTGTGCTTTCTCTCTCTCGCTTTCTCTCTCTCTCTTTCTCACTCTGTCTGTGTCCCTACACTCTTAAAAAAGGGTTGTATGCGGAGGGATAGGGTTATACAAAGAATTGTTTTAATCTGAAGAACCCTTTTTGGAAGACAAGGGTTCTTTGTAAGGCAAAGAGTTCTATCGAGAACCTTTTTCATCCAAATAACAATTTTATAGAATAAAGGGTTATTTGATGATTGTTTGGATGGCAAGAAGGATTCTTTGGATGACAAGAAGGGTTCTGCATAGAACATTTCTGAATGTATTTTAATTGTATTATTGTTCGTTTTTTTTTACTGTAAATAGTGCCTGAGCATTAGTGTTTACCTCAGTGTTTAAACTTTAACCTCAGGAGTTTGAATAATCTGATACATTTAAAGGTGTGAGAACGTTTTAAACTAAATGGGAATATTAGTGCATGTATCTGGTATTCCCTTAATCATTTTAGGTACGTTTACATACAGTGCTGACATTTGCCATGATTTTTCAGTGTAACATTTCTTATGTTGAATCAGGAGTTAAATGAACCCTCAAAAGAGTAAAATTACAACAGTTAATAACTTTCCTAGCTTAAATAAAGGTTAAATGAAAAATGAAAAAAATAACTAATGTTTGTGATTGAAGAGTAAAAATGACACTTTTTACTCTGATTGTGTAATTTTTTCAGAATTAGTTGTGTTTTGATTGGTTGATTAATCTTATGTTACATAAAGATAAATAACACATTTTTCTACACTAATCCAATCTGTTAATAGTTGGACTTATTGCACCCATTACTGAGATCGTTGCTCCAGTTCAGATGATTTAGGTCGTCCCATTAGTGAATGTGGCAGTCATTCTGAATGCAGGTTCCAGGTGATTAAAAGTTCTAATTGTTGGATATCCTCACTCTGGCTGGATTCCAATAGGAAGTACACATCACTTTGCAGCCAGCATAATGTGATTTGCAGGCCTGATGTGCCCTGTAAACATGGGGCTTCCTAACATCACTGTGTTAGGGTATAACTAGGCCATCAAAGAAAGGCCTTATGTTGTAAAGAGTTACATTTTAAAGGCTTATAAGGCTGATGGAACCATTCATAGAGGGATCTAGGAAGAAGCCTTCAAATATAAATGGGTTATCGGTACAACCCTTCATAGTTGGTTCCAGGAAGAACTTTTAGGATGAAAAGGTTATTTGTAGAACTCTTCGTAGAGGATTATAGAAAGAACCTTTAGAGGATAAAAGGGTTATTGGTAGAACCGTTCATACAGGGTTCTCGGCATAACCCTTCATGGGTTCTAGGTAGAACCATTTCCAGGGGATTCAATGAAGAACTCTACATAGAAGGGTTATAGGTAAAACCCTATGTAAAGGGTTCTACCTAGCACCAAAAAGGGTTCCCCTATGGGGACAAACCGAAGAACCCTGTATGGTTGCACTTAGCACCTATTTTTCTAAGAGTGTACATATCTCTCTCTCTCTTTGTCCCTACATTTACTGTATCTCACCTTATCTCTCTCTCTCCCTCCCTCTCTCCCACTCTCTCAAGGTGACTCTCAAGGGGAAATTAAACATTGAGAGATTTTCAATTCACAGCAGCTAAAAACAGCCGAGCTTCCGTGGCTTCCCACAGAGGGCATGTGACATTCCCCATATCACCTTGTTCCCTTTCAACAAGCTTACTGCCTGCCATTTCTCTCTCTATCTCTCTCTCTCTGGGTTAGAAAGATAGAGGGGAATAGAGAGATGAGGAGGGGGTAGAAAGAGAGAGGTGAGGTGGTGATAGAGCGGGGGAAAGAGAGGAAGAAAGAGGGGGAATATAGAGGGAGAGAGATAGCGAAAGATGCAGTACAAAATCTGAGAATGATTTTCTACAAATGGTGGGATCGTGAGAAGGGTAGAGTGAAAGAAAACCACTACATCCATCAATCACAAGCCTGGCTACATGCTACATACATTTTAGAGGAAGATAATAGTAATACATATTAAAGGAACCTTCACAGTATACATACGATAGTCAAGTCAAGAAGAACAACTAATACATCCAACTTAAAGTAGCTTACGGTCTCAGACAGGGACAATACTACATACATTGTCTATTATGGGCGGCAGGTGGCCTAGCGGTTAAGAGTGTTGGGACAGTAATTGAAAGGTTGCTGGTTTGAATCCCATAGCCAACTTTTTTATAAGTGAATTTATCCGCAACACAATTTATGTTGTAACTTCTCTTTAACAATTTCCATGAAGAGAGAGCGAGTGCTTCGATAAACTGTGAAGATCGTGATAGAAAACCCTGAGCTGGCCTCTCTGGGTCTTCGGTCCCACTGAAGATAAACCAAAACTGCGTCCCATATAGCGCCCTATTCCCCTTATAGTGCACTACTTGATTTCAAGCCAGGTGACAGGTAAATCATCGTTTTTCTGTTGATTAATAGTGTGATAGCTCTCTTTGCTATGGCTTAGTAGTCTCGTCAGATTCCCTGGTGGCGAGGTGTGAAAACCCCGTGTCTCTGCAGATAAGAAAGTGTTTAACCTTCTGCCAATCACAGTGATGCCCTTATTTGGTATTCCTTTCATCTGTAATTAATAATCAGTGGCAAGTGCAGGAGAGACGTTTTAAAACCTGAAGACAAATTAAAAGCTACTTGAGTGTTGATGTTACATTGCTTATCTAATCTTGTTCTGAGTGGGAGGGGAATGTCGTCTTTGATTTTGAACACAGTTTTCTCATATCTTATGAGACACACGTAAGGGAGCACGCCAACACACACCCATGCCCACACACACAATGTCAGGCACTCCGTAGTCATTGGCCGAGAGGTGCGTTGACACAACAATATGTAAATGTCAGGTGACAGTCATTATTTAAGATATTTGATTGATTGCATTTGAGTAGTGACATTAACAATGGTGTGTAATAATGTGTAACATAAGGCTTAAATCTCTTGTTTGAGTCCCAAATGGCACCTTATGCCCTGCATACTTTTGACCAGAGCTCTATGGGCCTTGGTCAAAAGTAGGGCAATACATAGGGAATAGGTTGTTATAGGGTTTAAATTAGTGTTGCAGGGTACATTTGTTTTACAAGGTTAAGATATAGACAACAGCTAGAGCAATACTTGGACACACTATTACTGTCATTATTCAAATGTATTCAATAGCGCTTGATCAAGCAATCAAACATTTGAACTAATGATTGTCACCTGATTCTGTCATTTACATATTGTTGTGTCAACGCACCTCTCAGCCAATTACTACGGAGTTCCTAACAGTGTGGGTGTGTGTTTGTGCGCCCTTACATGTGTGTGTAATACTGTATATGCAGCAGTATATTAAGCTTAGACACACACTCACACACACACCCACTAAAATACATGTTTGAGGCTTTTAGCTGTGGTAATGTAACAGATGTAACCGATGATTGCATTTCATTACATCAAACAGCAGTATCAAACCTATTCCTTCAACCTGCATGACCGATTAGCATTTGATGTGGAATAGAAAATCACTTTCCCTTGTTCCCTGCCGCCCTCCCTTCCTTCTCTCTCCTTTTCAGGATTACAGCACAGAGAGAGGTTTGCTCTGACCAATAGAACACAGAGGTTTTTGTTCTTGATTTCCCTAAATGATGAATGATAACAGTGCTTCTCTCACAGGTTTGATCGTGTAAACTTTTCTGCTCCGTTCTCGACAGCACACATCACACTCAATTGAGACACGCCCAGAGTTAAACTGCAGTACAGCGCCCCTGGATGGAGAACATGTTGAGGACTTAAGGGCCTTGCTCAAGGGCCCGACTGTGGGGGAATGTCATTAGGATGTGAACCCAGCAGCCTTCCAGTTGCCCGATCAATTTCCCCCTATTTCCAGCGCCCGGACCATGATTCAAACCGGCCACAGGTCCAACTCCATAGCCACTGGGCTTCCTATGGGGTTGTGGGTATGGGACTGTGGGTTTGGAGCTGGCGGTACGGGCCTGGGGGTATTGGTCTGGGACTAGGGCTGGAGGTTGGGGTACGGGCTTTGGGCCATGGAGTCTGCTCTGTATAACTGAACTATTTTCTCTGACACACAGACACATAATGCACACACTCTCAAACAACTCTCAGGTGCAGCTCTCACAGGCGGTGAGCTTTCAAGGATCTGCACTGAGATAAGCACACACTCACAAGTGGATACACACACACACACACACACACACAATTGTGCACACACACCAGGCTTCAGTTCTGAACGCAGCCATCGGGAAATAGAGAATACTACACTGCTCAAAAAAATAAAGGGAACACTTAAACAACACAATGGAACTCCAAGTCAATCACACTGTGAAATCAAACTGTCCACTTAGGAAGCAACACTGATTGACAATACATTTCACATGCTGTTGTGCAAATGGAATAGACAACAAGTGGAAATTATTGGCAATTAGCAAGACACCCCCAATAAAGGTGTGGTTCTGCAGGTGGTGACCACAGACCACTTCTCAGTTCCTATGCTTCCTGGCTGATGTTTTGGTTACTTTTGAATGCTGGCGGTGCTTTCACTCTAGTGGTAGCATGAGACGGAGTCTACAACCCACACAAGTGGCTCAGGTAGTGCAGCTCATCCAGGATGGCACATCAATGCGAGCTGTGGCAAGAAGGTTTGCTGTGTCTGTCAGCGTAGTGTCCAGAGCATGGAGGCGCTACCAGGAGACAGGCCAGTACGTCAGGAGACGTGGAGGAGGCCGTAGAGGGCAACAACCCAGCAGCAGGACCGCTACCTCCGCCTTTGTGCAAGGAGGAGCAGGCGGAGCACTGCCAGAGCCCTGCAAAATGATCTCCAGCAGGCCACAAATGTGCATGTGTCTGCTCAAACGGTCAGAAACAGACTCCATGAGGGTGGTATGAGGGCCCGACAGCCCAAGGTGGGGTTGTGCTTACAGCCCAACACCGTGCAGGACGTTTGGCATTTGCCAGAGAACACCTAGATTGGCAAATTCGCCACTGGCGCCCTGTGCTCTTCACAGATGAAAGCAGGTTCACACTGAGCACATGTGACAGACGTGACAGAGTCTGGAGACGCCGTGGAGAACGTTCTGCTGCCTGCAACATCCTCCAGCATGACCGGTTTTGGCGGTGGGTCAGTCATGGTGTGGGGTGGCATTCTTTGGGGGCCGCACAGCCTCCATGTGCTCGCCAGAGGTAGCCTGACTGCCATTAGGTACCGAGATGAGGAAGGCATTGATGCTATGGACTGGCCCGTCCGTCCCCAGACCTGAATCCAATTGAGCACATCTGGGACATCATGTCTCGCTCCATCTACTAACGCCACGTTGCACCACAGACTGTCCAGGAGTTGGCGGATGCTTTAGTCCAGGTCTGGGAGGAGATCCCTCAGGAGACCATCCGCCACCTCATCAGGAGCATGCCCAGGCGTTGTAGGGAGGTCATACAGGCATGTGGAGGCCACACACACTACTGAGCCTCATTTTGACTTGTTTTAAGGACATTACATCAAAGTTGGATCAGCCTGTAGTGTGGTTTCCACTTTAATTTTGAGTGTGACTCCAAATCCAGACCTCCATGGGTTGATAATGTTTGTGTGATTTTGTTGTCAGCACATTCAACTATGTAAAGAAAAAAGTATTTAATAAGAATATTTAATTCATTCAGATCTAGGATGTGTTATTTTAGTGTTCCCTTTATTTTTTTGAGCAGTGTATTTTCATAAGTATGTGGTCGAATTTTCAAAACTCTTAGTACAAAACTCCAAACTAGTAAGACTTGTAAAGCACCAAGTCTCCTATTAAGAATGTTTTATTGTGTATTATCTTTTCTTGAAGACATCTTTCATCACATTGATCCAAAATATAAGTTTACTGTGAAATATCATGAGAAAATGTATTTAATCACCAAAACAAACCATGATAATATCTTCTCAATTTAGTTATTTTAAAACCAGTTAATCCAATAGCAAAAAATACAAGATACATGTTCCAAAATTGCCCTTTGAATGTAATATTCTACAGCATTGTAAATTAGAGCACATTACACTGCTTTTACATGAGGCAATACACTACCCACTAAAATTTACTAAACTTCAAATGTGCATAATTTATATCCCATATGTGATCAAAGGTGTGATCGTTGAAGACATCTTGCACAATCTTTGATGCAAAGACTACATTTATTGTTCAGATATAATTACAACATAGGTGTACTGTAATCAAATGAAACAAATTAAATAAATGAAAGAATGATATTTAGCAGGCACTAGTTTCCAATAAACCTTTCTTGAGCATTTGGCTATAGGTTCTCATCGACATCGCAGTAAATGTCCTCATTGTTCATGCATCTGGGGAAAAACCTTTGGCATGGCGAATCCAAGCCTGAAGGAGGGTGGTACACTCATGGGGACGGCAATCATAAATCACCCACACATGCACACTCACACACATACTCTTTAAGATCACTTATGATCTAAAAGAGTCTGAAGTATTGACACGGTGTGCACCATGATTTAACACCACCATACTTTATTGTAATGCCACACATTTTCTTGGTTCATGTGGAGCATTAAATTACACCTACACCAGTCAGAATGAAAGGTCATTGGCATGTTTAATTGTCAACAGTAAAATATGACGTGAATGTATGGCAGTGCTTGGGGAACGTCCCATCATAAAGCACTCTGTTCTTTCGGGCTTTCGGCAGAACTGTTGGGATAAGACTGGGCATGGGCACAGACATCTCAAATCAATCCCCGGTCAGAAGAACTGACAATAGGAATCGGTGGTGGGATAAAACAGTTCAGAGGGGAAAAAAGAAAGTCAACGTTTCCCCCCCCCCCCACATTCTGTCAATTATATGGAATGGTGGGTAATACTTTTTGCCAATTCATCCATCTTCCTCACACTGTATGCTAATTCCTTATTTTCCTCCAAAATGCCCCCTTTGTCTTCATTTCTGTATCTTTCTGTGATGGAGTAATTTGGTGCAATAAGATTGTGTCTCAGCTGAGTGGTTATTGCATCACCGTTCTGCTAAGTGTGTGTGTACTTAAGTGTGTCTGTGCGTGTGTGTGTGCCTGCATATGTGTGTATGTACGTGGGCCTGCCTGTGTGTGTGTGCGTGTGCCTGAGTATGTGTATACGTATGTGTGCCTATGTTCGTCTGTGCGTGCGCACGGGCGTGTGTGTGTCTGTCTTCGTTCGGGCCAAGCCAAGGGCAGTGGCTGGCTAAGTGAAAATGACTGATGTCCCTAATTGCTCTCTCATTACCCACCCTGTGGAACAAGATAATTATTCCCTCAAATTGTTTGAGTAGTTAACAGTTTGGAGAAGAGGCCAGTGAAAAAGCCAAGTGCTGCCTCCCAAATGGCACCCTATTCCCTATATAGTGCTCTACTTTTGATGAAAAGTAGTGCAATACATAAGGAATAGGTTGCCATTTGGGACAAGTTGTCCTTGGATGCCTTGCCGTGTGGTCTATGTTCAGCTATGTACCACTTTAGCTATAGAGCATTACAATATCTGAGGAAAGGACAGAGCAATAGGAATCAGGGTGACAAGAGGACAGGACACAGGGGGACAAGCCATCAGCAATGCAGGACTATTTAGGATAGAGTGACAGGATGCTGAGGTAGGGGACACAGATGCACAAGACATCAGACAGCACAGGACTAAATAGGACAGAGTGACAGGACACAGAGGTAGGGGACCAGGTGTGTAGTGCTGGGGGAGTCAACTTGAGAATATACAACACTGGTCAAATTATTTCTGGAAAAATGTATTATATTTAAATACCACAAAAATGAAATGGAAAACGATATAATGACAAACCAAATAAATATGGTTAGCAGCCTAGAGGTAAGTAAATTGTGGTTTCTTCCCAGTCTTCTCTCTGGTGGTGGCAAGGGTGATGAAGAACTGTAGGCTACGTGTACAATGCGGAAGCCCATCAGAGGCTTGGCCACTTTGGCTAATGTGTCATCATTTGCCTGCAAGTTTAGCAGAGGCAAAACATTTTGACAGCTAGCTAGCTGTCATAGACATAATGGCGACAAAACAAATAAGCATAAGTGCATTCTTTTTTTTGTTGTTGCAAAAGCTGCAGCAACTACCACCACCAATAGGCCTAACAAACAGCCAGCAAGTTGACATAGGTGAAGATCCTGATCCTGATCCAGCTCCTTCCTCATCTGGCCTGGCTATTAGCATGGCCCACCAGCTCTCACAGGCTGACTTCAGAATTAGACGTTCATCCATGTTTCTCAAACGTCAAATTTAGAAGTTTAGGCATTTACACAACATTTTAAAGGTCAGGGTTAAATTAAATTCAGGCATTAACTCTGAATCCTTAAGGGTTAAGGTTTGGGATAGGCTTAAAACAAAAATATCAATAACAACTTTCTATCGCTGGATTCAAACGTGTAACCTTTGGAATCAGAGGTTGAGGCCAGTGACTCTTACCCCTAGTGGCCGCTTTCCACGTCGTCATCTCCCGACATCCTCAGACATGGATGAACTGAGCATGGCAGCCCCCACCACGACCTTGACATTAATGGCTCCCCCCAGTCTCCGCGTCCAGGCCCGATCTCCGAAACACTGACAGCTCCTGATCGCACCACCTCAGCTAATGTACCTACAGTATGCCAACACCTCGGCTATCGATCCCCACACATCCTCAGCTACCAATCCCACCACTACCTCAGCTACCCCGGTTCCCTGAGACGACAGGGGAGCTCCTCTCTGTGCAGATGGTACCCCCACCACAGCACCAATAGGCCTACTACCATGCAATGATATCAGTGGTGGTCAGTGTAAGGTAGAGTGGCTTGCGAAAGTATTTACAACTCTTGGCATTTTTCCTATTTTGTTGCCTTACAACCTGGAATTAAAATATATTTTTTGGGGGGGGTTGTATCATTACCACTTTGAAGATGCAAAATATTTTTTCTTGTGAAACCCCCAAAAAAGACAAAAAAACTAAAAACTTGAGGGTGCATAACTATTCACCCCCGCCCACCCCCAAAGTCAATACTTTGTAGAGGCACCTTTTGCAGCAATTATACTGCACGTCTCATGGGGTATGTCTCCATAAGCTTGGCACGTCTAGCCACTGGGATTTTTGCCCATTCTTCAAGGAAAAACTGCTCCAGCTCCTTCAAGTTGGATAGGTTCCGCTGGTGTACAGCAATCTTTAAATCATACCACAGATTCTCAATTGGATTGAGGTCTGGGCTTTGACTAGGCCATTCCAAGACATTCAAATGTTTCCTCATAAACCACTCGAGGGTTGCTTTAGCAGTATGCTTAGGGTCTGTCCTGCTGGAAGGTGAACCTCTGTCCCAGTCCCAAATCTCTGGAAGACTGAAACAGGTTTCCCTCAAGATGTTCCCAGGATTTAGCACCATCCATCATTCCTTCAATTCTGACCAGTTTCCCAGTCCATGCCGATGAAAAACATCCCCACAGCATGATGCTGCCACCACCATGTTACACTGTGGGGATGGTGTCCTCGGGGTGATGAGAGGTGTTGGGTTTGCGTCAGACATAGCATTTTCCTTAATGGCCAAAAAGCTACATTTTAGTCTCATCTGACCAGAGTACCTTCTTCCATATGTTAGGGGAGTCTCCCACATGCCTTTTGGCGAACACCAAATGTGTTTGTTTATTCTTTTCTTTAAGCAAATGCTTTTTTTCTGGCCACTCTTCTGAAACGCCCAGCGCTGTGTAGTGTACGGCTTAAAGTTGTCCTATGGACAGATACTCCAATCTCCACTGTGGAGCTTTGCTGCTCCTTCAGGGTTATCTTTGGTCTCTTTGTTGCCTCTCTGATTAATGCCATCCTTGCCTGGTCTGTGAGTTTTGGTGGGCGACTCTCTCTTGGCAGGTTTGTTGTGGTGCCATATTCTTTCCATTATTAATAATGGATTTAATGGTGCTCTGTGGGATGTTCAAAGTTTCTGCCATTTTTTGTATAACTCAACCCTGATATGTACTTCTCCACAACTTTTTCCCTGACCTGTTTGGAGAGCTCCTTGGTCTTTATGGTGCCCCTTGCTTAGTGGTGTTGCAGACTCTGGGGCCTTTCAGAACAGGTGTATATAGACTGAGATCATGTGACACTTAGATTGCATACAGGTGGACTTTATTTAACTAATTACGTGACTTCTGGATGTAATTGGTTGCACCAGATCTCATTTAGGGGCTTCATAGCAAAGGGGGTGAATACATATGCACGCACCACTTTCCGCTTAAAAAAAAAATGGGATTTGGACTATTTTGTGTCTGTCCATTACATGAAATCCAAATAAAAATCCATAAAAATTACAGGTTGTAATGCAACAAAATAGGAAAAACACCAAGGGGGATGAATACTTTTGCAAGAACACTGTAAGGGAAGATTATAATTTTTTTAATGAGCAATAACTTATTTCTACAGCATATTGAATGTCTGTCATTCATATTCCGTTCACCCAACTTAATATAGCATCGACAGGTTAGGCTACTACATGATACTCAGATTTTCCATGTACCCATCATGAGGTTGCTACAACCTAGCCTATGAATAAAAGTTTACAACGTAGGTGCACAGGTCGAGATAATTTTTTAAAATCAAGCTGACAGACAGTGACACATTCAATATTGACTTGCGCACTCCTGCCTGCACCTAGGTACATTTACATTTACATTTAAGTCATTTAGCAGATGCTCTTATCCAGAGCGACTTACAAATTGGAAAGTTCATACATATTCATCCTGGTCCCCCCGTGGGGAATGAACCCACAACCCTGGCGTTGCAAGCGCCATGCTCTACCAACTGAGCCACACGGGATAGGTGTTATCATTAGTTTGTCATTATACCCTGATGAAGACAGCTTGTCTGTCGAAACGTTGGACACAAATATTTTTGCTTCTGAGCTCCTAGAATGACGATAAATATCGTTTTACAATAGAAAAACGTATATCGTTTCATTTTATGCTCTATTGTTTATTTTGTTGTGTCGCAAATCACACTCTTTGCGGTAATATTTTTTGTAAATTGGACGGCGCTTTGCGTTCTTCCACACGGCACTTTGCGACACAAACAAACATGGAGGAGAGTGAACGTGACACAGAGCTCGTACCTAAACGAGGGGCTACTTCGGTCGCATGGACGTGGTTTGGGTATGAAAAGTCTGACGCGGACCAGAAAACCGTCCTCTGCAAAACATGCCGCAGGCCGGTCCCGACAACAGGCTCAAACACCACTAACCTCTTTTACCACCTACGCAAGAATCATGTGAAACAGTACGGAAAGAGTCTATGGATGAGAATCAAAAAAGTACAGGCGAGTGATCAAAACAAACCCTCAACTCAGACGTTGCAAGAGGCTTTTGCCAGCGGCACACCATATGGCAAAGAATCACGAAGATGGAAGGAGATAACAGCTGCCATTACAACTTACACCTGCAAAGACAATTCCCCAATTTACACGGTCGAGAAACGGGGGTTTCGTGAGTTGGTTCTAACACTCGACCCAAGGTACCAAATGCAAATTGATATGTGACATGTATTAATGCCAAAATAACATGCAAAACAGGCAAGCACCCATATATATTTTAGGCCTATATTTATTTTGTTTGCAACTATAGTTGAAGTGTTTTCTATTTTCCTTTTTAGATCTTATACAGTGGGGAGAACAAGTATTTGATACACTGACAATTTTGCAGGTTTTCCTACTTACAAAGCATGTAGAGGTCTGTAATTTTTATCATAGGTACACTTCAACTGTGAGAGAAGGAATCTAAAACAAAAATCCAGAAAATCACATTGTATGATTTTTAAGTAATTAATTTGCATTTTATTGCATGACATAAGTATTTGATACATCAGAAAAGCAGAACTGAATATTTGGTACAGAAACCTTAGTTTGCAATTACAGAGATCATACGTTTCCTGTAGTTCTTGACCAGGTTTGCACACACTGCAGCAGGGATTTTGGCCCACTCCTCCATACAGACCTTCTCCAGATCCTTCAGGTTTCGGGGCTGTCGCTGGGCAATACGGACTTTCGGCTCCCTCCAAAGATTTTCTATTGGGTTCAGGTCTGGAGACTGGCTAGGCCACTCAGGACCTTGAGATGCTTCTTACGGAGCCACTCCTTAGTTGCCCTGGCTTGTGTTTTTCGGGTCGTTGTCATGCTGGAAGACCCAGCCACGACCCATCTTCAATGCTCTTACTGAGGGAAGGAGGTTGTTGGTCAAGTATCGCGATACATGGCCCCATCCATCCTCCCCTCAATACGGTGCAGTCGTCCTGTCCCCTTTGCAGAAAAGCATCCCCAAAGAATGATGTTTCCACCTCCATGCTTCACGGTTGGGATGGTGTTCTTGGGGTTGTACTCATCCTTCTATTCCTCCAAACACGGCGAGTGGAGTTTAGAGCAAAAAGCTCTATTTTTGTCTCATCAGACCACATGACCTTCTCCCATTCCTCCTCTGGATCATCCAGATGGTCATTGGCAAACTTCAGACGGGCCTGGACATGCGCTGGCTTGAGCAGGGGGACCTTGCGTGCGCTGCAGGATTTTAATCCATGACGGCGTAGTGTGTTACTAATGGTTTTCTTTGAGACTGTGGTCCCAGCTCTCTTCAGGTCATTGACCAGGTCCTGCCGTGTAGTTCTGGGCTGATCCCTCACATTCCTCATGATCATTGATACCCCACGAGGTGAGATCTTGCATGGAGCCCCAGACCGAGGGTGATTGACCGTCATCTTGAACTTCTTCCATTTTCTAATAATTGTGCCAACAGTTGTTGCCTTCTCACCAAGCTGCTTGGCTATTGTCCTGTAGCCCATCCCAGCCTTGTACAGGTCTACAATTTATCCCTGATGTCCTTACACAGCTCTCTGGTCTTGGCCTTTGTGGAGAGGTTGGAGTCTGTTTGATTGAGTGTGTGGACAGGTGTCTTTTATACAGGTAACGAGTTCAAACAGGTGCAGTTAATACAGGTAATGAGTGGAGAACAGGAGGGCTTCTTAAAGAAAAACTAACAGGTCTGTGAGAGCCGGAATTCTTACTGGTTGGTAGGTGATCAAATACTTATGTCATGCAATAAAATGCAAATTAATTACTTAAAAATCATACAATGTGATTTTCTGGATTTTTGTTTTAGATTCCGTCTCTCACAGTTGAAGTGTACCTATGATAAAAATGACAGACCTCTACATGCTTTGTAAGTAGGAAAACCTGCAAAATCGGCAGTGTATCAAATACTTGTTCTCCCCACTGTACATACATATTTTGTTACATGCTTAATTGAACATTTGCACAAAAGGTTTATTTGTTGAGTATAATTCAAAATGTAATAAGAAATAGGCCTTTACATGTGGTCATTTTATATAAAATATTTATTCATTGAATTTACAGAAAATGTGCTATATCGTGATATGTATCGTTATCGGGATATGAAATTACCTATATCGGGATATGAGATTTTAGCCATATCGCCCAGCCCTAGCCCCAAAAAATGATGCAAGACAAACATGACTGCTAACTGCTACACACAGCCTTCATCGTTGTCATAGTCAACATAGCTGCTATAATAAATGCATTAGTAAACCCGCTACAATCATGCAGTACAGTGTAGTCAGCAGCAATTAGTTTAGCAGTTACACCAGTGGCAATAAACTAATAGAACCAAAAGTTTACCTTGACTTGGAACAGTTTCAGTGTTGGATAGCCATAGCCAGCTAGCTACAACAGTCCCTCTCTGTTTGAGTAGACAAAACCATCTAGCTGCATTTGACACTAGCTAATTAAGTAATTGAAAGTGAAAAAAATATAGACTACGAAATATAGCTACATCTCTCTCTCTCTCGCTTCTCCTTAATTGTGGAATAAATTAATTTGTTCAAAACTGTTGTCTTTGTCTCCGAGTCAACTACCACATTGTATGTACTGAAGTGTTAGCTAGCTGTAGATTATGCTTTCATTACTAGATTCCTTCTCTGATCCTTTGATTGGGTAGACAATATGTCAGTTCATGCTGCAAGAGCTCTGATAGGTTGGAGGACAGAAGCTAGCTGTCCTTCGGCTACGCAATGGCGCTACCCTACAGAATGCTGCAGAGGCTACTGTAGACCTTCATTGAAAAACAGTGTTTTAATCAATTATTTGGTAACGTGAGTATAGTTAGTACTGGCTGATGTTTGGACAAACAGTATGTGAAGGAACAAACAGGAGGCATACCCATGGATATATTGTAAAGAAGGTAAGCTGGACTACAAAACATGTGCTGTCACACATCTGTCAGTCTACAAGTCTTAAGTGTTGACACGTTCAAAAGAATGGTGTTGGTCAAAGTAGGTCCTGTTCTGCCTGCGGCTATGGCAAGTCTGTTTCAAGGGCAGCTTTTTTCCATCTACGTAACATTGCAAAAATCAGAAACTTTCTGTCCAAAAAATGATGCAGAAAAATTTATCCATGCTTTTGTCACTTCTAGGTTAAACTACCGCAATACTCTACTTTCCGGCTACCTGGATAAAGCACCAAATAAACTTCAGTTAGTGCTAAACACAGCTGCTAGAATCTTGACTAGAACCAACAAATTTGATCATATTACTTCAGTGCTAGCCTCTCCACTGGCTTCATGTTAAGGCTAGGGATGATTTCAAGGTTTTACTGCTAACCTACAAAGCATTACATGGGCTTTCTCCTACCTATTTCTGCATAAATTGGTCATAAAATTTGATCTTATCTTCATCTAAGTCACAACAGTAGACAAACACAGTCTGCTTAAATGAATAACACACAAACAATTATATGTTTTCATGTCTTTATTGAACACACCGTGTAAACATTCACAGTGTAGGGTGCAAAAAGTGTGTGAACCCTTGGATTGAATAACTGGTTGACCCTCCTTTGGCAGCAACCAAATGTTTTCTGTAGTTGCGGATCAGACCTGCACAACGGTCAGGAGGAAATTTGGACCATTCCTCTTTGCAAAACTGTTTCAGTTCAGCAATATTCTTGATGTCTGGTTTGAACTGCTCTCTTGAGGTCATGCCACAGCATCTCAATCGGGTTGAGGTCAGGACTCTGACTGGGCCACTCCAGAAGGCGTATTTTCTTCTGTTGAAGCCATTCGGTTGTTGATTTATTTCTGTGTTTTGGGTCATTGTCCTGTTGCATCACCCAACTTCTGTTGAGCTTCAATTGGCGGACAGATAGCCATACATTCTCCTGCAAAATGTCTTGATAAACTTGGGAATTCATTTTTCCGTCGATGATAGCCAGCTGTCCAGGCACTGAGGCAGCAAAGCAGCCCAAACCATGATGCTCCCTTCACCATACTTTACAGTGGGGATGAGGTTTTGATGTCGGTGTGCTGTGCCTTTTTTCTACACACATGGTGTTGTGTGTTCCTTCCAAACAACTCAACTGTAGCTTCATCTGTCCACAGAATATTTTGCCAGTAGCGCTGTGGAACATCCAGGGTCACTTTTGAAAACTTCAGACGTGCAACAATGTTTTTTTTGGACAGCAGTGGCTTCTTCTGTGGTGTCCTCCCATGAACACCATTCTTGTTTCATGTTTTACGTATCGTAGACTCGTCAACAGAGATCTGAGCATGTTCCAGAGATTTATGTAAGTCTTTAGCTGACACTTTAGGATTCTTCTTAACCTCATTGAGCATTCTGCGCTGTGCACTTGCAGTCATCTCTGCAGGACGACCACTCGTAGGGCGAGTAGCAACATGCTGAACTTTCTCCATTTATAGACAATTTGTCTTAGCTTGGACTGATGAACATCAAGGCTTTTAGAAATACTTTTGTAACCCTTTCCAGCTTCATGCAAGTCAACATTTTTTTTAAATCTTAGGTCTTCTGAGATCACTTTTGTTTGAGGCATGGTTCACACCAGGCAATGCTTCTTGTGAATTGCAAACTCAAATTTTGTGAGTGTTTTTTATAGGGCAAAGCAGCTCTCACCAACATCTCCAATCTCGTCTCCAATCTCGTCTCATTGATTGGACTCCAGGTTAGCTGACTACTGACTCCAATTAGCTTTTGGAGAAGTCATTAGCCTAGGGGTTCACATACTTTTTCCAACCTACACTGTGAATGTGTAAATTATGTATTCAATATAGACAAGAAAAATACAATAACTGTTTGCCTTTTTTTGTGACTTAGATGAAGAGCAGATCACATTTTATGACCAATTCATGCAGAAGTCCAGGTAATTCCAAAGGGTTGACATACTTTTTCTTGCCATTGTAAATAATGTGCTTTTAATTTGTATTTTACTGGGTTGATGGTGCCTGCATCTGATGGTCAGTCTCAGCAAGGGAGAGAGCAGCAGACTGAGAGTCCGCCTCTCAAGGTCCCTCCACTCTCCCTTTCCTCCACAAACCAAAAAGAGACAGTCTTCAAGCTCATGGCGAAACTCGAATCACACTGCCTCATGCACAAATTCATGTTGTTACTCCTATGAACAGAGAATGTTAAATATGTCTCGATATTAAAAAAGACCCAAGCCGCTAAAAATAACAATGCTGCAATGCTGGTTGTAGCGCAAGTGGAAGTAGGAAGAACGCTCATTTTATAGCCTAAGTGTTGAATAAAAAGTGTTGACTGTGCTGAGTAAGAACTTAAACATGAACTCACTCATAAAAACAGCAGCTCTTTGCTGTATTTGTGGACAGTCTCTCTCTCCAGTCATGGTTTTGAAATCTTACGGAATCAACTTTGCTGTACCTTTTTCTTTTTTTACACCTGGCTATGTTATTGCAGACAAATCTGAGCAATCCGATTGGCCAGAGGTAGGTCTATAGTGCACTTGATTTGCTCTCCTGGCCGGCCGGGAAGGCGGATTTGTACCTCCAGACACATGAAATGGTTCTAAATGGGAATACTTCGACTACCCAGTACATAGAGCAGCTGAATCGGCTGTGAAAGGTTCAGCAGGCTCTTAGTTCTTTCTATCTGCTACTGCCACCCCGTTGGCATAACTTTTATTGACAATTTCAACACTTTTTGGAAATAAAAGATGCTCTACGGGGATGATGGACTCCAACCATCTAGGAGCCTGGACCCTCTCTTCAAACTTCAATGCTCATTAAGATATTGAGTCAGAGACAGACCAAGCCCCGCTCAGGTAATAGCTCCCATCCCCTCTAAGAGTTATTGTCATACTGTTGTCTATACTGCCAGGGGTGTTGCCAGTTGTAATGTTCTACACATTTGTTTGAACTCCACTGTTAGATCTGCTACTGTTAGCTAGCTCAAAAGAGGAGCCCATCGTGGTCTGCTCACCCAGTGCTTTTAGTTCAAATGGGAATTCCATAAACTTGAATACCCCTCGGTTTTCAAATCACCTAGAGGTTTGGGCTGTTTTCGCGATATCAACGAAAGCCCTTGTAAGTCAGTTAATAACATTCCATCATTGGTTACTCATATTGACATTGGCTGCATCCTCAGGTCCTATGGTGCTAACCTTCGAAAAGTAATAAAATGTTCTTCCCCTTCCTCTATTCCTAATAGGGATAGAACCGAGGGGTAGGCCATCATTGTAAATTTAAAAAAATTCTTAACTGACTTGCCTAGTTAAATAAAGGTTAAATAAAAATTAAATATATATTCTTTAAAAATAACAAATGGTGCTGTCCAGTGCAATCTTATAGTCATACCAACTATATCAACCATCAGACAGGGCCTGCAACTGCCTATTGAACATACTGTGTTGAGTTGGAGTTTCCATGTGACTTGAAAAATTGTAAAGGACTTGGTTTGATGCATCTGAACATTAGGAGCTTACGTCCTAAACAGAATTACATCAAGATTTTGGCTATGCATATGAATCCGTACATTCTGGTATTTACTGAAACTTGGATCTCTGGGGACATTCTGCACTCTGATTTGAATATTGAGGGTATTCATGTGTTCAGAGCTGTCTTCACTGACATCCGTTTCCCTTGCCAAAAAGCTTGAGCTACTATACTTAAATGAATCCATAACTCCTATAGGGGTGTACCGTCCTCCCTCAGCTAACCTTTGTGCACTCGAGGAGTTAACTAGTTTGTTGTCTTATTTTACTAAATCAGAAGTTATTATCCTGGGTGACCTACATTATGATTGGGAAATGCAGGCTTCAGACAATCTAAAACCATCTAAAAACATGTGTAATGATCTAAACCTAAAAATAAAAAAAATTAAGTGCTCGACTCCACCTTATATAAACTTAAATCAGGTGCTGGATCATCTTATTTAATCCAAAGAATAGAAATAGTACAGCACTACTGTAAATAAACTTAAACTTAAATAGAAATTTGTATTGCCTCACAAACGTTTTGGGTATGAGCCCTTCTTCAGCGTTGAAGGCAATGGCAATCAATGTCACAACAAAACAATACAATAATAACAATAATATTGTGTCTATCTTTATTTGATTTTCATGTTTCCTCCACAGCTCCCTCTGTTGGGATCTCTTGATTGGGCCAATACTGACTATGAATTTATAATTATGCCCACCTGTGTGATATTGTTGTTGTGACATTGATTGCCATTGCCTTGCACGCTCAAGAAGGGTTCATACCTTAAATGTTTGTGCGGCAATAAAAATGTAAATTACATTTATTGGAGTGCTGTCATATTTATGTTCCTATAATTTAAATCTAAACCAGCTGGTGACTAAGTCCACATGTCCCAACCCTAGAGATCCTTCAAAGTTAACTCTACTTGATCTTATTTGAACAAATAGACCGGAGAAATATACTGCATGACCAAAAGTATGTGGAAACCTGCTCGTCGAACATCTCATTCCAAAATCATGGGAATTAAAATGGAGTTTGTCCCCTCTTTGCTGCTATAACAGCCTCCACTCTTCTGGGAAGGCTTTCCACTAGATGTAGGAACATCTAGTGTTCAGTGAACAGGCTATTAAACCAGATCTTTATTTTAGTGACCTTGATTGTATTTCAGCAATCCCTGAACGTGATTTAGCTTTGAGCCTCTTCACAGATATCTTTAATACTATTATGGATAATCATGCACAGTTAAAGTGTTAAAGGTAGATCGAATGCCTGGTACATTCCGGAATCATCAGAAGTCATTCAGAAAATAGATGATGCTTTGGTCATGGCTAGGGACACAGGCTTAGGCCTGGACTGGCAAGCTTTTAAGCAACTGAGGAATCATTGTGTAAAACAAATCAGAAAGGATAAATCTGATTATTATGTGACCGCTCTTTCAGATTATAATTCTGGAAAACTGTCAAATCCCTGAAGGGTCCTATCTCTTCCTCTCTGCCACAACAAATTAATTCAGACACTGGCTTCATCATGAAAACAATTACATCATTGATGCATTCAATCACCATTTTATTTAATCTCTTTGAAATAACTTTAAGCCTATTCAAAATTATAATGGGCTGGATGCTGAAAAGGGAAACTTGTTGAATGATCAGAGAAATGACTGTCAAAGCTTTACTTTTAGGCTATTTACAGAAAAATAATTACTGGATGCTTCGCAAGCAATAGACAACAAGATATCCACAGGGGCTGAGCAATTGGATCCTGGTCTGCTTAAGTGTGCAGCGCCCATCATTGTTGGCTCAATAACCCACATTTTATTTAACATTGTTATCAGGAAATATTCCAGAAGTATGGAAATCTTCCTCTTGTGCTGCCACTCCATAAGGACAGGGATAGTACCGATCTTAATAAATATCGCCCCATTTCAAAGCTTCCCTGTTTAGTTAAGATTCTTAAACCTTCGGTAAATGTACAACTTTACTCTTTTTTTTAATCTGAGAAATGTATTTTGAATATAAACCAATCAGGGTTTACTATTACAGCACTATTACAGCAACCACTTTAGTTAATGATCTTGTCCATCTAGACACTGAAATTAAATGTGCTGCTTTGTTTGTGGACCTGTCAAAAGATTTTGATACTGTTGATCATGGTATTTTGTTGAATAAGTTGTCCTCAATAGGCCTGAGATCTGACGCCTGTCATGGTTTCATGATTATTTTAGTGGCAGAACTCAGGCCATCGTCATGTATGGGGGTTTAAGTCAGAATTTCTTGAAGTACATAAAGTTGTACCACAGGGGTCAATTTTGGGACCCATGCTATTGCCCCGACTGTTGATCTGGCTGTGTCAAAACTACAGTCAGATGTTTTAGCTATGCAGGAATCCCTTGCTGATTTAAAACTTGTGCTTAATACAGACAAAACTAAATTCTGTTTTTAAACTCTCGTAAGAATGTTTCTAATGATGGTGGATGGTGTGCGCGCCTCCTGAGTCGGACTAGGAATCAACTCCGAATACCTCTTCTCCGCAGGCGGTATTTTGGATCAGCCTCTGGAATCAGTTCAATTGCCCTGGGGGGTACGAACAAGCGATCCAATTCTGGAAAGTTGTATTCCTGGTCGTAATGCTGGTAATGCTGGTTAGTTACCGCCGCTCTGATATCCTACATGTTCACTCATTAGATGGCTCTCCAACCAAATGTGTCCCAACCTATAAATACTTAGGCATTTGTATTGATATGGATTTTAAGTTTAAAAAACATATAGATGTTACAACTCGTATTTTCCATATCATCAATCTAAGCCAACTAGAAAGTGTGTGCCCTCAGGCCTGGAGGGAGGCAAAAGTTGGTCCGCTACCCAAGAATCGTAAAGCCCCCTTTACTGGCTCAAATGCCCGACCAATCAGCCTGTTACCAACCCGTAGTAAACTTTTGGGAAAAATGGTGTTTGACCAGATACAATGCTATTGTATCTGGTCAGACTTTCAGCACGCTTTTAGGGAAGGACATTCAACAAGCGCTACGCTTACACAAATGACTGATGATTGGCTGAGAGAAATTGATGCTTAAAAGATTGTGGGAGCTGTTTTGTTAGACTTCCATGCAGCTTTTTGACATTATCGATCATGGTCTGCTCAAGGAAAAATGTATGTGTTATGGCTTTACAACCACTGCTACAGTATATTGTGGATAAAGAGTTAACTGTCTAACAGAACACAGAGGGTGATATTTAATGGAAGCCTCTCCAACAAAATCCAGGTAGAATCAGGAATCCCCCAGGGAAGCTGTCTAGGCCCCTTACTTTTTCAATCTTTACTAATGATATGCCACTGGCCTTGAGTAAAGCCAGTGTGTCTATGTATGCGGATGACTATGTATGCGGAACACTACACACGTCACCTACTACAGCAAGTGAAATCTCTGCAACACTTAACAAAGAGCTGCAGTTAGTTTCAGAATGGGTGGCAAGGAATAAGTTACTGCTAAATATTTCAAAAACTAAAAGCATTTTATTTGGGGCGAATCATTCACTAAACCTCAATTAAATCTTGTAATAAGCAATGTGGAAATTGAGCAAGAAGAGGTGACTAAACTGCTTGGAGTAAACCTGGATTGTAACCTGTCATGGTCAAAACATGTTGATGCAACAGTAGCTAAAATGTGGAGAAGTCTGTCCATAATGAAGTGCTGCTCTGCCTTCTTAACAACACTATCAACAATCCATGTCCTACAGGCCCTAGTTTTATCACACCTAAACTTAGGAAAATTACATTTGGCTCAGAACAGGGCAGCATGGCTGGCCCTTAAATCTACTCAGAGAGCTAAAATTGATAATATGCATGTCAATCTCCCATGGCTCAAATTAGAGGAGAGATTGACTTCATCTCTACTTGTTTTGGTAAAAGGTATTGACATGCTGAATGCACCTGAATGCTGTATTTTTAAATTACTAGGATACAGCTCGGACACCCATGCATACCCCACTAGACATGCCACCAGAGCTTTTTTCACAAACCCCAAGTCCAGAACAGACTATGGGAGGAGCACAGTACTACATAGAGCCATGGATACATGGAACTCTATTTTACATCAGGTAACTGACCCAAGTAGTAGAATCAGATTTTTTTTAAACGATAAAAAAACACTTTATGGAACAGCAGGGACTGTGAAGAGACACACTCACCTTTCAGCAGGACAATAACCTAAAACGCAAGGCCAATTATACACTAGAGTTGCTTACCAAGACGACATTTAATGTTCCTGAGTGGCCTAGTTACATTTTTTATTTAAATCGGCTTGTAAATCTATGGCAAGACATGAAAATGGCTGTCTAGCAATGATCCACAATCAACTTGAGTTTGAACTCAAGTTGAGTTTGAATAATAAAAATAAAAAATATGAAATGTACAAATATTGTACAATCCAGGTGTGCAAAGCTCTTAGAGACTTACCCAAAAATACTCACAGCTGTAATTCCTGCCAAATGTGATCCTAACATGCATTGACTCAGGGGGTCAAAGATATATTAGTGTTAAAAAAAAGTATATATTTTTTGCTTGGAAATGGGAATACTGGAGACCTTGCATTTGTTGTGGCTAAGAAGTCCATTGCCATTACTTGGAAGGTTGGTTATCCTCCCACAATGTCACAATGGATTCAGATCAAATCAAATTGTATTGGTCACATGCACATGTTTAGCAGATGTTACTGCAGGTGTAGCAAAATGCTTGTGTTTCTAGCTCCAACAGTGCAGTAATATTTAACAAGTAATATCTAAAAATTTCACAACAATTCACACAATACAACCAAATCTAAAGTAAAGGAATGGAATTAAGAATATATAAATATTCGAACGAGCAATGTAGGAGCGGCATAGACTAAAATACAGTAGAATAGAATACAGTATATACATATGAGATGAGTAATGCAAAATATGTAAACATTATTAAAGTGACTAGTGTTCCATAATTAAATTGTCCAGTTGTCATGCCTTGAGCTGTTTCACCTGTCTTTGTGATTGTCTCCACCCACCTTCGGGTGTCTCCTGTTTTCCCCATTAGTCCCCGGTGTATTTATCCCTGTGTTTCCAGTCTCTCTATGCCAGTTTGTCTTGTTTTGCCAAGTCAACCAGCGTTTCTCCTAACTCCTATTTTCCATGTCTCTGTTTTTTCCTAGCCCTCCTGGTTTTGACCCTTGCCTGTCCTGACGCCATATCCGCCTGCCTGACCACTCTGCCTGGTCTGACCTCGAGCCTGCCTATCCCCTTATACTGTTTGGTCTCGGACCTGTTCACTGTACCCCTGCCTGTCCTGACCTCAGCCTGCCTATCGCCTGGTACTGTTTGGACTCTGACCTGGTTTATGAACTCTCGCCTGTCCCCGACCTGCCTTTTGCCTACCCCTTTTGTTATAATAAATATCAGAGCTCAACCATCTGCCTCCTGTGTCTGCATTTGGGTCTCGCCTTGTGCCCTTATACCCATGATTTCAAGTCTATGTACACTGCTCAAAAAAATAAAGGGAATACTTATAGAACACAATGTAACTCCAAGTCAATCACACTTCTGTGAAATCAAACTGTCCACTTAGGAAGCAACACTGATTGACAATAAATTTCACATGCTGTTGTGCAAATGGAATAGACAAAAGGTGGAAATTATAGGCAATTAGCAAGACACCCCCAATAAAGGAGTGGTTCTGCAGGTGGTGACCAAAGACCACTTCTCAGTTCCTATGCTTCCTGGCCGATGTGTTGATCACTTTTGAAATGCCTGGCGGTGCTTTCACTCTACTGGTAGCATGAGATGGAGTCTACAACCCACACAAGTGGCTCAGGTAGTGCAGCTCATCCAGGATGGCACATCAATGCGAGCTGTGGCAAGAAAGTTTGCTGTGTCTGTCAGCGTAGTGTCCAGAGCATGGAGGCGCTACCAGGAGACAGGCCAGTACATCAGGAGACGTGGAGGAGGCCGTAGGAAGGCAACAACCCAGCAGCAGACCGCTGCTTACAGCCCAACACCGTGCAGGACGTTTGGCATTTGCCAGAGAACACCAAGATTGGCAAATTCGCCACTGGCGCCCTGTGCCTTCACAGATGAAAGCAGGTTCACACTGAGCACATGTGACAGACGTGACAGAGTCTGGAGACGCCGTGGAGAACGTTCTGATGCCTGCAACATCCTCCAGCATGACCGATTTGGCGGTGGTGGTGTGGGGTGGCATTTCTTTGGGGGCCGCACAGCCCTCCATGTGCCGCCAGAGGTAGCCTGACTGCCATTAGGTACCGAGATGAGATCCTCAGACCCCTTGTGAGACCATATGCTGGTGCGGTTGGCCCTGGGTTCCTCCTAATGCAAGACAATGCTAGACCTCATGTGGCTGGAGTGTGTCAGCAGTTCCTGCAAGAGGAAGGCATTGATGCTATGGACTGGCCCGCCCGTTCCCCAGACCTGAATCCAATTGAGCACATCTGGGACATCATGTCTCGCTCCATCCACCAACGCCACGTTGCACCACAGACTGTCCAGGAGTTGGCGGATGCTATAGTCCAGGTCTGGGAGGAGATCCCTCAGGAGACCATCCGCCACCTCATCAGGAGCATGCCCAGGCGTTGTAGGGAGGTCTACAGGCACGTGGAAGCCACACACACTACTGAGACCTCATTTTGACTTGTTTTAAGGACATTACATCAAGTTGGATCAGCCTGTAGTGTGGTTTCCACTTTAATTTTGAGTGTGACTCCAAAATCCAGACCTCCATGGGTTGATAAATTTGATTTCCATTGATATTTGGTGTGATTTTGTTGTCAGCACATTCAACTATGTAAAGAAAAAAGTATTTAATAAGAATATTTCATTCATTCAGATATAGGATGTGTTATGTTAGTGTTCCCTTTATTTTTTGAGCAGTGTATATAGGGCAGCAGCCTCAAAGGTCCTAGTGATGGTTAGTTAACAATCTGATGGCCTTGAGATAGAAGCTGTTTTGCAGTCTCTCGGTCCCAGCTTTGATGCACCTGTACTGACCTCACATTCTGGATGATAGCAGGGTGAACAGGCAGTGGCTCGGGTGTTTGCTGTCCTTGATGATCTTTTTGTCCTTCCTGTGACATCAGGTGCTGTAGGTGTCCTGGAGGGTGGGTGTTTTGCCTTCGGTGATGTGTTGGGAAGACCGCACCACCCTCTGGAGAGCCCTGCGGTTATGGGCGGTGAAGTTGCCATACCAGGCAGTATGGCAACTTCGTCATTGTCGGCCCGACAGGATGCTCTCAATTATGCATCCATAAAGGTTTGTGAGGGTTTTAGGTGTCAAGACAAATTTCTTCAGCCTCCTGAGGTTGAAGAGGCACTGTTGCGCCTTCTTCACCGCACTGTCTGTCTGGGTGGACCATTTCAGTTTGTCCGTGATGTGTACACCGAGGAATTTGAAGCTTTCCACCTTCTACACTGCGGTCCTGTCGATGTGGATAGGGATGGTCCTCCAAATGCTGTTTCTTGAAGTTCTCAATCAGCTCTGTTGTTTCTTTGATGTTGAGTGAGAGGTAATTTTCCTGGCACCACACCCCCAGGGCCCTCACCTCCTCCCTGTAGGCTGTCTCGTCATACTTCTGTTGTGTGATCTGCAAACTTGATGATTGAGTTGGAGGAGTGCGTGGCCACGCAGTCATGGGTGAACAGGGAGTACAGCTGGGGGCTGAGCACGCACCCTTATGGGGCCCTATGTTGAGGATCAGCGAAGTGGTGTTGTTTCCTACCTACACCACCTGGGGCGCGGCCCCTCAGGAAGTCCAGGACCCAGATGCACAGGGCGGGGTTCAGACCCAGGGCCTCAAGCTTAATGATGAACTTGGAGGGTACTAGGTTGTTGAATGCTGAGCTATAGTCAATGAATAGCATTCTTACATATGTATTCCTCTTGTCCAGATGGGATAGCACAGTGTGCAGTGTGATGGCGATTGCATCATCTGTGGATCTATTGGGGCTGTAAGCAAATTGAAGTTGGTATTGGGTGTCAGGTAAGGTAGAGGTGATAGGGTCCTATACTAGTCTCCCAAAGCACTTCATGATGACAGAAGTGAGTGCTATGGGGCGATAGTCATTTAGTTCAGTTAACTTTGCTTTCTTGGTTACAGGAACAATGGTGGACATCGTGAAGCATGTGAGAACAGCAGACTGGGATAGGGAGAGATTGAAAATGTCCTTAAACACTCCAGGCAGCTGGCCGGGGCATGCTCTGAGGACGCGGCTAGGGATGCCGTCTGGGATGAGAGAGATGCCGCCTTGCGAGAGTTAACACGCTTAAATGTCTTACTCACGTCGTCCACGGAGAAGGAGAGCCCACAGTCCTTGGTAGCTTGCTGTGTCGGTGACACTGTGTTATCCTCAAAGCGGGCGAAAATGGTGTTTAGCTTATCCGGAAGCAAGACATTGGTATCCGTGAAGTGGCTGGTTTTCCCTTCGTATTATGTGATTGTCTGTAGACCCGGCCACATACATCTCGTGTCTGAGCCGTTTAATTGCAAATCCACTTTGTCTCCGTGCTGACATTTTGTATTCTGCCATATTACCAGTCACAATGGTTAACTGCGGTGGTTCGTGCTTTCAGTTTGCGCGAAACTGCCATCTATCCACGGTTTCTGGTTTTGGTAGGTTTTAATAGTCACAAAGGGTACAACATCTCCCATACATTTCCTGATAAACTCAGTCACCGTATCCGTGTATTTGTCAATATTATTCTCAGAGTCTATCCGGAACATTTTCCAGTCCGTTTGATTAAAACAATCTTGAAGCATGGATTCCAATTGGTCAGACCAGCGTTGAATAGTCTGTAGCATGGGTATTTCCTGTTTGAATTTCTTTTTTCTTTTTTTAAAATTTCACCCAAATTACAGCGTGCCGTGTACAGGCACAGGGACGAAGACCAAACAAACACGTATACCAAACACAGAGTTGAGACCCAAACAAAACAGCGAGGAGTACCTCAAAAAAATACACAATCGCACAATGATTATCACACGGGAAGAGACCTGTAATCATCTGCACAGTACACGTGGCATGAAAGCCAAGACAACATAGCACAGGTACTCACACGACCAACGGACATTGGAACAATAATCAACAGGACAACAGTGAACAAAGGGCACACTTATACAATTACTAATCAATGGGAATAGGGGCCAGGTGTGCTTAATGACAGTTCCGGAGGGATCCGTGTCAGTGTATCACTAGATTTGATGCATTACAAGATTAAAGTTGTACTGGGCAACTTTCATGAGGTGTGGATTCCTTACAGGCAATACGAGAATTGAAAACATGCCCACGTCAGGGGAGATACCTATTTAGGCAATCACTAGCTGGTTGGTACAGTCCTGGCCCTGGGGGTCTGCCATCCTTTGGGTTGTCACTCTGGCCTTGGCCCAACACACATGAAACCAATAATGAATGTTTCACTCAGATCCTAAAGCTGAGTGGGGTGTGTTAGGTTGGAGCAATGCATCCATCCAAGCAACAAATTCACGCTCATACAACCATAAACTAGACCTGCCTAATACTTTAAACCAACCACAGGCAAACACGTTACCTTCACAAAAATACCACAAGCACTTGTTTGTTTACTGCCTGTTGTTGTAGTTCTACATTGATGTGGATGCTACCATGATTTTGGATAATCGTGCATAATGATGAGTGAGAAAGTTAGAATTCTATGTTGATCCCTGTTTCTCAAACGTCAAATTTCGAATTTGTTTCAAAAGTCAAAATATGAGGTGTTTATGGTTAAGGTTAGGCATTAACTCCAAATGGTTAGGGTTTGGGAATGGCTTAAATTCTTTGGGGTAGTGGGCAGTATTTTCACGTCCGGATGAAAAGCGTGTCCAGAGTAAACTGCCTGCTACTCAGGCCCAGATGCTAGGATATGCATATTATTAGTAGATTTGGATAGAAAACACTCTGAAGTTTCTAAATCTCATATGGCAGGCAAAAATCAGAGAAAAAATCCAACCAGGAAGTGGGAAATCTGAGGTTTGTAGTTTTTCAACTCTTTGCTTATCCAAGATACAGTGGAAATTGGGTCATATTGCACTTCCTACGGCTTCCACTAGATGTCAACAGTCTTTAGAACCTTGTTTGTGGCTTCTACTGTGAAGTGGGGGCAAATGAGAGGAGATTGAGTAAGATCTCTCCCAGAGTGCCACGAGCTGACCATGCGCATTCACATGATAGTTAGCTTGCGTTCCATTGCATTTCTACAGACAAAGGAATTCTCCGGTTGGAAAATGATTGAAGATTTATGTTAAAAACATCCTAAAGATTGATTCTATACTTCGTTTGACATGTTTCTACGGACTGTAACGGAACGTTTTGACTTTTCGTATGAGTATTTCTGTAAATTGATGTGGCTCTCTGCAAAATCACCGGATGTTTTGGAACTACTGAACATAACGCGCCAGTGTAAACTCAGATTTTTGGATATAAATATGAACTTTACCGAACAAAACATACATGTATCGTGTAACATGAAGTCCTATGAGTGTCATCTGATGAAGATCATCAAAGGTTAGTGATTAATTTTATCTATATTTCTGCTTTTTGTGACTACTCTCTTTGGCTGGAAAAATGGCTGTGTTTTTCTGTGACTTGGCTCTGACCTAACATAATCGTTTGGTTTGCTTTCGTCGTAAAGCCTTTTTGAAATTGGACACTGTGGCTGGATTTACAACAAGTGTATCTTTAAAATGGTGTAAAATACATGTATGTTTGAGGAATTTTAATTATGGGATTTCTGTTGTTTTGAATTTGGCGCCCTGCAGTTTCACTGGCTGTTGACGAGGTGGGACGCTACCGTCCCACGTACCCTAGAGGTTAAATAAAAAAAAACATCATATTGCTGGATTTGAACATTCAACCTTTAGAACCAGAGGCAGATGCTTAAGGTTAGGCATTAACTCAGAATAGTTAAGGTTGGGGTTAAGGTTTGATATAGGCTTAAAATAAAAATATTAAAAACAACTTCCTATCGCTGGATTCAAACATGTGACCTTTTGAACCAGAGGCAGATGCTTACGCCCATCCACAACACCCTAGCATAACTGAACCCTACTTGAAAGTAACAGCCCTCACTGTTGCCCCTAGTGGCTTGTTTCCACGTCATCTCCCGACGTCCTCAGACATGGATGCACGTTGAATACTGACTTGTATCACGAGTGACCTGCCTGACTTATGCATCTTCAAATGGGGGGACTAGTTACATGAAGTGCATTCATTTGGAAACAGTAAAACAGATGTCTATGAAATTCTCCTCAAATAAAAGGTGGCCTTGCATGGATAGGTGTGTAGGTAAGAGAGACACAGCAACAGAGGAAAAGCCAGAGAGAAAGAAAGAAAGATGGAGGTGGCCACAGATTAATGATGAGGGCAGGATGCTAAAGGCCTCTGCATTAACCAGGATGAGCGAGGAGTCCAGTTCTCCTGCAGATACATGGCAATGTATTGTGTTCTCTCCCTCAGAGTGTTTGTAGTGGTGGAGGGACTATCACTGTCTGAGTTCCAAATGATAACCTATTACTTTTGTTGTGCACTACTTTTGAGCATGGCCCAAAGGGCTCCGGTAAAAAGTAGTGCACTATGTAGAGAATAGGGTGCAAACACGGTGCAAATCCAAAATGCTGGAGTATAGAGCCAAATTAAACGTTTTAACTTCACTGTCCAAATAGAGGACTGTATATGTGTCCAGCTGTAACTGTGCCAGATCATTATGTCAGATCTCTACGTAAACAAAGTAATTTCCTGGCCACCACAGGTTTTACCAGAGTGACTGCAGTGGCTGCTGTTGAGACCTGGTACCTCAGGGTTCTGGTCTCTTGAATATAATGAAGACTGTTCTGGCCAGCTGAGTTCTCATCTACCCCTCCACACGGGGACTGGATCAGAGAGGGCCTGCTTTTTATAGCCACTCATATCAGCCTGCTGTGTGCTTTAGCTTAATATGCATCGCCATCAACATCTAACTCTGATAGCCGCAAATAGACTGCACTCACATTGCACTTCGTGCTCTCTCTTCTCACTGCTTCACAACTTTATGACACCTCAAGTGCCTTTCCTACACGACGGCGGGTGTAATATCCTCCACTGCCTATGCTCCATTATACTCAGCCCATCGTCATTTAAAATTTACGGCGTCAGTCCATTCTCGGCACCCCATGTTAGTCATTATATCCCACAATGCAATATTGTTAGTGTTAAAATCCTCGGTTCTTGACATTGTTTCAGTAAGTGCCTCTGCTCAAAGTCAACCTCGCCTCATTTTAAAATGTTGAATGGTGTGTGTTTTCTTATAGCAATGACAGTTGCTAGAAAAGCAAAATCAATATATTTCTTAAATTGTGTATCGGAGAGTGGTAGTTATCCTTACAACTTCTGGAAAGTGGTCAAATCTTTGAAACCAAAGTCCACCCCCTCATTGCCACAGCAGGTTTTGACAGCCTCTGGTCCCTTACTAGACTACATTTTTATTTTAATAACCATTATGCTTCAGCTGGCCATCACTTTGAAAGGAAAGTCTATGAAAATGTCATTAATTTCACTAGAGGGAGTACTTTAGTAACCTCTGGACAGATTATAGAGAATGATGCTTTAACAAACTCACATACATTATTTTCATTTCAACCCTTTGATGTCTATGATGTATTAAAGTGCCTTACTAAAGATCGATGTAAAGAAATCCACAGATTCCACAGGCTGATTCACTTAAACTTCTTACTACAGCTCTCAACTCATTGTTGAACCTTTAACCTCAATTTTTTTATTGACAATTGCTATTGGTGTTATCCTTAAGATTTGGAAAGTAGAACATGTTCTCCCCCTGCATAAAGGCTGAGATCCTTCTAATTTAACTAACGTCCAATCTTCAAGTTATCTATCTTGCCTAGGCAAGGTATTAATCTGAACAAAAATAGAAACTCAACGTGCAACAATTTCAACAATTTTACTGAGTTACAGTTCATATAAGGAAATCACCCATGGGTGGGCCTGGCTCCCCAGTGGGTGGGCCTGTGCCCACCCATGACTGATTTCCTTATATGAACTATAACTCAGTAAAATCGTTGAAATTGTTGCATGTTGCATTTATATTTTTGTTCGGTATAATACCAATCAGAATTAGTTTTTTTGCCACAAAAGGGCTGTATTACAGACATAAATACTCCTCAGTTTCATCAGCTGTCTGGGTGGCTGTTTTCGGACGATCTCGCAGGTGAAGAAGCCGGATGTGAAGGTCCTGGGCTGGTGTGGTTACACGTGGTCTACGGTTGTGAGGACAGTTGGACGTAATGCCAAATTCTCTAAAACGATTATGGCTTATGGTAGAGACATTAACATTAAATTCTCTGGCAACTGCTCTGGTGGACATTACTGCAGTCAGCATGCCAATTTCCCAACTCCCTCAAAACATGAGACATCTGTGACAATGTGTTGTGTGACAAAACTGCACATTTTAGAGTAGCCTTTTATTGTAACCAGCACAAGGTGCACCTTTGTAATGATGATGCTGTTTACTCAGCTTCGTGATATGTCACACACTAGGAGTCTTGAAAATAGTTTACTATTTTCCAGAGAAGACACAATGTGTGCTTTGTGATGGTGTCAAGTGTAGTTTCCTCAATATTACGAAAGGTGTACTGTAGGGGTCAATTTTGGGACCTGTTCTCTTTACCACTTATATACAGTGCCTTCAGAAAGTATTCAGACCCCTTGACTTTTTTCACATTTTGTTAGGTTACAGCCTTATTCTAAAATGTATTAAATTGTTTTTTGTCCTCATCTATCTACACACAATACCCCATAATGACAAAGCAAAAACAGACTTTTCCCAAAGCCACTCTTGCATTATCTTGGCTGTGTGCTTAGGGTCATTGTCCTGTTGGATGGTGAACCTTCACCCCAGTCGAAGGTCCTGAGTGCTCTGAAGCAGGTTTTCATCAACGACCTCTCTGTACTTTGCTCTGTTCATCTTTGCCTCGATCCGGACTAGTCTCACAGTCCCTGCCACTGAAAAACATCCCCACAGCATGATGCTGCAACCACCATGCTTCACTGGAAGGATGGTGCCAGGTTTCCTCCGGACGTGACAWTTGGCATTCAGGCCAAATAGTTCAATCTTGGTTTCATCCGACCAAAGAATCTTGTTTCTCATGGCCTGAGAGTCTTTTGGCATGCTCCAAGCGGGCTGTCATGTGCCTTTTACTGAGGAGTGGCTTCCGTCTGGCCACTCTACCATAAAGGCCTGATTGGTGGAGTGCAGCAGAGATGGTTGTCCTTCTGGAAGGTTCTCCCATCTCCACAGAGGAACTCTAGAGCTCTGTCAGTGACCATCGGGTTCTTGGTCACCTCCCTGACCAAGGCCCTTCTCCCCAAATTGCTCAGTATGGCCAGGCGGCCAGCTCTAGGAACTGTCTTGGTGGTTCCAAACTTCTTCCATTTAAGAATGATGGAGGCCACTGTGTTCTTGGAGACCTACAATGCTACATAATTTGTTTGGTACCCTACTCCAAATCTGTGCCTCAACACAATCCTGTCTCAGAGCTCTACGGACAATTCCTTRGACCTCATGGCTTGGTTTTTGCTCTGACATGCACTGTCAACTGTGGGACCTTATATAGACAGGTGTGTGGCTTTCCAAATCATGTCCAATAAATTGAATTTACCACAGGTCGACTCTGTTGTATAGCACACTGTATTACTTATACAACTAATATAAGGACAGGACATGAGACGGGAGTAGAAATTAACGTGGGCATTGTTTAATGCGTTTTACAGGAAGAACATTCCAAACATTTCAACGTAGGTAAGCAAGAGGGGGTTACAGGTCTGTCTCTTATACACATCTAGATGTGTATAAGAGACAGATTCCTCCCCCTTTACCTTTGATGCCTCATAAGGAAAAAGTTAATATTCACTGTTTTGCCTATTGTTTTCTTTTTAATATAAGTTCTCTTAATGTAAATAAATGAACTTTTCAGAATAACCTTTTCAAAACTAGGGATAGAGGGTAGACTGCCTCAGTCCCCAGACTTAACCCTGGGGTGTATTCTGCCCCGATGTCGGAGGTTAGTCTGAACTAAATAGTCAAACTGTCAGGGGGTCGTCTTTCTCTTGCAGGGTAATGARGACGTACAGGTGAGTCTACKGTCACATCATCTCTGAGTCTGAGTGGTGATGGTCTATGCCCAGACTGGGGTACAACAGTACCCTGAGTAGGCACTCTGGCTGGTTCAGGTGAGTCTGGAGCACTTCCCACATTTGTAGGTTGCTGCAGTGGATGTTCAGGTGATAGCTCGTAGTCATGGTAGGTCTCCAGTAGCTGATCATGGTTTGTCACTTGACAGGAGTCATCTCTGAGGTTGGTTCCTGGCAACAGTTGATCCACGTGTCTCCTCCAGATGATGTTTTCTGGTGTGTGAACTGCGTAGGACACAGGCCCTGTTTGTGCAACCACTGTGGCTGGTATCCACTTTGGACCTTTGCAGTAGTTCCGAGCAAGAACTCTCTCTCCAGCTATGAAGCTCCTGTCTTTTGCTTTGCTCTGTCTCTCCACCTGTGCTCTCTGTTGTGTCTGTACAACCTGTCTCGTCTTTGGAGGTCGAGTCGCGTGCAAAGCTGTCTTTTCATCATGGCTGACACAGGTGCCACTTTGGTTGTAGCGTGGGGAGTGTTTCTCAGGTGCTCCTGCTTGTCTTTGCCGGTGATGAGTAGATCAGAGGTAACATTGGACCCCAGTGAGCCAGCTCAGTATCTGGTCCATAGCTCTCTGAAACAAGGCCGGAGCTGAGATGATTCCAAAAGGAAGTGACTTTGTGAGTCACTATGGTCAACAGTTTTTGTGACTCATGGTCCACATGCATCTGTAGATAGGCCTGACATAAGTCTATCTTACTGAATTTTTGTCCTCCAGCTAAACCAGAAAAGAGGTCGTCAATGAGGGGTAGTGGATATTTTTCAGCAGTCAAGACTGGGTTAATGGTGACTTTGAAATCACCACAGATTCTGAGTGAGKCATCTTTTTCCATGACTGGAACAACGGGTGTAGCCCATTCACTAACATTCACTGGATCCAATACTCCACTCTCGACTAGTCCGTTTAGCTCAATTTCAACTTTTGGTTTRATGGCATATCGGACAGGTCTAGCTTTGAAGCATTTTGGCTTGCTGTCTGGTTTCACGGTCAGTTTAACTGTTATGTCCTTCATACTGCCAAGTTCTCCTTTTAACTTATTTTTTTCCCCCTCAATATCCCGTGTAGGTTTGTGTCCTCTTTTGCAACCATGTGAATTTCCTACCAGTTTAGTTTGATCTTTTCCAGCCATGTTCATRCTAGCAATGCTGGATGGTTGCCTTTCACAATGTAGAGTGGTAGCTTTACCTTCTGTTTGTTGAGCTCCACTGTAACAATTACGCTTCCTCTCACTGGAACAATCTCACCGGTGTATGTTTTCAGCGTCATCTTTGTGGGCTGTAGTGTGAGGTGATGTGGTTTCTCCTTGTATACAGCCTCAGACAGCAAAGATATGGCTGCTCCAGTTTCCACTTGCATCCGTACTGCGTTTCCATCCAGTAGCGGTGTCACCCAGTACCCGTGTCCATTGTCTGAAATGGACAAAACATYCAAAGATTCTTCCCCTTCAGACAGGGTATCATTTTGTTCATCCTCTGTGTGCTCCATTTTATGGACTTTATTTTTGTACTTCCTGAAGTCGCTTTTCCTTTGTTCAGTACTTTTGTTTGATTGTGTCTTTTTCCCACAACTTCTGCAGTCTAAGTCTTTGCACCAACACTCCTCTGCTTGGTGACCTGGTTTCCCACAGCGATAGCATGGCTTCGCACCTCCTGCCTTCTTTTTTAACTTTGTAGACACCTTATGCACTTAGCTGTTGTGCGTCTTTATTTGCCATTTCCATTGACATACTCACTTCTATTGCTCTCTGCAATGTTAAGTTACTCTCAGTCAAAAGGCGTTTCTGAATTGCCTCGCTGCGCATGCCACGCACTAACCTATCACGTATAGTGTCACTCATTGATCGGCCAAATTCAGTGTTCAGATAACTGTTTCAATACAGCCACAAACTGTGTGATTGATTCCCCCTCCTCTTGATTTCTCTTATGAAACCGGAATCTCACTGCGATTATCAGTGGTTTGGGAGAATAATGTCCTTTTAAGGTAGCCACAATTTCATCATATGATTTATCACCAGGTTTTTCAGGCGTTACTAGGCTGCGCAGTAGATTTAATGTTTTTCCTCCCATAACAGACAAAAATGTTGGCACAACGACTTCTGCTTTAGTTCCATTTGCKAACACAAAGTACTCAAAACGTTCTGTGTAAGAACTCCATTGTTCCATATTCATAAAATGTACCTATATTTCCAATGCAGACATTTTCGGAAAWTTTTTCTTTCTCACACTTTTCAGACGGTTCCTTACTCCCAGACCCTTTTTTTCTTTKTTTTAACTCACGCTGACTTCACTTTCTCCCGCAGCGAAACTCTTCCTATCCCTCGAGGCACTCGTTGCCTTGACATCAAAGGCTAGCTAGCATCACTCGATTGGTTAGCTCCACGTTTTGTTTGCGTCTTTCTACAGCGGAAAAAAATAACGAATTTAACTCAGACTTTCTGCCGAAGATAATGAGCACAAACGTGAGAACGTTTCTTCCTCGTCACCAGTTTTGTTGTATAGCACACTGTATTACTTATACAACTAATATAAGGACAGGACATGAGACGGGAGTAAAAATTAACGTGGGCATTGTTTAATGCGTTTTACAGGAAGAACATTCCAAACATTTCAACGTAGGTAAGCAAGAGGGGGTTACAGGTGCCCTAAAGGGACAAAACTAGAATATCAATACACAACAGACTCCAATCAAGTTGTAGAAACATCTCAAGGATGATCAATGGAAACATGACATACCTGAGCTCAATTTCAAGTCTCATAGCAAAGGGTCTGAATACTTATGTAAATAAGGTATTTCTGTTTTTATATTTAAATACATTTGCAAAAATGTATAAAAACCTGTTTTCGCTTCGTCGTTATGGGGTATTCTGTGTTGATTGCTGAGGATTTTTATTTATTTAATCTATTTTGGAATAAGGCCTGTAACGTAACAAAATGTGGAAAAGGTAAATGGGTCTGAATACTTTCCGACGCCTATACTGTAAATTATWTWGGTCTATGTATTAAATCCTGTAATATTAATCTGTATGCAGACGATACGGTTATCTATGCCAATGCACCGACTGTTGTCCAAGCCATGTTAGAGATACAATCWAATTTTGTTACATTGCAGAAAGACCTTGTTGATTTCAAACGTGTACTTAATGAGGTCAAAACGAATTATATGTTATCTAATTCACAGAAAGATTTCTCAGATGGGCTACGTATTTACTCACTTGTATATTCTATTTAAAACTGATTCCCATTAGCTGCTGCCAAGGCAGCAAAATTAAGTCAGTTTTACAATTTTAAAAGCATGACGATACATTCACAACAGATTTCACAACACCTTAAATGTGTGCCCTCAGGGCCCACTCAACTACCACATATCTGGATGGTTCTCTCATCGAGTGGGTTCCCGCCTATGCATATCTGGGCGTTTGGATTGATAAAGATGTAACGTTTAAAAAAACATATTGATGAGCTAGTTAAAAAGCTAAGATTGATAGTCGGATTCTTTTTTGAAAATAGATCTTGCCTTTCCATGAACAGCATGCAGCGGATGGTAGTCAACTTTCCTGCCAATTCCTCACTATGGTGACACCATTTACCAGAATGCAGCAGCCACTACTCTTAAACCTTTGGARGCCGCCTACGATAGCGCCATTCTCTTTATTAAAGGTGAGTGTTTAAATACTCATCACTGCCTCCTGTATCAGAATGTCGGCTGGACCTCACTAAAGTCCAGTATATCACTTCATCATTCCTTTCTTGTTTACAAAGTTCTGCTCCACAAAGGTCTGCTCCAGCATACCTCACTTCCCCGTTGAAATATGAAAATAAGAGATACCAAAGCCGTTCGCAGGTTTGGTTAACTCTTAAGATCCCGCTTGACTCCAAAAAGTTTGGTAAATCCGCTTTTAGTTTTAATGCACGAATACCCTACAAAGCAAATTACACTTGATTTCCCTGGTACCGAAGTTCTCTGAAGTGTGCAATTGTTTCAATTAATTATTAGAACTTGTTGAAATAAKCTGATGTAATGTATTTATAGCGGTCTTGTAGTTCTTAAAATATGTTTGTTTATGCTATATTGATGTGATTTTTGTCCTCAGGGCACCATTGTAAATGAGACACTGGTCTCAATTGGGTTCCTCTGAATAAATCAAAGTTTATAAAATAAATACAAACTTGAGATTAGGACCCACCATGGAGCAGATATCAAACCCTTGACACTTGCAAAAATCCAGATATCTCCAGTTTAACAAACAGTTTTATATGGGGATTATGCTTAACTCGTATTATGCTAATTGACCTTGACTCAACTGAACACGACCCTGTGAGCTCCAGAGCAGTTGTAGGTCATGCCAAGGGGCATATACAGTGGGGCAAAAAAGTATTTAGTCAGCCACCAATTGTGCAAGTTCTCCCACTTAAAAAATAATTTTCATCATAGGTCACTTCAACATGACAGACAAAATGAGAAAAAAAATCCAGAAAATCACATTGTAGGATTTTTAATGAATTTATTTAAAATTATGGTGGAAAATAAGTATTTGGTCAATAACAAAAGTTTATCTAATACTTTGTTATATCCCGGGAATACAGAGGTCAAACGTTTTCTTAAGTCTTCACAAGGTTTTCACACACTGTTGCTGGTATTTTGGCCCATTCCTCCATGCAGATCTCCTCTAGAGCAGTGATGTTTTGGGGCTGTTGCTGGGCAACACAGACTTTCAACTCCCTCCAAAGATTTTCTATGGGGTTGAGATCTGGAGACTGGCTACTCCAGGACCTTGAAATGCTTCTTACGAAGCCACTCCTTCGTGTGCCCGGGCGGTGTGTTTGGGATCATTGTCATGCTGAAAGACCAGCCACCTTCAATGCCTCTTGAAGCTTTTCACTCAAAATCTCACGATACATGGCCCCATTCATTCTTTCCTTTACACGGATCAGCCGTCCTGGTCCCTTTGCAGAAAAAAGCCCCAAAGCATGATGTTTCCACCCCCATGCTTTCACAGTAGTATGGTGTTCTTTGGATGCAACTCAGCATTCTTTGTCCTTCAAACACGACGAGTTGAGTTTTTACCAAAAAGTTCTATTTTGGTTTCATCTGACCATATGACATTCCCTAATATTCTTCTGGATATCCAAATGCTCTCTAGCAAACTTCAGATGGGCCTGGACATGTACTGGCTTAGCAGGGGGACACGTCTGGCACTGCAGGATTTGAGTCCCTGGCGGCGTAGTGTGTTACTGATGGTAGGCTTTGTTACTTTGGTCCCAGCTCTCTGCAGGTCATTCACTAGGTCCGTGTGGTCTGGGATTTTTGCTCACCGTTCTTGTGATCATTTTGAACCCACGGGGTGAGATCTTCGCTGGAGCCCAGATCGAGGGAGATTATCAGTGGTCTTGTATGTGCTTCCATTTCCTAATAAATGCTCCCACAGTTGAATTCTTCAAACCAAGCTGCTTACCTATTGCAGATTCAGGCTTCCCAGCCTGGTGCAGGTCTACAATTTTGTTCTGGTGTCCTTTGACAGCTCTTTGGTCTTGGCCATAGTGGGTTTGGAGTGGACTGTTTGAGGTTGTGAACAGTGTTCTTTTATACTGATAAAAGTTCAAACAGGTGCCATTAATACAGGTAACGAGTGGAGGACAGAGGAGCCTCTTAAAGAAGAAGTTACAGGCTGTGAGAGCCAGAAATCTTGCTGTGTGTAGTGGACCAAATACTTATTTTCCACCATAATTTGCAAATAAATTCATAAAAATCCTACAATGTGATTTTCTGGATTTTTTTTCTCATTTTGCTGTCATAGTTGAAGTGTACCTATGATGAAAATTACAGGCCTCTCTCATCTTTCTAAGTGGGAGAACTTGCACAATTGGTGGCTGACTAAATACTTTTTTGCCCCACTGTAGGTACAAACTAGGCTGTGGAGAAGACAGTATACTGTTGCTACATCACAGTCAAACCAAGGGACACATTTTTCATAGCCTTGAAGCCAGATCCACTGCCGATTTTCATTCTTACCCATTCTTCCCTCAACAAAAGACTGATTTAGACCTAATTATCAGATAGAACGGAAAACCAGCAGTACTCCAGGCCTCCAGGCTCGGATTTGAATTTCCCTGTCACATTGCATGTTATGTAGCCTTAAGTTAGAACACGTGGTTGTTTTCAGACCTAAATTGCAGACTTTCTCAGAGAGGACTACACAATTTCCCTCGTGAAATGTATATTTAATGTGTATTTTGTATGTGTTCAATTGTCGGCTCAGTTGTAAACAAGACCTGGGTCCCTATGTGATTTTCCCTCGTGAAATATATTAATAAAACTACTTCTCCCAGGATATGCCATCTTTAGATGCACAACTCCACAGCGATCTATTTCAGTAATTCTGCCTGACGTGTTTTCCTAAGCAAAGGAAGCAAAAGGACAAGCCATTATGTCTTGAGTAGCTCTGGCTTTTTTGGGGGTCTTGTTGTTTTTCTGGGGAATAAAATTCTGTCTGAGGGATAGGAATGGGGGGATAAGTAGYAAACGTAATTTCCAGGCTGCAGTGGGGAGGACATTGCAGAAAAGATGAGCCTCTCTTATCGACGAATACTGTAATCTAAGCGAAAAGATACCTTGATGCCTTGTCTATCTTGATACACTTGTCCAGGCTGTCTGCAAGGCTTAGCCACCTAGCCAGTACGCCTTGTTGGGAGTTTGAAGTGCTGAGTGTTGACCGACACGACCAATCAATCACAGCCGTGGTGTTCTCCTAGGCTTTTCCCTGGGATTAGGATGGGTCTCCCAGGCCGGCGTGTGGAGTGGCTGCTCTYTTCTCTCATAATGAGATGCTGGTAACTTTGTCCAACTCTGGGTTGTCTATTTCATACGAATATATCAATTTAATATGACTCCAATGCCGTGCTCTCAGCGTGGTGCAGTCTACCAATCATATATTGTCCATTCTCTACATTCTTAACTGGCTAAAATAAGAGAGAAATACAGAAGAAGGAAAAGTCTCTGTTCTCCTCTGGGTTGATCTAGTTCTATGTACTGTAGAGTGTCTGTTCAGACTTATGATCCCTAATGATTTGAAGAACAAGCATAGCAGATGGTGGTTTGGTGAAAGCGCATGGATAAAAGCTCTGCATCTCTGTGAGTTAGAGCCTGGCATGTACATCTGAAGTAGAATGTTAGAGGAACATTAGATGAACCAGAGCGGATGGGAAGATGAGCAGTTACTATGTCAGCTCAGAGGTGCTTCATTCTGCACTCATCCAAATTCAAAAGAAAAAAAATTAAGAACTGGAAGCAAATGCACTATTTATTTTTATAGGCAATTACTCAGCTGACATAATGATTATTTTTCTCTGAGCATTAGCCGAGCCTGGGAGACACGGACGTCTGGAGACGATTGTGTTCCTCTTTAACAACTGCTTTGGGAAGGGGAGATGAGAGAGAGGGGGGGGGGGGGGGTAGAGAGTGAGAAAGTACAAGAGAGAAGGCAATCAGTGGAGCTCAAACACCAAAGTAAATGTAACCGACAGTGGTTCTTCCTTTAAAAGTCATGAGCTTAAGCCGCGACCGTTAATGGTACATGGTGGCATTCTGTCATTGCACCACACTATCACAAGTGGGAGATAGAACGCTGATCTATTGGTAGTCTAAACTCTGGCAATTAATGGAGGCATTTTCAGTCTGAGATTCTCTCTTCTCTGGCACTAGAGTCCTGCATCAGGCAACCAAAAACTGTTGTTGGTCCTGGAGTTAAGAGTGAACTTGGATAAATACAATGGGGCAATTTCACTTGACATGTGGGCTGACGATTTTCGTAAAATAGGCACGGTGGGCTTTTGGTTTCTCTCCGTCTAAAAACAGAAATAAATCATTCTAAATAACAAACTGGCTTTATTTACAAATTAGTAAGAATGTCTCACCCCATGTTCAATAATGGCKTTTTTCACTTTAACCTCTCTTGGGTCGGGGGCAGTATTTTGACATCCGGATGAAAAGCGTGCCCAAAGTAAACTGCCTGTTACTCAGGCCCAGAAGCTAGGATATGCATATATATATATATATATATATTGGTAGATTTGGATAGAAAACACTCTAAAGTTTATAAAACTGTTAAAATAACGTCTGTGAGTATAACAGAACTGATTTGGCAGGCGAAACCCCGAGGACAAACAAATAAAATGTAGGTCATACGACTTTCCAAAGGGTTTCTATGGGATACCCTTATTATTAGGAACCTGGTTGCAGTTCCTATGGCTTCCACTAGATGTCAACAGTCTTTAGAAATTGTTCAATGTTTTTCTTTTGAGAAATTAAGAAGTAGTCCTATTCATTGTAAGTGTCACTCCAGGTGGACTACTGTTTTGGTGCGTGTGAACAGGAACTTGCTCCACGTTGTTTTTATCCGGTATAAGAAACAGTTTATTCTGTCTTAAATTGTATCGATTATWTACGTTTTAGGGTACCTGAGTTTGGATTAGGAACATTGTTTGAAATGTTTGGACCAAGTGTACAGGTAACATATTAGAGACTTTGTAGGCATGTTGGGCGAGTTGAAACCAGCGTATTTCTGAATCAAACACGCCAAATAAATTGACATTTTTGGGACATAAAGAAGGACATTATCGAACAAAAGGATCATTTGTGATGTTTCTGGGACATTTTGGGGTGCCAACAGAAGAAGATCTTCAAAGGTAAGGCATTKATTATATGGCTATTTCTGATTTTTGTGTCGCACCTGTCTGGTTGAAAAATTATTTTKATGTCTTTGTATGCGGGGCGCTGTCCTCAGATAATCGCATGGTGTGCTTTTGCCGTAAAGCGTTTTTTAAAATCTGACACCACGGCTGGATTAACAAGAAATTAAGCTTTATTTTGATATATAACATATATTTTCAAGAATGTTAAATATGTTAAATGTTAAAAACCAAGCCTGGGGCTGTTGAGGAGTGACGGACTCCATCCTAGCTGGAAGGGTGCTCTCATCATATCTACGAACATAGGCAGGGCTCTAACTCCCTAGCTCCACAATGAGATAGGGTGCAGGCCAGGCAGCAGGCTGTTAGCCAGCCTGCCTGCTTAGTGGAGTCTGCACCCCTAAAAACAAAAAACATTTGTTATAAGAAACTAGCTCCCAGGTATACAGAAAACACCTGAGCTCTGAAGCAAGCTTCCAGAAAATTGGAACGGAAATGGCGCTACACCAAACTGGAAGTCTTCCGACTAGCTTGGAAAGACAGTACCGTGCAGTATCGAAGAGCCCTCACTGCTGCTCAATTATCCTATTTTTCCAACTTAATTGAGGAAAATAAGAACAATCCAAAACGTATTTTTGAAACTGTCGCAAAGCTATCTAAAAAGCAGCATTCCCCAAGAGAGGATGGCTTTCACTTCAGCAGTGATAAATTCATGAACTTCTTTGAGAAAAAGATCATGATACTAGAAAGCAAATTACGGATGCCTCTTTAAATCTGCGTATTKCTCCAAAGCTCAGTTGTCCTGAGTCTGCACAACTCTGCCAGGACCTAGGATCAAGGGAGACACTCATGTTTTTTAGTACTATATCTCTTGACACATTGATGAAAATAATCATGGCCTCTAAACGTTCAAGCTGCATACTGGACCCTATTCCAACTAAACTACTGAAAGAGCTGCTTCCTGTGCTTGGACATCCTATGTTGAACATAATAAACAGCTCTCTATCCACRGGATGTGTACCAAACTCACTAAAAGTGGCAGTAATAAAGCCTCTCTTGAAAAAGCCAAACCTTGACCCAGAAAATATAAAAAACTATTGGCCTCTTTCGAATCTCCCATTCCTCTKAAAAKAAAATGAAAAAGCTATTGCGTAGCAACTCACTGCCTTCCTGAAGACAAACAATGTATACGAAACGCTTCATTCTGTTTTAGCCCCCATAATAGCACTGAGACTGCACATGTGAAGGTGGTAAATTACCTTTTAATGGCGTCAGTCCGAGGCTCTGCATCTGTCCTCGTGCTCCTAGACCTTAGTGCTGCTTTTGATACCATCGATCACCACATTCTTTTGGAGAGYTAGGAAACCCAAATTGACCTACACGGACAAGTTCTGGCCTGGTTTATATCTTATCTGTCGGAAAGATATCAGTTTGTCTCTGTGGATGGTTTGTCCTCTGACAATTCAACAGTAAATTGATGTTTGTACAGTCGTCTCAAATAAAACAGTGAAGGACCTTGGTGTTATACTGGTCCCTGATCTCTCTTTTGACGGACATATCAAGACTGTTTCAAAGACAGCATTTTTCCATCTACGTAACATTGCAAAAAATCATAAACTTTCTGTCCAAAAATGATGCAGACAAATTTATCCATGCRTTTGTCACTTCTAGACTACTGCAATGCTCTACTTTCCGGCTACCCGGGTAAAGCACTAAATAAACTTCAGTTAATGCTAAAAACGGCTGCTAGAATCTTGACTAGAACCAAAAAATGTGATCATATTAATCCTGTGCTAGCTTCTCTACACTGGCTTCCGGTTAAGGCAAGGGCGGATTTCAAGGTTTTACTGCTCATCTACAAAGTATTACATGGGCTTACTCCTACCTATCTTTCCGATTTGGTCCTGCCGTACATACCTACACGTACGCTACGGTCACAAGACGCAGGCCTCCTTACTGTCTCTAGAATTTCTAAGCAAACAGCTGGAGGCAGGGCTTTCTCCTATAGAGCTCCATTTTTATGGAATGGTCTGCCTACCCATGTGAGAGATGCAGACTCGGTCTCAACCTTTAAGTCTTTATTGAAGACCCATCTCTTCAGTAGGTCCTATGATTGAGTGTAGTCTGACCCAGGAGTGTGAAGTTGAAAGGGAAGGCACTGGAGCAACGAACTGCCCTTGCTGTCTCTGCCTGGCCGGTTCCCCTCTCTCCACTGGGATTCTCTGCCTCTAACCCTATTACAGGGGCTGAGTCACTGGCTTACTGGTGCTCTTCCATGCCGTCCCTAGGAGGGGTGCGTCACTTGAGTGGGTTGAGTCACTGACGTGGTCTTCCTGTCTGGGTTGGCGCCCCCCCCTCCTTGGGTTGTGCCGTGGCGGAGATCTTTGTGGGCTATACTCGGCCTTGTCTCAGGATGGTAAGTTGGGGTGGTTGAAGATATCCCTCTAGTGGTGTGGGGGCTGTGCTTTGGCAAAGTGGGTGGGGTTATATCCTGCCTGTTTGGCCCTGTCCGGGGGTATCGTCGCGACCCCTCCTGTCTCAGCCTCCAGTATTTATGCTGCAGTAGTTTGTGTCGGGGGMCTAGGGTCAGTCTGTTATATCTGGAGTATTTATCCTGTCTTATTCGGGGTCCTGTGTGAATTTAAGTATGCTCTCTCTAATTCTCTCTCTCTTTCTCACTTTTTCTATCTTTCTCTCTCTCGAAGGACCTGAGCCCTAGGACCATGCCTCAGGACTACCTAGCCTGATGACTCTTTGCTGTCCCCCGTCCACCTGGCCGTGCTGCTGCTCCAGTTTCAACTGTTCTGCCTGCGCCTATGGAACCCTGACCTGTTCACCGGACATGCTACCTGTTCCAGACCTGCTGTTTTCAACTCTCTAGAGACAGCAGGAGCGGCAGATATTCTCTGAATGATCGGCTATGAAAAGACAACTGACATTTACTCTTGAGGTGCTGTTGCACCCTCCACAACCACTGTGATTATTATTCTTTGACCCTGCTGGTCATCTATGAACATTTGAACATCTTGGCCATGTTCTGTTATAATCTCCACCCGGCACAGCCAGAAGAGGACTGGCCACCCCTCATAGCCTGGTTCCTCTCTAGGTTTCTTCCTAGGTTCTGGCCTTTCTAGGGAGTTTTTCCTAGCCACCGTGCTTCTACACCTGCATTGCTTGCTGTTTGGGGTTTTAGGCTGGGTTTCTGTACAGCACTTTGTGACATCAGCTGATGTAAGAAGGGCTTTATAAATACATTTGAWTGATTGATTGAATGAGAGAAAGAAAGAGACAGAGAGATAGAGGAAGAAAGATTTAGAGTGCGACAGCAGCCACTGAGGACTGGTCCTGGTATGCCATAAATCTACTCTATGGTGCCCATAGTTTTCGAAACATGAGCCAACTGATTAGGAACCAGGCTCTCACTTCTACAGATATAAGATCTTAATTTGAGCCAGATTGCTACTGCAGGAAAATAATCCTGCAGCAACAAGAAAGTTGAATTTTTATGTGGATCATAATGAATGGTCATTTTTGTATTGCTATATTTGTCGTAAGGAAACATCAAGTCTGACATGTCTAAGTGGAAATTGCAAACTTCAGAAGTTTTTTTTAAACCTCAAAACACACTACACATTTTAAATTCCCTGCATTACAGGAAAGTTATCCTGCAACAGGGTGATCAAATTAAGATCCCACACCTGTTCCCGATAAACAAGAGCACATCAGTGTCCAAAGCTCTACACCAGTAGGCCCACTCAAAGGGCCCTCCTACTGTTGCCATAGGCTCAACATATTGTAATCWTATTAAGCCAAATGAATCGGCACTAGTCTCCTACACCAACGAGCCCTCTGTTACAAACCAATAAGTCCATGGAAAGGCCAAGCGTCTCATACCCCTGAATCCATGACAACTAAAACAGCCTTGAGACTCTTATACCCATAATCCAACTCAACTGTCCCTTATTGCCCTGCTGTAGAGTGTCCTCACAGACCCACTGAAGTAGCCTTGGCTGGGTCCTACCCACAATCCCTGGAACTATTGTAGCCAATAAGCCAAAGGAGGCTGGTGGACAGACATATCAGAGGACGCGCTCATCGTAATGGTTGAAATAATGGTTGGAATGTAAACCATGTGCTTGATACCTTGCCATCTATTCCATTCTAGCCATTATGATCACATCTACCTATATCTCTGCCCACCAGCCACCTCTGCAATAYGGCCCTGAGTGTCTTCTTACCCATTAGCTTTACTCTGTTGATCCTACAGCTATTGTATGCAGTAATCATGTACCTATGAACCAGAGTTAGACTATTAGCACTGAGACAGTATGCAGCTCCACTGTGTAAAGCTCACCGTACACTATCAGCTCCAATATAAATAACATGAGCAAGCCTACTTCTGATAAGCTTCACAGTAAAGTATTAAAAACAATCAATTAACCAATAAAACTGATCAAATTAGCTSATATTAACCTTTTCACACGTACCATCAAACGGGTGTGATCGTTCTACAGTGGTCCCTGTAGCGTACAATCAAACCGGTGTGATTAGAACGCTTATTTAGAACATCCAGTGTCGATTGACGCAACAATCAGCATTTGAGCTGACCACACTGTTTTTTCACAGAAACATTTTACACAAACACAGTCCTTACAAAGTTATGTCCTGAATGTGACCAGTTTATTTTTGGATGTAATGTTCAGACATTCACAGAAGTAGCTACAACATAACACAATCATCGAAACCGGAATATCTAGGCTACATTTGTTCTAGCGCTAACTGAGGAAAGATTGATGTAACACAAGTGGTCATATTTTTATAACTCGGCTGACAGAAACTACAATATGAATTAGCTAATAGCAATTACTATTTATAATTAATCACATCACGGGTGAGCTCATAATTGTTTAAAACACTTTCCAGAAATCGAAAGTAATCCAACGATTGGTAGATTGTACARGCCGCTATGTTTGTTTTTTTCGCATCAAACAAAGATAATAAGAATAAACAAGATGAGTTTGGTCTATAGTATGCATGTTGAAGGGGGTGTGTCATCTACCATCATTCACATCACATCATTCACTTCCGGAAGGTTACTTGAAAAATGAGTGAACCCTCACTCACCTCATTTTGTTATATCAACTTTGGTCCAGAAAGCATTGTACGCCAACAAACTGCCTCCACACATAGCTGGAATTAGCTTAGCTCATCATAATCAGTACAACCTTCAAAAACGTATTTTACATGTGTTCATGACATTCTATGCAAGAATCGGAATGCATGATTTGTGAGCASWACTTAAAAACATGTGAATAAAACAGTAAATGAATAAAAACGTATCTCACAAAACATGTTCTGTATTGATACAAGTGGCGCGTGCAGGCAGTCAATCACGTAACCTCTGACTTCAGCTCTGAACCATGCAGTGTTGTTGTTTATGTACGTAGCTAGTGACCTAAGCTGTAGCAATAGCAATGTCTTTCAAAAGGAGACAACTCACAAATGTGGAAATTCTGGAGATTTTTATCAATTCTGACTATGAGTCTCAGTATGAAAGTCAGGAATCAGATTCCGACAGTGAGGAGCTCCCCCAATCTTGTAGCCATTGATAACCCTGAATRAGAGGACCCCTTGTCCACTGATGAAGTCCCAGGCCCCTTTGAAGATGCTGGTGTGATGGAGGCAGACCAARGGTGGATGCAGTACAGGAGTTCTGTGGTAGCTGGAAGGCCGCCAGCCATTTTACCCCTCCTGGCACTGCTGTTTGCTTTGATTAGTCCCAATATGGATTTCAAAGCACCTTGCCATTTCCCTCTGAGGCAGAGTCCTTCAAGCTGTTTCTGACAGAGGAGCTGGTGGGAGACCTAGTCGAGCAGACCAATCGCTATGCCTTGGAGCTACAAGAGAAGAGAGAGCCAGGAGTGAGGGGGAAACTCGCTAAATGGGTGACAACCACAATTTGTGAAATGTATACCTTCCTGGTGACAGTCCTTCACAATCCCATARGCCTCACTGCATGYCATTTTCCCTGCAAAGTCCCTCAAACTGCTGCTCAAGGTAGTCACACACAGAGGCACTGCAAAGTCTGCCTGTCTGGCACCATTAGAAGGAAGCAGAGGAGGTTGACAAAGTACATGTGTTTAGCTTGTGACACACCTCTATGTATTTCACCATGCTTTGAMGAGTATCATATGCTCAAGCACTATTGAGCATATCTGCAGCAATTACTGACTGACTCTCCTGACATGTAACTTGACAGGTGACCTGCCATGATACTATGCCTTTAGAGGTGGGGGTGGAAATGCAGTTGTTGTTCAGTCACTGCATGAATATTATATATGGGATAAGCATATTCCGTTTTATTTCCTTTAACTTCTTCTTAATAGGGGGCGCCATTTCCACTTTGGGAAAAAATTGTGCCCAAATTAAACGGCCTCGCACTGTGTTCTAGATCATAGGATATGCATATTATTACTATTGGATAGAAAACACTCTGAAGTTTCTAAAACTGTTTGAATTATATCTGTGAGTAAAACAGAACTCATTTGGCAGGCAAACTTCCAAACAGGAAGTGAAAATTCTGAAATGGGTCTCTGAAGGGCTGCTCCTATTCAATTGCCTTGTATTTATGGATATGTATGCACTTCATATGCTTCACTAGATGTCAAAGGCAGTAGAACGTTGAATGAGGTGTCTAGCCTGATGTGGGACGAATGAGAGCTTTTGGAGTGCAGGTCAGCCATATTGGCAGTATTTTGCTGCGCACCTGGGAGCACATATAATTTTCTGCAATGCGTTAGGTAGACACGAAGAAATGCTCGTCTGGACGTTATTGGATACATATAGAAAAAACATCTAAAGATGGATTTTCAATGGTTTGACCAGTTTATTCGCTTTTATTATGATTTTGGAATTTTTGTTCCATGCGCAAACTTTCATGGACACGTGAGCACATTATGCTAGCCAAAGTTGCTAATTCGATAGAAGAAATTGACATTCTAAACAAAACACGATTTATTGTGGAACTAGGACTCCTGGCACTGCATTCTGATGAAAGTTCATCAAAGGTAAGAGAATATTTATGATGTTATTTCGTATTTTTGTTGAATATGTTGACTCCAACATGGCGGAGAATGGCTGAGCGTGTCTCAGATTATTGCATGCTGTGCTTTTTACTAAAGTTATTTTTTTTAAATCTAACACAGCGGTTGCATTAAGAACCAGTGTATCTTTAATTATATGTCCAACATGTATTTTTCAGCAAAGTTTATGATGAGTTTTTCTGTTAGATTACGTGATCTCCAAAATTTCTCCGGACAATTTGGAGCATTTTTGCGCCATGTTAATGTAAAACCAGGATTTGTAGCTATAAATATGCACATTTTCGAACAAAACATATATAATTTGTATAACATGATGTTATAAGACTGTCATCTGATGAAGTTTGTTCAAAGGTTAGTGATTATTTTTATCTCTATTTGTGGGTTTTGTGAAAGCTATCTTTGCGGTGAAAAAACTGGCGTTGTGTTTTGGGCTATTGTGGTGAGCTAACATAAATATGTTGTGTTTTCGCTGTAAAATATTTTAAAAATCGGACATGTTGGCTGGATTCACAAGATGTTTATCTTTCATTTGCTGTATTGGACTTGTGATTTCATGAAATTATATTATATGATATTCCCTGTGGCGCTAGGCTAGGCTATGCTAGTCAGCGTTTCTGATGAGGAGGATCCCGGATCCGGGAGGGTGATTCGGTAGAGGCTAAGTAAAACAAGTTTTTGTTGTTGTTGTTCAACCATCACCAATAGTTTAATAAAATAGATGACTATTACCTATTGGCCTATGTGTTTTCTTGCTGTGTATTCATCCAGTAAAACTGTTAATGAGTTAAAAAATATGTCCAGTTCCAGTTARGATATTGGCAAATACTGTTTGTGGTTTCTGAAAGTACAGAATAAAGAGGAATGATTAGTAATTAGAATACAATATCAGGATATAGCAATAAAACAATATTACAAGGAAGTAACATAATGAAACTGCTGTTAAAATAATATATTGAATTGACAATCACAAATGAGTTATAACAGTAACTGTTGAGCTCCACAAGGGCAGGGCAGGGCAGAACAGAGCTATGCTAAATAGGCCAAATGAAAATCTCCCATGGTCATAAGGCCAGGGTAGCTTCAAAATACAACACAAGCTAATACTTCTCTGACGCAATTAGCATTGTTCTACAGAGCTAATAGAAGAATGTAACTAGCTACATGAGCATGATTGAATATAACACCATAAAGGTTATGAAATTAGTAACGTTACCTCGCYTGTCCGCGGTAGTAAGGAATACACACAATATATTATACTCCATACATACAGTGAGCTACAGTAGAAATGACATAACACGACATACAGAAACTATTATAACATAATAAGGCACTTACTTTGATATAAACGCACACATTTCCAAAGTTATTATCATGTAGTGAAAACAACAATGAATGTGATGCGGGCCCCAGACGGAAAATGTGAACACCTGRGTGCAGGTCCTGTTTTGACTGGAGACGCGCACATTTCTGCAGACTTGATTTGCAGAAACAATTGGGAAGTGCTTGGGGAAGTTTGTTCGGGTCAGTAATGCATAAAAAGTTAATTGTCCGCAAAAGTGAAATGGCCTACTTTTATGTGAATTAATGAGGAGGCGGAACACACCTCAATTCAAACTGTTGTTAGAAAAGAAAGACTTGTGAGAAAATAATTTGAAATGAACAAATTGAAACAGTCTATAAATAATAACAGTCAGCGTGCCTTGGTTTGAGGGCAGTGCGGATTAACTGTCCTGTTGCGTAACAATTACACTTTGTAACAGTGAGCGCATTCTGACATCACGTGCATAAAACAACTCGCGTTGGGCGACCGTTAGAGATATTTTATAACTCACGTATGAAAAGCTTAACATATATAGCCTAAGAAACAAGGTTCATGAAATCAATAACTTGCTTGAAACAGATGACATTCATATTCTGACTATCTCTGAAACTCACTTTGATAATACCTTTGATGATACAGTGGTAGCAATACATGGTTATAACATCTACCGAAAAGACAGAAATGCCAATCGGGACAGTATTATGGTCCATATTCAGAACCACATTCCTGTAAAGCTTAGAGAGGATCTCAAGTGAAATACTGTTGAAGTAATATGGCTACAGGTTAATCTGCCTCACCTACAGTCAGTATTTATTAKATTTTTATTTCACCTTTATTTCACCAGGTAGGCCAGTTGAGAACAAGTTCTCATTTACAACTGCCACCTGGCCAAGATGAAGCAAAGCAGTGCGACACAAACACAGAGTTACACATGGAATAAACAAACATACAGTCAATAACACAATAGAAAAGTATATAAACAGTGTGTGCAAATGTAGTAAGATTAGGGAGGTAAGGCAATACATAGGCCATAGTGGTGAAATAATTCCAATTTAGCAATTAAACACTGGAGTGATAGATGTGCAGAAGATGAATGTGCAAGTAGAGATACTTGGGTGCAAAGGAGGAAAAATAAATAAAATACAGGTGCAGTGATCTGTGASCTGCTCTGACAGCTGGTGCTTAAAGTTAGAGAGGGAGATATGAGTCTCCAACTTCAGTGATTTTTGCAATTCGTTCCATCATTGGCAGCAGAGAACTGMAAGGAAWGYCGYCCAAAGGYGGAARTGGCTTTGGMGGTGACCAGTGAAATATACCTGCTGGAGCGTGTGCTACGGGTGGGTGCTGCTATGGTGAACAGTGAGCTAAGATAAGGCGGGGCTTTACCTAGCAAAGACTTATAGATGACCTGGAGCCAGTGGGTTTGGCGACAAATATGAAGTGAGGGCCAGCCAACGAGAGCATAAGGGTCACAGTGGTGGGTAGTATATGGGGCTTTGGTGACAAAACGGATGGCACTGTGATAGACTGCATCCATTTGCTGAGTAAGTGTTGGAGGCTATTTTGTAAATGACATAGCCGAAGTCAAGGATCGGTAGGATAGTCAGTTTTACGAGGGTATGTTTGGCAGCATGAGTGCAACAGGCCCTCCGATTTGACACACTGAACTCTGTCTGAGAAGTAGTTGGTGAACCAGGCGAGGCAGTCATTTGAGGAACCAAGGCTGTTGAGTCTGCCGATAAGAATGTGGTGATTGACAAGTCAAAAGCCTTGGCCAGGTCGATGATACTGGATAACATGTGTGAAATGCTTGATAATGTACAGTTGAAGTCGGAAGTTTACATACACCTTTTCAAATACATTTAAACTCAGTTTTCACAATTCCTGACATTTAATCCTAGTAAAAAATCCCTGTTAAGGTCAATTAGGATCACCATCACTTTATTTAAGAATGTCAGAATAATGTAGAGAGAATGATTTATTTCAACTTTTATTTCTTTCATCACATTCCCAGTGGGTCAGAAGTTTACATACACTAAATTAGTATTTGGTAACGTTGCCTTTAAATTGTTTAACGTGGATCAAACGTTTCGGGTAGCTTCCAGAAGCTTCCCACAATAAGTAGGGTGAATTTTGGCCCATTCCTCCTGACAGAGCTGGTGTAACTGAGTCAGGCTTTAGGCTTCCTTGCTCGCACACGCTTTCAGTTCTGCCCACAATTTCTATATGATTGAGATCAAGGCTTGTGATGGCCACTCCAATACCATGACTTTGTTGTCCTTAAGCCATTTTGCCACAACTTTGGAAGTATGCTTGGGGTCATTGTTCATTTGCGACCAAGCTTAACTTCCTGACTGATGTCTTGAGATGTTGCTTCAATATATCCACATAATTTTCCATCCTCATGATGCTATCTATTTTGTGAAGTGCACCAGTCCCTCCTGCGCAAAGCCCCCCACAACATGATGCTGCCACCCCCGTGCTTCACGGTTGGGATGGTTTTCTTCGGCTTGCAATCCTCACCCTTTTTCCTCCAATATAAAGATGGTCATTATGGCCAAACAGTTCAGTTTTTGTTTCATCAGACCAGAGGACATTTCTCCAAAAAGTTGATCTTTGTCCCCATGTGCAGTTGCAAGCCGTAGTCTGGCTTTTTATGGCGGTTTTGGAGCAGTGACTTCTTCCTTGCTGAGTAGCCTTGCAGGTTATGTTGATATAGGAATCGTTTAACTGTGGATATACTGTAACGGCTGATTTCTTCCTCTTCCTCCTCCTCTTCGTCATAATTTATTTGCAAATTATGGTGGAAAATATGTACACTGCTCAAAAAAATAAAGGGAACACAAAAATAACACATCCTAGTCTGAATGAATGAAATATTCTTATTAAATATATTTTGCTTTACATAGTTGAATGTGCTGACAACAAAATCACACAAAAATTATCAATGGAAATCAAATTTATCAACCCATGGAGGTCTGGATTTGGAGTCACACTCAAAATTAAAGTGGAAAACCACCACAGGCTGATCCAACTTTGATGTAATGTCCTTAAAACAAGTCAAAATGAGGCTCAGTAGTGTGTGTGGCCTCCACGTGCCTGTATGACCTCCCTACAACTCCTGGGCATGCTCCTGATGAGGTGGCGGATGGTCTCCTGAGGGATCTCCTCCCAGACCTGGACTAAGCATCCGCCAACTCCTGGACAGTCTGTGGTGCAACGTGGCATTGGTGGATGGAGCGAGACATGATGTCCCAGATGTGCTCAATTGGATTCAGGTCTGGGAACGGGCGGGCCAGTCCATAGCATCAATGCCTTCCTCTTGCAGGAACTGCTGACACACTCCAGCCACATGAGGTCTAGCATTGTCTTCATTAGGAGGAACCCAGGGCCAACTGCACCAGCATATGGTCTCACAACGGGTCTGAGGATCTCATCTCGGTACCTAATGGAGTCAGGCTACCTCTGGCGAGCACATGGAGGGCTGTGCGGCCCCAAAGAAATCCACCCCACACCATGACTGACCCACCGCCAAATCAGTCATGCTGGAGGATGTTGCAGGCAGCAGAACGTTCTCCATGGCGTCTCCAGACTCTGTCACATCTGTCACGTGCTCAGTGTGAACCTGCTTGCATCTGTGAAGAGCACAGGGCGCCAGTGGCGAATTTACCAATCTTGGTGTTCTCTGGCAAATGCCAAACGTCCTGCACGGTGTTGGGCTGTAAGCACAACCCCCACCTGTGGACGTCGGGCCCTCATACCACCCTCATGGAGTCTGTTTCTGACCGTTTGAGCAGACACATGCACATTTGTGGCCTGCTGGAGGTCATTTGCAGGGCTCTGGCAGTGCTCCACCTGCTCCTCCTTGCACAAAGGCGGAGGTAGCGGTCCTGCTGCTGGGTTGTTGCCCTCCTACGGCTCCTCCACGTCTCCTGATGTACTGGCCTGTCTCCTGGTAGCGCCTCCATGCTCTGGCCACTACGCTGACATTC
>NC_036855.1:47256039-47337246 GCF_002910315.2 Salvelinus sp. IW2-2015 | reverse complement strand
CATGATGCTATCTATTTTGTGAAGTGCACCAGTCCCTCCTGCAGCAAAGCCCCCCACAACATGATGCTGCCACCCCCGTGCTTCACGGTTGGATGGTTTTCTTCGGCTTGCAATCCTCACCCTTTTTCCTCCAAATATAAAGATGGTCATTATGGCCAAACAGTTCAGTTTTTGTTTCATCAGACCAGAGGACATTTCTCCAAAAAGTTGATCTTTGTCCCCATGTGCAGTTGCAAGCCGTAGTCTGGCTTTTTTATTGCGGTTTTGGAGCAGTGACTTCTTCCTTGCTGAGTAGCCTTGCAGGTTATGTTGATATAGGAATCGTTAACTGTGGATATACTGTAACGGCTATTTCTTCCTCTTCCTCCTCCTCTTCGTCATAATTATTTGCAAATTATGGTGGAAAATATGTACACTGCTCAAAAAAATAAGGGAACACAAAAATAACACATCCTAGATCTGAATGAATGAAATATTCTTATTAAATATATTTTGCTTTACATAGTTGAATGTGCTGACAACAAAATCACACAAAAATTATCAATGGAAATCAAATTTATCAACCCATGGAGGTCTGGATTGGAGTCACACTCAAAATTAAAGTGGAAAACCACACCACAGGCTGATCCAACTTGATGTAATGTTCCTTAAAACAAGTCAAAATGAGGCTCAGTAGTGTGTGTGGCCTCCACGTGCCTGTATGACCTCCCTACAACTCCTGGGCATGCTCCTGAGTAGGTGGCGGATGTCTCCTGAGGGATCTCCTCCCAGACCTGGACTAAAGCATCCGCCAACTCCTGGACAGTCTGTGTGCAACGTGCATTGGTGGATGGAGCGAGACATGATTCCCAGATGTGCTCAATTGGATTCAGGTCTGGAACGGGCGGGCCAGTCCATAGCATCAATGCCTTCCTCTGCAGGAACTGCTGACACACTCCAGCCACATGAGGTCTAGCATTGTCTTGCATTAGGAGGAACCCAGGGCCAACTCCACCGCATATGGTCTCACAACGGGTCTGAGGATCTCATCTCGGTACCTAATGGCAGTCAGGCTACCTCTGGCGAGCACATGGAGGGCTGTGCGGCCCCAAAGAAATGCCACCCCACACCATGACTGACCCACCGCCAAATCAGTCATGCTGGAGGATGTTGCAGGCAGCAGAACGTTCTCCATGGCGTCTCCAGACTCTGTCACATCTGTCACGTGCTCAGTGTGAACCTGCTTGCATCTGTGAAGAGCACAGGGCGCCAGTGGCGAATTTACCAATCTTGGTGTTCTCTGGCAAATGCCAAACGTCCTGCACGGTGTTGGGCTGTAAGCACAACCCCCACCTGGACGTCGGGCCCTCATACCACCCTCATGGAGTCTGTTTCTGACCGTTTGAGCAGACACAGCACATTTGTGGCCTGCTGGAGGTCATTTTGCAGGGCTCTGGCAGTGCTCCACCTGCTCCTCCTTGCACAAAGGCGGAGGTAGCGTCCTGCTGCTGGGTTGTTGCCTCCTACGGCCTCCTCCACGTTCTCTGATGGACTGGCCTGTCTCCTGGTAGCGCCTCCATGCTCTGGACACTACGCTGACAGACACAGCAAACCTTCTTGCCACAGCTCGCATTGATGTGCCATCCTGATGAGCTGCACTACCTGAGCCACTTGTGTGGGTTGTAGACTCCGTCTCATGCTACCACTAGGTGAAAGCACCGCACATTCAAAAGTGACCAAAACATCAGCCAGGAAGCATAGGAACTGAGAAGTGGTCTGTGGTCACCACCTGCAGAACCACTCCTTTATTGGGGGTGCTTGCTAATTGCTTATAATTTCCACCTTTTGTCTATTCCATTTGCACAACAGCATGTGAAATTTATTGTCAATCAGTGTGCTTCCTAAGTGGACAGTTTGATTTCACAGAAGTGTGATTGACTTGGAGTTACATTGTGTTGTTTAAGTGTTCCCTTTATTTTTTTGAGCAGTGTATTTGGTCACCTACAAACATGCAAGATTTCTGGCTCTCACAGACCTGTAACTTCTTCTTTAAGAGGCTCCTCTGTCCTCCACTCGTTACCTGTATTAATGGCACCTGTTTGAACTTGTTATCAGTTATAAAAGCACCTGTCCACAACCTCAAACAGTCACACTCCAAACTCCACTATGGCCAAGACCAAAGAGCTGTCAAAGGACACCAGAAACAAAATTGTAGACCTCTGTGTTTGGAGGAAGAAGAAGGATATTACAACCCCAAGAACACCATCTCAACCGTGAAGCATAGAGGTGGAAACATCATTCTTTGGGGATGCTTTTCTGCAAAGGGGACAGGACGACTGCACCGTATTGAGGGAGGATGGATGGGGCATGTATCACGAGATCTTGGCCAACAACCTCCTTCCCTCAGTAAGAGCATTAAGATGGGTCGTGGCTGGGTCTTCCAGCATGACAACGACCCGAAACACACAGCCAGGGCAACTAAGGAGTGGCTCCATAAGAAGCATCTCAAGGTCCTGGAGTGGCCTAGCCAGTCTCCAGACCTGAACCCAATAGAAAATCTTTGGAGGGAGCTGAAAGTCCGTATTGCCCAGCGACAGCCCGAAACCTGAAGGATCTGGAGAAGGTCCGTATGGAGGAGTGCCAAAATCCCTGCTGCAGTGTGTGCAAACCTGGTCAAAACTACAGGAAACATATGATCTCTGTAATTGCAAACAAAGGTTTCTGTACCAAATATTAATCTGCTTTTTCTGATGTATCAAATACTTATGTCATGCAATAAAATGCAAATTAATTACTTAAAAATCATACAATGTGATTTTCTGGATTTTTGTTTTAATTCCGTCTCTGACAGTTGAAGTGTACCTATGATAAAAATTACAGACCTCTACATGTTTGTTAGTAGGAAAACTGCAAAATCGGCAGTGTTTCAAATACTTGTTCTCCCTACTGTATGTACATACTCCTCAATTGGCCCAACCAACCAGTGCTCCCGCACATTGGCTAACCGGGCTATCTGCATTGTGTCCCGCCACCACCACCCACTCTTTACGCTACTGCATCTCTCTGTTCAGCATAAATGCATAGTCACTTTAACCATATCTACATGTACATACTACCTTAATCAGCCTGACTAACCAGTGTCTGTATGTAGCCTCGCTACTTTTTTCCACTGTCTTTTTACTGTTGTTTTTATTTCTTTACTTACCTATTGTTCACCTAATACCTTTTTGCACTATTGGTAAGAGCCTGTAAGTAAGCATTTCACTGTAAGGTCTACACCTGTTGTATTCGGCGGACTTGACAAAAAAACTTTGATTTGATTTGATGTATGTAGCCATGAACTGCTTTGAAGACTGGTCATGGATCACATCAATACCATTATCCCAGAAACCCTAGACCCACTCCAATTTGCATACTGCACCAACAGATCCACAGATGATGCAATCTCTATTGCACTCCACACTGCCCATTCACACCTGGACAAAAGGAACACCTATGTGAGAATGCAATTCATTGACTACAGCTCAGCTTTCAACTCCAGGTGGTAAGGGTAGGTAACAAAACATCCGCCATGCTGATCCTCAACACAGGGGCCCCTCAGGGGTGTGTGCTCAGTCCACTCCTGTTCTCGCTGTTCACTCATGACTGCACAGCCAGGCATGACTCCAACACCATCATTAAGTTTGCTGATGACACAACAACGGTAGGCCTGATCACCGACAACGATGAGAATCTATAAGGAAGAGGTCAGAGACCTGACCTTGTGGTGCAAGAACAACAGCATCTTCCTCAACGTGTTCAAAACAAAGGAGATGATCGTGGACTACAGGAAAYGGAGGACAGAGCACACCCATATTCTCATCGACGGGGCTGTAGTGGAGCAGGTTGAGAACTTCAAGTTCRTTGGCGTCCAAATCACCAACAAACTAACATGGTCCAAGCACACTGAGACTGTTGTGAAGAGGGCACGACAAGAGGGCACGACAACGGCCCAGTACATCACCGGAGCCAAGCTTCCTGCCATCAATGACCTCTATACCAGGCGGTGTCAGAGGAAGGCCCTAAAAATTGTCAAAGACTCCAGCCACCCTAGTCATAGACTGTTCTCTCTGCTACCGCACGGCAAGCGGTACCGGAGCGCCATGTCTAGGTCCAAGAGGCTTCTAAACAGCGTCTACCCCCAAGCCATAAGACTCCCAAATAGCTAATCAAATCACAACCAGGACTATGCATAATCACAAAAATAACTATATCTACATGTACATATTACCTCAATTACCTCGACACCGGTGCCCTCGCACATTGACTCTGTACCGATACCCCCTGTATATAGCCCCGCTATTGTTATTTACTGCTGCTCTTTAATTATTTGTTATTCTTATCTCTTACCCCCCCCCCTTTTATTAGGTATTTTCTTAAAATAGCATTGTTGGTTAAGGGCTTGTAAGTGAGCATTTCACTGTAAGATCTACACCTGTTTTATTCGGCACATGTGACAAATAACATTTGATTTGATTTACAATACGTTTTCTAGTGATTCTTATGTTGATGATGTAAAGAATATTTGCTGGTCTGTGGTGTGTAATGAGGAGCAACCAGACTCTGCACTTGACACATTTATACAATTGCTTACTATTAAGCATGTACCCAGGCAGTATTGAGTAACCTGGAAAAAGGTGCCCATTTCAAACGGCCTCGTACTCAATTCTTGCTCGTACAATATGCATATTATTATTACTATTGGATAGAAAACACTCTACGGTTTCTAAAACCGTTTGAATTATTTCTCTGAGTGAAACAGAACTCATTCTGCAGCCCACTTCCTGACAGGAAGTGAGATTTTCTGAAATCGAGGTCTCTGTTCAAAGGCTTGCCTTATAAATGGGCATGATACGTATTGGTATACATGCATGTCATACACCTTCCCTAGATGTCAAGAGGAAGTGAGAGAAGAAATGAAGTGATTTATCTTGGTCTGAGGTCGAATAAATCTTCTTGGAATGATATGTCCGCCATTTCCTGTTTTTTCGAAGCGCGAAGATGAACTGGAATCGCCTTCTGGAAAGCTGTCGTTATAGGCGAATACTATTCCGGCTTTGATTTTATTTGATACATGTTACAATATCATCGTAAAGTATGTTTTTTCAATATAGTTTTATTAGATTATTGAAATTTATTCGGGACGTTAGGCGTGTTGCGTTGTTTGACTTTGTTCACCGAAGGAGAGCTTCGCGCCACTGGGCCAGTGTGCTTGCTAATTCAAGAGGGAAAGAGGTCGTTCTAAACCCAAACAACGACTGTTCTGGACAAAGGACCCCTTGTACAACATTCTGATGGAAGATCACCAAAAGTAGGACACATTTGGGATGCTATTTCATATATCTGTCGAACTGTGCTATCGCTACCGTTTGCCTTGAATCAATGCTGTTGTGTGTTAGCTATTGTAGTAAGCTAATAAACGCTATATTGTGTTTTCTGTAAAACACTTAAAAAAATCGGAAATATGGCTGTATTCAAGATCTTTGTCTTTCATTTGCTATACACCATATATTTTTCAGAAATGTTTATGATGAGTATTTAGGTATGTACGTTGGTGTCTGTAATTACTCTGGTTGCTTCGGTGCTATTTCTGACGGAGCTGTGATGGTAGCATCAATGTAAAACTGATTTATACTCAAATATGCACATTTTTCTAACAAAACATAGATTTATTGTGTAACATGTTATAGGACTGTCATCTGATGAAGTTGTTTTTGTATTGGTTGGATTTGGTTAGTTAGGATTGGTTTAGTTGGTGTTTCATGCTACCCTGTGCTGAAAAATGTCTGTCCTTTTTTCTATTTGGTGGTGAGCTAACATAAATATACGTGGTGTTTTCGCTGTAAAACATTTAAAAATCGGACATGTTGGCTGGATTCACAAGATGTTTATCTTTCAAATGCTGTATTGGACTTGTTAATGTGTGAAAGTTAAATATTTCTAAAAAATATATTTTGAATTTCGCGCCCTGCACTTGAGCTGGATGTTGTCATAAGTGTACCGGTGTCGGGCTTGCAGCCTGAAGAAGTTAAGAAACATGAAACATATTGTAAATCCTCTTGGATTGATGAGGAATTTAAACATGTTTTGTTTGAGAGGGATGAGGCAAAAGGTATGACAAATACGTCTGTTAGCTCAGGAAGGTCCCTTGGAAATCTGGATTCCAATGAAAACCCATTGAAAGAGAGTGACCTAAAAGAAAGAAAATCTGAATGGTTTGTCCTCTGGGTTTTTGCCTGCCAAATAAGTTATGTTATAGTCACGGACATGCTTCAAACAGTTTTAGAAACGTCAGAGTGTTTTCTATCCAATACTAATAATAATATGCATATATTTGCATCTGGGACTGAATAGGAGGCAGTTTACTCTGGGCACGCTTTCATCCAAATGTGAAAATGCTATCCTAGAGAAGTTAAATCATGAATTTACTGTGGTTAACTTCTCTAGGATAGGGGCAGCATTTTCACTTTTTTTTGTTGAGGTCACTCTCTTTTCAATGGATTTTCATTGGGAATCCAGATTTCTAAGGACTTCCTGCAGTTCCTATCGCTTCCACTGGATGTCAAATCTTTAGATTGGTTGAGGTTTTTCCTTTGAGAATGAAGAAGTAGCCATGTTCAGAATGAGGCTCCAGTGAAGTGTACTGTTTGTTAGAGGCGCGTGACCAGAAAGCATGCTACACATTGTTTTCTCCGGTATTGAACACACATCATCCCGTCTTCAATTTTATAGTTATTTTGTAAAAAAATACCTAAAGTTGTATTACAAAAGTAGTTTGAAATGTTTGGACAAGCTTACAGGTAACTTTTGAGATATTTTGTAGTCACGTTGTCCAAGTTGGAACCGGTGTTTTTCTGGATCAAACGCGCCAAATAAATGACATTTTGGATATATTTGACGGAATTAATTGAACAAAAGCACCATTTGTGATGTTTATGGGACATTTGGAGTGCCAACAGAAGAAGCTTGTCAAAGGTAAGGCATGAATTATATCTTTATTTCTGCGTTTTGTGTCGCGCCGGGAGGTTGAAATATGATGGTCTGGGATTGTTAGCTGGGTGCTATCCGCAGATAATAGCATTGTTTGCTTTCGCCGTAAAGCATTTTTTTAATCTTACATGTTGGCTGGATTCACAACCAGTATAGCTTTGATTTGGTATATTGAATGTGTGATTTCATGAAAGTAAAATTCTTTTAGTAATTTATTTGAATTTGGCTCTGCATTTTCACTGGATGTTGGCCAGGTGGGACGCTACCGTCCCACATATCCAGAGAGGTTATCACATTTTTTGGAAAGCTGAGTTCAATTTCACTAGCCACACCCAGACCTGATTACTGCCAGACCTGTTGAATCAAGAAATCACTTAAATAGAACCTGTCTGACAAAGTGAAGTAGGCCAAGATCTCAAAAAGCAAGACATCATGCCGGATTCAAAGAAATTCAGGAACAGATGAGAAACAAAGTAATTGACATCTATCAGTCTGGAAAGGGTTACAAATCAATTTATAAAGCTTTGGGACTCCAGCAAACCACGGTGAGAGCCATTATCCACAAATGGAGAAAACTTGGAACAGTGGTTTGGCCGGCCTACCAAAATTACCTAGAGCGCAGCGACGACTCATCCAAGAGGTCACAAAAGAACCCCCACAACATCTAAAGAACTGCAGGCTCACATTGCCTCAGTTAAGGTCAGTGTTCATGACTCAACCATAAGAAAGAGACTGGGCAAAAATGGCATCCATGGCAGAGTTAAGGCGAAAACCACTGCTGACCAAAAAGGACATAAAGGCTCGTCTCACTTTTGGCAAAAAACATCTTGATGATCCCAAGACTTTTGGGAAAATATTCTGTGGACTGACGAGACAAAAGTAGAACTTTTTGGAAGATGTGCGTCCCGTTACATCTGGCGTAAAAGTAACACAGCATTCAGAAAAAGAACATCATACCAACAGTCAAATATGGTGGTGGTAGTGTGATGGTCTGGGGCTACTTCAGGACCTGGACGACTTGCTGTGATTGATGGAACCATGAATTCTGCTCTCTACCAAAAATCCTGAACTAGAGTGTCCGGCCATCAGTTCCTGACCTCAAGCTGAAGCGCACTTGGGTTCTGCAGCAGGACAATGATCCAAACACATCAGCAAGTCACCTCTGAATGGATTAAAAAACTAAATGAAGGTTTTGGAGTGGCCTAGTCAAAGTCCGGACTTGAATCCGATTGAGATGCTGTGGCGTGACCTTAAAAAGGCGGTTCATGCTCGAAAACCCTCCAATGTGGCTGAATTAAAAGAATTCTGCAAAGAAGAGTTGGCCAAAATTCTTCCACAGCGATGTGAAAGACTCATTGCCAGTTATCGCAAACGCTTGATTGCAGTTGTTGCTGAGGGTGGAACAACCAGTTATTTAGGGGGCAATTACTTTTTCACATAGGGCCATGACGGTTCGGATAGCTTTTTTCCCTTAATAAATAAAATCATCACTTAAAAACTGCATTTTGTGTTTACTTGGGTTAAATTTGTTTGATGATCTGAAACATTTAAGTGTGACAAATGTGCAAAAAAATAAGAAATCAGGAAGGGGGCAAATACTTTTTCACAGCACTGTATGTATGCGAATGACTCAACACTATACACGTCAGCTACTARAGCTACTGAAATGACTGCAACACTTAAAGAGCTGCAGTTTGTTTCAGAATGGGTGGCAAGGAATAAGTTATTGCTAAATATTTCAAAAACTAAAAGCATTGTATTTAGGACAAATCATTCACTAAACCCTAAACCTCAACTAAATCGTTGTGTAATGAATAATGTGAAAAATGAGCACGTTGAGGTGACTAAACTGCTTGGAGTAACCCTGGACTGTAAACTGTCATGGTCAAAACATATTGATAAAACAGTAGCTAAGATGGCGAGAAGTCTGTCTATAATAAAGCGCTTCTTAACACTATCAACAAGGCAGGTCCAACAGGCCTTAGTTTTGTCACACCTAGACTACTGTTCAGTAGTGTGGTCAGGTGCCACAAAGAAGGACTTAGGAAAATTATTATTGGCTCAGAACAGGGCAGCACAGCTGGCCCTTAAAAGTACTCTGGGAGCTAACATTAATGATATGCATGTCAATCTCTCATGGCTCTAAGTGGAGGAGAGATTGACTTCATCACTACTGGTTTTTGTAATGTTGACAAGCTGAATGTACCGAGCTGTCTGTTTAAAATACTAGCACACAGCTCGGACACCAGAGGTCTCTTCACAATCACCAAGTCCAGAACAGACTATGGGAGGCGCACAGTACTACATAGAGCCATGACTACATGGAACTCTATTCCACATCAGGTAACTGAMGAAAGCAGTAGAATCAGATACAAAAACAGGTAACAATACAACATATGGAACACCAGGGACTGTGAAAAGACACACACAAAGGTACTTACACACACATGTGCACACAAGCGCTTGCACACACACTCTATACACACATACATTGTAATATTGTTGTATGGTGGTATTATACTGTACATGTTTTATTGTAGATATGTAGTGGTGCATTAATGTTATATGATGAACTGCTTTATATTTTGTTTTATATATAATGTAAGTGCCTTCATGTTTTTYGACCTCAGGAAGAGTAGCTGCTGCCTTAAATACAAATCAATACAAATACTGAACAAATACATTTTGTTTCTGAAATGTCCTGCTAATGCCAGAGGTAGTTGAACATCTCATCAGCCAAGCTCTCTCTCAGGCATCTACTGTATGGAATGGGCCAGGCATCTCACATACCCTCATATCCACTCAACCATAGAGATAATATAATTCACTATAATTCAGAAATCTAGGTACAGATCTAGGATCAGCTTCCCCTCCCACAACCTTAACCATTAGTGTGGGAAATGCTAAACTCACCCAAGATCAGCATGCAGGGGCAACTTCACTCTACTCCTAGTCCTCTTTGCAATAAAGAAATACAACTTCCACATACACAAAACAAGCTCTCAAAACCCAGCTAGTTCAGAGTCTTCTACCCAAAGACCCAGTCAAATAGTTCACAGCTGCCTACCTTCACAGTATGTGGAGTCCCCATGGATGGAGGCAAAGCCGCTCTTGCACTCACACTCCGCTCTGGTATTCCGGTTTTTACACTCCGAATTRTCCCCACAAATGAGTCCCTCTGAGCAGAAGTCGTAGCCTGGGAGAGAGGGGGACAAACTTCTGACTCAACAGTCTGGGTTTGACTGGGATCACACAGGGTGCTGACAGTAGGGTTGGGCAAAGTGGTGAGGTAGAAAATGAGCCGGCATTCCTGGAAAAAGCTTGTAACCCAAAATCAAATTTTCAGGAATTAGAGAATATGTTGTTGATCTATCACCATATTCTAACACAAACTCAAAAGTTCACAAAACTATAGTACCAAGAGCAAAGAATGGGCCATGGAAACGCTATGATTTTTTGGAACGCTTTGAGTTTGTAGCTTTCCCCAGACAAACACACAATAAATAATCTACAGGAAAAATGCCTGCTGAGAAGAGCGAGTGTAATCCATCAAACAGGTGCACACAGACAGACAGCCAATCTACCAGACAACCAGACAGATGATTGACAGACACAGAGAGGCAGGCAGGCAGACACAGGCCTGCATGTACAGTAGACGACTCAGTCGTCTCCTCTCTTGATCTGAACCCATCTCTCCCTTCATTCCCAGTAATGAGTAGTGCCAGTCCAACTCTCTGTGAAATCCCCCCTCTGAACCTCTGAAATCCCCCCGCAACGCAAGCTGGTGGATTTTTTCTAGTCGGGCAGTGTTGCACATGTCTGTCCACGAAGGAGTATAGGGCCTGGTAGAACTGGAGAGCAGGGTGGCTGCATTACAACTAAAGGTGGCGCAGAGACTGCTGTACCATACTGATGTCGGCTGGAGTGAACCAGAATGCACGCTGATGGATTAGGGTTGGACCGGCAGCTGTTCATCATGAGACTGGAGAGGCTGAGTACAGCAGGTCTCTCTGATTTTTACTCTGCAGTGCTGAGGGCCTGGCAGCTGCTAAGGACCACACGAGAAGGCGGTTTGGAGCCTGGGCTGTGGGTGTGTGGAGGAGCCTATCTTCCAGAATCTAGACATCCTTTTGAGATTGGTTCAATCGGCCATCCTGCAGAAGCGACTGATGGCAGCGGGTTTACTGGGTGACCTTCGGATGCGGAGGGGTATAAGCCTCGGAAGTCCTGGCACAACATACAGGACTAACATCTCTTAGGCTGCTGGAGAAATTCCTGGGGGAGGTCCAGGAGGCACTYTCTGAGGTAAGGGGGGTGTTGCAGCAGCCAAAGGGGGATGGGCCACAATGTTTCCGCCACTGAAGATGACAGCAGAGACTGGAGKCTGGCAAGAGGGTATGGAGGACTTGTTACATTTTAACACTCCAAGCCTGGGGGAGTTTGAGGGAGTGGGAGGTAAAGCCCTCTACAACCTCTGCATTAACGTGAGGAACATTAGGAGCCTAACAGGAGTGAAGGCACATCAGTGGTAGGGGAAATGTGTGGCAGAGAGTGTGGTGGGTTTTAGATAGAGAGGCTCTACAAACTCCCAGTACCAAAGATATCAGGGGACCTCCAGTGGAGGGTTCTACATGGAGACCTGGCCACTAACAGCTGGTTGGCATGGGGCGACCCGGGAGTCGGACAGYTTTGTCCTTTCTGTGTCATGAGTGAAACTGTGCATCATGTTTTCTGTGTGCCTCAGGTTAATGGCATTAATGTCTCTGTTGGAATGTCTGTGTGAGAGGTAGGGGGTGGAGTTTACTGTCGGGATGTTTATAATGGAGTACAGGTATTCGAATAAGGAAAAGGCCAAATGTGTGTTAGAATTTTTGTTTGCTCAGGCAAAGTTGGTTATTTGGCTAACAAGGAGGAACGGGGTCAAAGGTGGGGGGATAACAGACCCTTTACTATTATTTAATGGGATGGTCTCTGTGCGCCTTAGAGTGGAATTTGAGTTCCATGAAATGATAAAAAGTGTGGAGATGTTTCAGGAGATATGGTGTGTTGGTGAGGCCGTCTGTATAGCTGGGGAGAATGGGTTGGATATACGGTTGTAGAAGTGGTGAGGTTTTGGTTATTGTGATGTATGATGTTGTGTGGTATCAAGGGGTAGAGGGCAAGGTGATATTTATTTCTGAAAGGGGGGGGGGGGGGCGGTGGTGGTTGTGAGGTTAACGAAATGAGTATGTATCATTAAAGAAAAACTAAAAGTCTCTTTCCCTCTGACATGTTTTTCTCTCTTTATCCCTCCCTTTCCTTCTCTGTAATCTCGCTCTCTGCATATACTCTCTTTCTCTGACATTTTTCTCTCTCTTTCTCCCTCCCTCTGTCTTTCTTTCTCTGTCATATTCTCTCTTTCTCTACCTCCCTCCCTCCCTCTTTCTCAGAAGAGGTCTTACATGTACAAAGAATCAGAGAGTCAGAGGTGGAAGTTTGGCTGATGCCACGAAGGAGATAGAAAGGAAACGCACAGTGGTTATTCAGGTAAAACTTGTGTCATATGGTAGCACACCTTGCGGGCTGCCACATAATTCCATGGCACGTTATTTAATTGTCAGCCATTGTTGCCATTAATGCTAGTTAGTGTTAGTTTGAGCACCAGAGGGCATCTTTGATAAGCATTTGACAGTCTTTAATATTGGCTGTACTAGAGAATTTAAAACCTTTTTTTGTAAGAACATAGTATATGGGATTGATTTTTAGAAACAGCTTAAATAATTMGATTAATATTATGGTGTTTCTATTCAAATACATTTTTTAAATGAAACCCTCAGAAAATATGGCGCTGTACAACTTGACRGGTCGGGAGTAGGCTACAGCACTAAGTGCATAACATGTCCACACCCTAATTGTAGTCTAACCAATACCCAAATGGAGATTCAGTGAAAATAAAAAMCTCATTGATTTATCAAGACCAGTCCCCATGCTTGTCTCAGAGCAGTGCGAAATGGTGRTGAAATAGTTGACTACACGCGGGTAGGCTATTGCTTCAAATCCTATTGCTTCTAACTTCAATATGCTTAAATGCAACAATGTCACAATAATTGAACACACACAATTCTTAAAACTCTAATGCTTTAATATTTAATCATTTCTGCCCTCCAAATTCATACTCATTATATAAATAGGCCCATGTGCACCTTGATATTGGGGGTGCGCCATGTGGCCGTGGGTAACGGGGAAAGGGGGTGCGCCAGAATTCAGTTTGCTACGGTTGTTTTCTCTCCCTGTTTTTAGAGGGAGAGAAACCAAAAGCCCACCGCCCGGTCAAACCCTCCCTTAACTCGGACYACGCTGGGCCAATTGTGTGTCGCCTCATGGGTCTCCCAGTCGCGGCCGGAACGGGTATCGAACTAGCATCTGTAGCAATGCAGTGTCTTAGACCACTGCGCCACTCAGGAGGCCCCATCCACAAAGTTTTTAATGCTGATCAATTGCCTTGCACAAAGTATCAAGATACTAAAATATTACTTAAACAGGACTTTTAAAGAATTTAATTTAAAAGTTCATTTTATTTTTTTATCACAAAACAATGAGAAAAATATGGAAAAATAAATAATTAATGAAATGTTAATTATATAAAGAAGCCCGTGTCYGCCCAAGCCCGATCATCATCAAGAGATATGCTGGACCCTATGTCAGAGAGGTGTTTTTGGGATCACATCGTGTCTMTTGTTCTGCTAATAGCCCTTGAGAATCATGTTTTGAAAAGGCCTCCAGGGCTGACAGAGAAGTTCCTTACTTTTCCCCCCTTCCACTTGTCTCTTCRATTTATTCCCATAGTAATTCGTGATGGTTTGCATTGCAAATGAGGGCATAAACTGGGTCAAGATGCCAACAGAGTAAGTAGACCTGTAGTAAAATAAAGGTTAAATAAAATATATAAACCTACAACACTTTTAACAGCACATTACTCAACACTAGTGAGACTCATGTCGCCTACAGTAGGCCTACAGTATATCTCCAAAAATGTTTTTCAATGACGTGACTCTCCGTCAATAATTAAATTTTGAGGATTGGAGGATTCTAAATTAATATCTAAGGGGCATTTTTATGAGGGCAAACCTGATCTGTGAGAATATCTAAGGGGTTTTATATAATTATATATATTATACATATATAGTGCACTTATAATAAAAGTGACAGCCATTGAAAACYTTATAAGGTGAAATCCTCCCAGATTGCAGTTCCTAGGGCTTCCACTAGATGTCAACAGTCTTTAGAAAGAGTTTCTGGCTGGTTTTTGGAAAAATGAGCCAGAAATTGTAGTTTTTTTGTAGTGGCTCCCATTTTGGCTTTAGTGTTTCCAAGCGTGTGGAAGAGAGCACGTTCTTTGGTATTTTTCTCCAGTAAAGTCAATAACGATTCTCCGTCTTAAATTTTATCGTTTATTTACGTATTAGGGTACCTAAGGTTTGATTATAAACGTTGTTTGACTTGTTTGGAAAAGTTTATTAGTAACGTTTGGGATTCATTTTGTATGCATTTTGATGGAGGGAAACTGGCTGGATTATTAACTGAAGCGCGCCAGCTAAACTGAGTTTTTATGGATATAAAGAAGGACATTATCGAACAAAAGGACCATTTGTGATGTATCTGGGACCTTTTGGAGTGCCAACAGAAGAAGATCATCAAAGGCAAGGCATTTATTATATCGCTATTTCTGACTGTCGTGGCGCACRTGCCTGGTTGAAATATGTTTGTCATGCTTTTGTATGCGGGGCYCTGTCCTCAGATAATCGCATGGTGTGCTTTCGCCGTAAAGCCTTTTTGAAATCTGACACAGCGGCTGGATTAACAAGAAGTTAAGCTTTATTTTGATGTATTACACTTCTGATTTTATGAAAGTTAAATATTTATAATTCTGTAGTTTGAGTTTCGCGCTCTGCAATTTCACCAGATGTTGGCCAGGTGGGACGCTACAGTCCCACCTGCCCATAAGAAGTTAATCACTGGGCTGGTCCAATGGAAGACAACGGGTTTTAAGGGTGGGACCAATGATAGACGAAGATGAGGAATGATTCATACTCAGTAAATGTTGGGCAGCGGAAGATGACGGCTCAGCCAATGAGATACTGCAAGGGGAGAGGGAATGAGGGCTGAACCAATAGCAAGCAACTTTAAATTTGAAGGACCAACCTTTGCAGATGTTACAGCACCTGTTGTCAGGTAGGATCTGTTCCTTGAGGGTGCAGTTGAGCTCTGGACAGTTCTCTGTCACTCTCACCATCATCCCGTTCTGCAAACACAAACCAAAMACACACATTCAAGCAAATAAATTCATTACAACTTTATTTGTCCCCTCAGGGGCAATTAACAATAGATTAGAATTAGCATGTTAGCGATATGTTGTTTCCAATAATTACATGATGTCAAACAATTATTGACTTTCGTAGCATATGGAAAAGCACAGATGCAAAAGAGAAACAGACCCTTTTTAAATATGACCAGGAAGTCWAAAGTCAAAATGTTTCATATTYAATGTACAGTGTTATACTGTATGTAAGTTGGTTGTTTGAGTAAATTAGTGTGCTTGCATCCTTGTAGAAGAAGGATAATTACATTTTAGACTGACCCTCAACACTTGCAAAAACAAACTACAGAATAATGGCACATTACCCACAAAATGAATGTAAATGCATAGAGACAGGGATATACACAGATTCACAAAGAAAGGGAGAGAACGCAGGCTCTCGCCTCTATAAAACGGTCTTCCTCATCCAGAAATGGGCTTTCGAAATAAATAGCTACAAGTACAGTTACACGCGTCAATTTGTCTCAGGTTCCGCTCCTCCATGGTCCCTGTGTGCCTCTCAAATTTCAAAGTTACTTCAAAGTCACCCCCTTCCAGGTGCGACACCAACTGGAACTGTGTCCCAAATGGCACAATATTCCCTATATAGTGCACTACATTTGACCAGAGCCCTATTACCCCTGGTGAAAAGTAGTGTCATATTTTTTATATTTTATTTATTCCCGTATCCAGATTAGATGCTGCCAAGGCAGCAGCTACTCTTCCTGTGGTCCAATCACAATTACATACAATAAAACAATACATAACACTACACACTACTCTAAAATGACATATCTACAATACAAAATCAATAATACAGCAAAATAACAATATTAAAATGTATGTGTATGTGTGTTAGCATGTGTTTGAGAATGCAGTGTGTGTGTGTGTGTGTTTGTCTCTTCACAGTCTATGCTGTTCTGATTTAACTGCTTGACTGAGTTACATGATGTGGGCAATTGTCCTGGCTCGCAGTCGGAGTTCCAATTCATCCCAAAGGTGTTCAAATGGGGTTGAGGTCAGAGCTCTGTGCAGGCCAGTCAAGTTCTTCCACACCGATCCCAACAAACCATTTCTGTATGGACCTCACATTGTGCACAGGGGGCATTGTCATGTTGAAACAGGAAACTGTTGCACAAAGTTGAAAGCCGCCGAAAATGCAGTGTTTCTATGTCAAACGGTTTTGTTATATTTCAGTCTTTTGAGATGTACAGTTGAAGCCAAATACATTTAAACTAAATTTTTCACAATTCCTGACATTTAATCCAAATAAAAATTCCCTATCTTAGGTCAGTTAGGATCACCACTTCATTTTAAGGAAGTGAAATGTCAGATTAATAGTAGAGAGAATGATTTTTCAGCTTTTATTTATTTCATCACATTCCCAGTGGTTAATTAAGAAGTTTACATACACTCAATTAGTATTTGGTAGCATTGCCTTTAAATTGTTTAACTTAGGTCAAACGTTTCGGGTAGCCTTCCACAAGCTTCCCACAATAAAATACATTTTCTATCGGATTGAGGTCAGGGCTTTGTGATGGCCACTCCAATTCCTTGACTTTGTTGTCCTTAAGCCATTTTGCCACAACTTTGGAAGTATGCTTGGGGTCATTGTCCATTTGGAGACCCATTTGCGACCAAGCTTTAACTTCCTGACTGATGTCTTGAGATCTTGCTTCAATATATCCACAAAATGTTCCATCCTCATGATGCCATCTATTTTGTGAAGTGCACCAGTCCCTCCTGCAGCAAAGCACCCCCACAACATGATGCTGCCACCCCCATCTATCACAGTTGGGATAGTGTTCTTCGGCTTGCAAGCCTCCCCCTTTTTCCTCCAAACATAACGATGGTGCATTATGGCCAAACAGTTCTATTTTTGTTTCATCAGACCAGAGGACATTTCACCTAAAAGTTGATCTTTGTCCCCATGTGCAAACCGTAGTCTGGCTTTTTTATGCGGTTTTGAAGCAGTGGCTTCTTCCTTTCTGAGTGGCCTTTTCAGGTTATGTCGATATAGGTCTCGTTTTACTGTGGATATAGTTACTTAAGTACCTGTTTCCTCCAGCATCTTTACAAGGTCCTTTGCTATTGTTCAGGGATTGATTTGCACTTTTCGCACCAAAGTACGTTCACTCTAGGAGACAGAACGCATCTTCTTCCTGAGCGGGTATGACGGCTGCGCTGGTCCCATGGTGTTATTATACTTGTGTACTATTGTTGTACAGATGAACGTGGTACCTTCAGGTGTTTGGAAATTGCTCCCAAGGATGAACCAGACTCGTGGAGGTCTACAAGTTTTTTTTCTGAGGTCTTGGGATTTTTTATGATTTTCTCATGATGTCAAGCAAAGAGGCACTAAGTTTGAAGGTAGACCTTGAAATACATCCACAGGGACACCTCCAATTGACTCAAATTATGTCAATTAGCCTATCAGAAGCTTCTAAAGCCATGACATAATTTTCTGGAATTTTCCAAGCTGTTTAAAGGCACAGTCAACTTGGTGTATGTAAACTTCTGACCCACTGGAATTGTGATACAGTGAATTATAAGTGAAATAATCTGTCTGTAAACAATTTTTGGAAAAATTACTTGTGTCATGCACAAAGTAGATGTCCTAACCGACTTACCAAAACAATAGTTTGCTAACAAGAAATTTGTGGAGTGGTTGAAAAATGAGTTTTAAATGACTCCAACCTAAGTGTATGTAAACTTCCGACTTCAACTGTATATAAAGTGTAACAATGGGATGCAAACACAAAATGTAATACATTTCAACTCTATATTTGACATAAAAAAGAGACACCTGTATTAAGTCTGTAACCATGTGTGTGAGGTGTATACTTTTGATTCAATGTAGATTTGTTTAAGACTACCAAGAAACACTCCGTGGAACCCTGATTTAGCCCACTGCTATAAAAGACACTACAAGCTTCAGCTAACTTAAGCGACTAATAGCTACAAATCAATGGGAGTGATAGGGGCAACTTTTTAAATGTAATGTCCTAATTTCCCCTTTAAACGCTCTGGTTTGCTGTAATTTGATAATAGGAAGTATGTACATCTACAGTACCAGTCAAAAYTTGGGACCTACTCATTCAAGGATTTCMTTATTMTTGCTATTTTCTACATTGTAGAATAATAGCYAAGACATAAAAAKCATGAAATAACACATATGGAATCATGTAGTAACCAAAAAAAGTGTTAAACAAATCAAAATCTATTTTATATTTTTGATTCTTCAAAGTAGCCACCCTTTGCCTTGATGACAGCTTTGCACACTCTTGGCATTCTCTCAACCAGCTTCATGAGGTAGTCACCTGGAATACATTTGAATTAACATGGTGTTTCTTGATAAAGTTCATTTGTGGCATTTCTTTCCTTCTTAATGTGTTTGAGCCAATCAGTTGTGTTGTGACAAGGTAGAGGTGGTATACAGAAGATAGCCCTATTTGGTAAAAGACCAAGTCCATATTATGGCAAGAACAGCTGAAAAAAAAGCTAAGAGAAACAACAGTCCATCATTACTTTAAGACATGAAGGTCAGTCAATCCGGAACATTTCAAGAACTTTTAAAGTTTCTTCAAGTGCAGTCGCAAAAACCATCAAGCGCTATAATGAAACTGGCTCTCATGAGAATCGCCACAGGAAAGGAAGACCCAGAGTTACCTCTGCTGAAGAGGATAAGTTCATTAGTGTCAACTGCACCTCAGATTTCAGAGTTCAAGTAACAGACACATCTCAACATCAATTGTTCAGAGGAGACTGCGTAAATCAGGGCTTCATGGTTGAATTGCTGCAAAGAAACTCCAACTAAAGGACACTGTCATGTCTTTGGCTATCATTAATGTGATGACAATTCTTTTATCAAATCGATTAACTATGTTTAATTACTACGATGATTAAATTACTCATGTAACAACTAACTCATCAGCAATCTTGGGGCACCATGATTAACCTTTTCACACGTGAGCTACAAATATTTCTAACGGTCGCCCCAGCGGGAGTTGTTTATGCACGTGCTGTCAGAATGCACTCAGTGTTCCAAAACGTGATTATTACGCAACAGGACAGTTAAAGGATCCGCCCCTTTTTTTAAATGTTCGCCTAAAATGACATACCCAAATCTAACTGGCAGCTTCATTAAATAGTACCCGCAAAACACCAGTCTCAAAGTACACAGTGAAGAGGCGACTCCGGGATGCTGGCCTTCTAGGCAGCGTTGCAAAGAAAAAATTATATATGTCAGACTGGCCATCAAGAAGAAAAGAGTAAGATGGTCAAAATAATACATTCAATGGACAGAGGAGCTCTGTCTACAAGGCCAGCATCCCGGCGTCGCCTCTTCACTGTTGACGTTGAGACTGGTGTTTTGTGGGTACTATTTAATGAAGCTGCCAGTGAGGACTTATGAGGCAWCTGTTTCTCAAACTAGACACTCTATTGTACTTGTCCTCTTGCTCAGTTGTGGAATGGGACCTCCCACTCCTCTTTCTATTCTGGTTAGAGCCAGTTTMCCKTGTTATGTGAAGGAAGTAGTACACAGCGTTGTACAWGATCTTTKGTTTCTTGGCAATTTCTTACATGGAATTGCATTCATTTCCCAGAACAAGAATAGGCTGACGAGTTTCAGAAGAAAGGTCTTTGTTTCTGGCCATTTTGAGCCTGTAATCGAACCCACAACTGCAGATGCTCCAGATACTCAACTAGTCTAAAAAGGCCAGTTTTATTACTTCTTTAATAAACACAAGAGTTTTCAGCTGTGCTAACATAATTGCAAAAGGGTTCTCTAATAATCAATTAGCCTTTTAAAATGATAAACTCGGATTAGCTAACACAACGTGCCATTGGAACACAGGAGTGATGGATGCCTATGTAGATATTCAATTTTTTTAACAATCAGCCGTTTCCAGCTACAATATTCAATTACAACATTAACAATGTCTCCAATGTATTTCTGATCAATTTGATGTTATTTTAAATGGACCAAAAATGTGCTTTTCTTTCAAAAACAAGGACATTTCTAAGTGACCCCAAACTTTTGAACGGTAATGTATGTATGTACATATATAAACTCAGCAAAAAAAGAAATGTCCCTTCTTCAGGACCGTGTCTTTCAAAGATAATTCGTAAAAATCCAAATAACTTCACAGATCTTCATTGTAAAGGGTTTAAACACTGTTTCCCATGCTTGTTCAATGAACCACAAACAATTAATAAACATGCACTTGTGGAACGGTCGTTAAGACACTAACAGCTTACAGACGGTAAGCAATTGAGGTCAAAGTTATGAAAACATAGGACACTAAAGAGGCCTTTCTACTGACTCTGAAAAACACCAAAAGAAAGATGCCCAGGGTCCCTGCTCATCTGCGTGAACGTGCTTTAGGCATACTGCAAGGAGGCATGAGGAGGAGATGCACTGCAGTACTTAATGCAGCTGGTGGCCACACCAGATACTGACTGTTACTTTTGATTTTGACCCCCCTTTGTTCAGGGACACATTATTCCATTTCTGTTAGTCACATGTCTGTGGAACATGTTCAGTTTATGTCTCAGTTGTTTATCTTGTTATGTTCATACAAATATTTACACATATTAAGTTTGCTGAACATAAACACAGTTGACATTCAGAGGACGTGTCTTTTTTTGCTGAGTTTATGTATGTATGGAGTATATTGTTGTTTACAGTTTTATTCACGTTTTCAATTACTGGTGACAAATAATGCATTATGATTATTGCATATATTGTAATGGACACCTATGATGTGTGTAAAATACTTTTTTGAAGGCTGTACTGATTATAATTAGCTAAGCTATTTGCCAGCTGTAGTGGCTTGAGAAAGTATTCACCCCCCTTGGCATTTTTGCTATTTTGTTGCCTTACAACCTGGAATTAAAATAGATTTTGGGGAGGTTTGTATCATTTGATTTGCACAACATGCCTTGAAGACTTTAAAGATGGAAAATATTTTTTATTGTGAAACAAAAAAACAGAAAACTTGAACGTGCATGCATAACTATTCACCCCCCAATGTCAATAGTTTGTAGAACCACATTTTGCAGCAATTACAGCTGCAAGTCTCTTGGAGTATGTCTCTATAAGCTTGAAACCTCTAGCCACTGGGATTTTTGCCCAGTCTTCAAGGCAAAACTGCTCCAGCTCCTTCAAGTTGGATGGGTTTCGCTGTTGTACTGCAATCTTTAAGTCATACCACAGATTCTCAATTGGATTGAGATCTGGGCTTTGACTAGGCCATTCTAAGACATTTAAATGTTTTCTTCTTAAAACACGAGTGTCGCTTTAGAAGTATGCTTAGGGTCATTGTCCTGCTGGAAGGTGAACCTGTGTCCCAGTCTCAAATCTCTGGTAGACTACAACAGGTTTCCATCAAGAATTTCCCTGTATTTAGCGCCATCCATCATTCCTTCAATTCTGAACAGTTTTCCAGTCCCTGCCAATGAAAACCATCAGGATGGTGTTCTCGGGTGATGAGAGGTGTCGTGTTTGTGCCAGACATTGCGTATTCCTTGATGGCCAAAAAGCTACATTTTTGTTTCATCTGACCAGACTACCTTCTTCCATATGTTTGGGGAGTCTCCCACATGCCTTTTTTTCTGAACACTCTTCCGTAAAGCCCAGCTCTGTGGAGTGTACGGCTTAAAGTGGTCCTTTGGACAGATACTCCAATCTCCGCTGTGGAGCTTTGCAGCTCCTTCAGGGTTATCTTTGGTCTCTTTGTTGCCTCTCTGATGAATGCCCTCCTTACCTGGTCTGTGAGTTTTGGTGGGCGGCCCTCTCTTGGCTGTCACGCCCTGACCATAGTTTGCGTTGTATGTTTCTATGTTTTGTTTGGTCAGGGTGTGATATGAGTGGGCATTCTATGTTGTATGCCTAGTTAGTCTGTTTCTATGTGTTTGGCCTGATATGGTTCTCAATCAGAGGCAGGTGTTAGTCGTTGTCTCTGATTGGGAGCCATATTTAGGTAGCCTGTTTTGTCTTTGTGGGTTGTGGGTGATTGTTCCTGTTCCTGTGTTCCTGTGTTTACTATASGGGACTGTTACGTTTTCGTTCGTCAGTTTATTGTTTTGTTCGTTGGTTAAGTATTCTTATTAAAATGAATACTCACCACGCTGCATCTTGGTCCTCCTCTCTTTCGCCCAACGAAGAATGTTACATTGGTAGGTTTGTTGTGGTGCCATATTCTTTCAATTTTTTTATAATGGATTTAATGGTGCTCCGTGGGATGTTCAAAGTTTCTGATATTTTTTTATAACTCAACACTGATCTGTACTTCTCCACAACTTTGTCCTGACCTGTTTGAAGAGCTCCTTGGTCTTCATGGTGCCGTTTTCTTGGTGTTGCAGACTCTGGGGCCTTTCAGAACAGGTGCATATATACTGAGATCATGTGACACTTAAATTGCACACAGGTGGACTTTATTTAACTAATTATGTCCCTTCTGAAGGTAATTGGTTGCACCAGATCTTATTTAGGGGCTTCATAGCAAAGGGGGTGAATATACATGCACGCACCACATTTCATTTTTTGGGTGGGTGATTTTTTTTATTTCACTTCACCAATTTGGAATATTTTGTCTATGTCCATTGCATGAAATCCAAATAAATATAAATTTAAATTACAGGTTGTAACGCAACAAAATAGGAAAACACCAAGGGGGATGAACACTTTTGCAAGGCACTGTATGTGTGGCGCCATGTTTGTTGACATTATATAATGCATTCTGGGTGTCACATAATCTGCCAGACCAAATATGTTATAATGAGGTGAGGGAATGGTTCACTRATCTTTCGGGTAAACTTCCGGAAGTGAATGAAGGGAAGTGGATGATCGTAGACGACACAACCCCTTCAACATGCATACTATAAACAGACCAAACTCATCTTTTCTCCTCTTATTATCTTTGGATGATGTGACAAAACAAGCATGGCGGCGTGCACAAACTACCCATCGTCYGATTACTTTCGATTTCTWGAAAGTGTTTTWCTCAATTATTTCGATCAATGGTGAGCTCAACCGTGAWGTGATTAATTATAAATAGTAATTACTATTAGCTAATTCATATTGTAGTTTCTGTCAGCCGAGAGTTATAAAAATATGACCGCTTGTGTTATGTCAATCTTTCCTCAGTTAGCGCTAGGACAAATGTAGCCCAGATTTTTCCTGTTTGGATAATTGTGTTATGCTGTAGCAACTTCTGTGAATGTCTAAACATTGCATCCAAAAATAAACTGCTCACATTCTGGACATAACTTTCTAAGGACCGTGTTTGTGCAAAATGTTTCTGAAAAAACACTGGCCAGCTCAAATGCTGATTGTTAKGTCATTCGAAACTGGACGTTCTAAATACGCGTTCTAATCACACCGGTTTGATCGTARGGTACAGGTACAACTGTAGAATGATCACACCGTGTGTTGGTACATGTGAAAAGATTAATGAGTTACCGTTTTCTGAATTAATTCTYTAGATAGAAATATATCTTACATTTCAGTCATTAATTAATTATCTTCTACCAGTCACATTCTGAATGTTTCAAAATCCTTGGATATCTGCACGAACCCTAGCATAAATGATGAATCAGCGATATTGTTAGGAATTTTGTTAATAATAATTAAAACAATTTCTAGATTTAGATAAAACTATAACTAATTGAACTCTGCACGCCTAGTGAAAAGAGTTTTGTGCTGTGGGTTATAAAGTAAACAGAAAGGGTCGTTAAACTATGGTTGAACTGACCCAACTTAGCCCTGAGATGTTTAGATAAGMTAGTGAATAACTTTTTAGGTCTTCCATTATCTTGAGTTGTCTGCTAAAGTGGTAATAAATTATAGTGAGCCTTCAGGAGAATAGATTATATTGTGTGTCATGTGTGTGCGCTGGGAAGTTGGAATGAACTTTTGAACCTGTTTTCTATTAGTCAGGACGAGGAGAATTACTCTGTAACCTATGACGTCATTTACATTTACATTTAAGTCATTTAGCAGACGCTCTTATCCAGAGCGACTTACGTCATATCTTGTATATAAACCTGTTGTTTATGGTCAAATGGTAGCGTGCTCCGAGAATAAATACTATTATCTAATTTTAATAAGACTGTATCCTGTCTATTTTATGTTAATAAGTATCTTACAAATTCTTATAAATAGACAGATTGATTTTAATTAATGAGTACATTAGAGGAATTATTTAATTCCACTAACAGATATACAAATTGGCTTAATTATTTATTTACTAGCTAACTAAATAATCACACAGAATTACACAAACACACAAACAATATTGTTATTGGGTACTAACACAATGCAATTCAAATCCCTAGTGGACTAAACCCGATATGACAGCTTGGTAGACAATGAAAAGGGGTGGGGACAGATAAAGTGCGGGAAAGACAGAATGGACCCACTACATACATACAGCTGAGAACTATGCTCATGGAAATGTGAATACTTTGCACATGAATGGCCACTCATTTGAAAAAATTGCAATGTACATATTTATGTATGTGTGTGTGTCTTTGCTGTCTCTCCATTGAATACACTCGATCCGTCTGGGGAGAAATTTTACAGAAATTAATTTGACCGTCTGGTTTGTCCACRAGAGATCAACATATTTCGTAGTTGTAGCTGAATGGATACATCAGAAGTACCAATGGTCGTTTGATAGGGAAATGTTCTTTAGAATGGATCCTTCAGAGTACCTCCCTGTGGTTCTCGGTCGAGGTTACTAGACTAAAGCACTTAAACAGCTGCAGACTGAATTTTCCTGTGTAGTCTTCCTCTTCACTCGAGAAAGTTTCAGAGTGTTTCAAAGTTTCTTAATCATTCATTATCTACCAACATAGACGGGGCTCTAACTCCTCTAGCTCCTCAATGATATAGGATGCAGGCCAGGCAGCAGGCTGTTAGCCAGCCTGCCAGCTTAGTGGAGTCTGCCACTAGCACAGTCAGTGTAGTCAGCTCAGCTATCCCCATTGAGACAGTGTCTGTGCCTCGACCTAGGTTGGGCAAAACTAAACATGGCGGTGTTCGCCTTAGCAATCTCACTAGAATAAAGACCTCCTCCATTCCTGCCATTATTGAAAGAGATCGTGATACCTCACATCTCAAAATAGGGCTACTTAATGTTAGATCCCTCACTTTAAAGGCAGTTCTAGTCAATGAACTTATCTCTGATCATAGTCTTGATGTGATTGGCCTGACTGAACCATGGCTTAATAACCTTTTGTCAATAGGGGGTGCTGTTAGCACTTWAKTTMTTTTGACATTGCCAAATTAAACTGCCTAGTAGTCAATTCTTGCTCGTACAATATGCATATTATTGTTATTATTGGATAGAAAACACTCTCTAGTTTCTATAACRGTTGGAATTATGTCTCTGAGTGGAACAGAACTCTATCTACAGCACTTTTCCTGACAGGGAGTGAGATTTCAGAAATCTTGGCCTCTGGTCCCAGGTCAGTTTTAATGTCCCTGTGAATGCTATGAGGATACAAACACTGCCTACACCTTGCTCTAGATGTCAGTAAGTGGTGACAATTTGAATGGAGTCGATTGCGCAATCAGGGCCTGTATAAAACAGAAAAGACCGGAAGTAGCTTTCTTTTGGATCCTGCGCTGGACGCATGAAGGGCGTCGGACCGACCCCTTTCCAAGCCTTGGTTTAGCCAGTAATATATCGCCGGTCATGTTTTTACTTGTTATAGGTGTTAAAAACATCATAAGGTAGTTAATTTAAACCGTTTTATAGCAATTTATATCCGTTTAGTGCGATTTTGAGGCATTTATTTGTGACGCTCTTCCATGAGCTGGGCACGTTTCCTGTACATACCGAACGTTATTGGCCATATTCACGGGACAAGAGGGCATCTTTCGACCAAAAGACGATTAGACCGGAGAAAGGATACATTGCCAAGATTCTGATGGAAGAACAGCTCACAGTAAGAACATATTTATGATGATAAATCGCTGTTCTGTTGAAAAATTTTTTAAACGCATATATCGCCATTTTGTTATTGTTAGCTTCGCTTTGGCGGACACCGGTATTGCACAGTAAGGATAATTTTGAAATGTAAGTCAGTCGATTGCATTAAGAACTAATTTGTTTTCGATTCCTGTCAACCCTGTATTTTTAGTCAAGTTATGATTAGCTATCGATTAGACTAGATCACTCTCAAGATAGCGCCCGACATTTTAGGCCAGTTTTGCTATCTATTCTCATTGTATTAACCACGTTTTTTTGTGGCTAAATATGCACATTTTCGAACAAACTCTAATATGTATGTTGTAATATGATGTTACAGGAGTGTCATCGCGGAAGAATTCTGAGAAGGTTAGTGAAAAAATTAATATATTTTTGGTGATCATAACGTTATCGCTCCCGTTGCCTTGGATTCATGCTGTGGTAACGTTTGCACATGTGGTATGCTAATATAACGATTTATTGTGTTTTCGCTGTAAAACGCTTAGAACAATCTGAATATTGTCTGAATTCACAGATCTCTTTTCTTCTCCATTGCTATGCTTTGTCTATTTTTATGAAATGTTTTATGATGAGTAAATTGGTAATACACGTTGCTCTCTGTATTTATTCTAGTCGAGTTGTGATGGTGGGTGCAATTGTAAACGATGATTTCTACCTGAAATATGCACATTTTTTCTAACAAAAATACTATACAATAAATATGTATCAGACTGTCATCTGATGACGTTTTTTCTTGGTTATGGCTATCAATATCTTTATTTGCCGAATTGGTGATAGCTACTGGTGGAGAGAAAAAATGGTGGACAAAGAAAAATCGTGTTCTATTTGCCTAACTGGTTAGCTCAATCAGATTACATATTGTGTCTTCCCTGTAAAACATTTTAAAAATCAGAAATGATTGCTGGATTCACAAGAAGTGGATCTTTCATCTGGTATCTTGGACTTGTGATTGAATGATATTTAGATGCTACTATTTACTTGTGACGCTATGCTAGCTATGCTATTCAGCTTTTTTACTGGTGGGGGGTGGGGGGTGCTCCCGGATCCGGGTTTCTGACTCGGTAGAAGTTTTAAGCCTGATTAATTTACTGTGTTAAATGAGGCCTCACCTCCTGGTTACACTAGTGACCATATCCCCCGTGCATCCCGCAAAGGCGGAGGTGTTGCTAACATTTCCGATAGCAAATTTCAATTTACAATTATTTATTTATTTTTCGTCTTTTGAGCTTCTAGTCATGAAATCTATGCAGCCTACTCAATCACTTTTTATAGCTACTGTTTACAGGCCTCCTGGGCCATATACAGCGTTCCTCACTGAGTTCCCTGAATTCCTATCGGACCTTGTAGTTATAGCACATACATTTCAAATTTTGGAGTGGGTCCATAGACCCACTCCAAAAGGCTTTCGGCGCCATCATCGACTCAGTGGGTTTTGTCCAACATGTCTCTGGATCTACTCACTGTCACAGTCATACTCTCGACCTAGTTTTATCCCATGGAATAAATGTTGTGGATCTTAATGTTTTTCCCCATAATCCGGGACTATCGGACCACCATTTTATTACGTTTGCAATCGCAACAAATAATCTGCTCAGACCCCAACCAAGGAGCATCACAAGTCGTGCTATACATTCTCAGACAACCCAAAGATTCTTTGATGCCCTTCCAAACTCCCTCTGCCRACCCAAGGACGTCAGAGGACAAAAATCAGTTAACCACCTAACTGAGGAACTCAATTTAACCTTGCGCAATACCCTAGATGCAGTTGCAACCCCTAAAAACTAAAAACATTTGTTATAAGAAACTAGCTCCCAGGTATACAGAAAATACCCGAGCWCTGAAGCAAGCTTCCAGAAAATTTGAACGGAAATGGTGCCACACTAAACTGGAAGTCTTCCYACTAGCTTGGAAAGACAGTACCGTGCAGTATCGAAGAGCCCTCACTGCTGCTCGATCATCCTATTTTTCCAACTTAATTGAGGAAAATAAGAACAATCTGAAATTTCTTTTTGATACTGTCGCAAAGCTAAGTAAAAAGCAGCATTCCCCAAGAGAGGATGGCTTTCACTTCAGCAGTYATAAATTCATGAACTTCTTTGAGGAAAAGATCATGATCATTAGAAAGCAAATTACGGACTCCTCTTTAAATCTGCGTATTCCTCCAAAGCTCAGTTGTCCTGAGTCTGCACAACTCTGCCAGGACCTAGGATCAAGAGAGACACTCAAGTGTTATAGTACTATATCTCTTGACACAATGATGAAAATAATCCTGGCCTCTAAACCTGCAAGCTGCATACTGGACCCTATTCTAACTAAACTACTGAAAGAGCTGCTTCCTGTGCTTGGCCCTCCTATGTTGAACATAATAAACGTCTCTCTATCCACCGGATGTGTACCAAACTCACTAAAAGTGGCAGTAATAAAGCCTCTCTTGAAAAAGCCAAACCTTGACCAAGAAAATATAAAAAACTATTGGCCTCTTTCAAATCTTCCATTCCTCTCCAAAATGTTGGAAACAGTTGTTGCGCATCAACTCACTGCCTTCGTGAAGACAAAAAATMTATACGAAATATTTCAGTCTGGTTTTAGACCCCATCATAGCACTGAGAATGCACTTGTGAAGGTGGTAAATTACCTTTTAATAGCGTCAGACCGAGGCTCTGCATCTGTCCTCGTGCTCCTAGACCTTAGTGCTGCTTTTGATACCATCGATCACCACATTCTTTTGGAGAGATTGGAAACCCAAATTGGTCTACACGGACAAGTTCTGGCCTGGTTTAGATCTTATCTGTCGGAAAGATATCAGTTTGTCTCTGTGAATGGTATGTCCTCTGACAAATCAACTGTAAATTTCGGTGTTCCTCAAGGTTCCATTTTAGGAACACTATTGTTTTCACTATATATTTTACCTCTTGGGGATGTCATTTGAAAACATAATATTAACTTTCACTGCTATGCAGATGACACACAGCTGTACATTTCAATGAAACATGGTGAAGCCCCAAAATTGCCCTCGCTAGAAGCCTGTGTTTCAGACATAAAGAAGTGGATGGCTGCAAACTTTCTACTTTAAACTCAGACAAAAACAGAGATGCTTGGTCTAGGTCCCAAGAAACAAAGAGATCTTCTGTTGAATCTGACAATTAATCTTGATGTTGTAACAGTCGTCTCAAATAAAACTTGAAAGACCTCGGCGTTACTCTGGACCCTATCTCTCTTTGACGAACATATCAAGCTGTTTCAGGACACTTTTTCCATCTACGTAACATTGCAAAAATCAGAAACTCTGTCCAAAAAATTGATCAGGAAAATTAATCCATGCTTTGTCACTTATAGGTTAGACTACTGCAATGCCTCAACTTTCGCCGGCTACCCGGATAAAGCACTAAATAAACTTCAGTTGAGTGCTAAATACGCTGCTAAAACCTGAACTCTAGAAACCCCAAAAAATTATTCACATTACTTCAGTGCTAGCCTCCCTACACTGCTTCCTGTTAAGGCAAGGCTTATTCAAGCTTTTACTGCTAAACTACAAAGCAATTACATGGGCTTGCTCCTACCTATCTTTCCGATTTTGTCCTGCCGGACATACCTACACGCGTAGCTGCGGCACAAGACGCAGGCCTCCTAATTGTCCCTAGAATTCTAAGCAAAACAGCTGAGCAGGGCTTTCTCCAATAGAACTTCTATTTTATGGAATGGTCTGCCTACCCATGTGAGAAGATGCAGACCGATCTCAACTTCAAGTCTGTATTGAAGACTCAGCTCTTCAGTAGGTCATATGATTGAGTGTAGTCTGGCCAGGAGTGTGAAGGTGAACGGAAAGGGCTCTGGAGCAACGAACTGCCCTTGCTGTTTCTGCCTGGCCCGTTCCCCTGCTCTCCAATGGATTCTCTGCCTCTAACCCTATTACAGGGGCTGAGTCACTGTTACTCGAATCTACGTGCTCTTCCCATGCCGTCCTAGACCCACTTGGGCGTGCTGTCCACTTGAGTGGGTTGAAGTCACTGACGTGATATTCCTGCGCTAGGCGTTGCGCCGCCCCCCCCTTGGGTTGTGCCATGCGCGGAGATCTTTGGTGGGCTATACTCGGCCTTTGTCTCAGGATGGTATGTGGTGAAGGTTATCCCTCAGTGGTGTGCGGGCTTGTGCGTGGTGGGCAAAGGTGGGTGGGGTTATATAATCCTGCCTATTCTGCCCGATCATTGGTGTGGGGCCAAGGCTTGTCTCTCTCCCTGGACCCCCTCCCGTCTCAGCCTCAGTACTTTATGCTGCAGTTGTTTATGTGTTTGGGGCTTAGGGTCCAGTCTGTTATAATCTGGAGAGTACTTCTCCTGTCTTATTTTCCCGGTGGTCTGGGTTTGTGAGGTCCTGCGGGGTCTCAATTAATATGTCTCTTTCATTGTTCCTCTCTTTCTCTCGTGGAGGACCCTGAGGCCCATAAAGACCTCCATGCCCCCTCAGGACTACCTGGCAATCGGAGGATGACTCTTCTTTGACCTTAGATCCGGCTCAGTCACGACCTGGCCCGTGCTGAGCGGGTCTATGTGGACCCCAGTTTCAACTGTTTCTGCTTTGCGCTGATGGCGAATCCTGACCCTGTGTCAGCCACGGGACGTGCCTACCTGTCCCAGGATCCTGCTTGTTTTTAACTTCTTCTTAGAGACAGGAGGGGGTAGAGAGTACTCTTAATGAGTCCGGCACGAAAAGCCAAGCCTGGACATTTACTCCTTGAGAGTGCGTTGCTTAGACTTGTTATAGCACCCTCGACAACTAACTTTGATTATGTATTATTTGCCATGCTGTCATTTATGAACATTTAACATCATTTTAGGCCATTGTTCTGTTTTATAAATCTCCCCCCGGCACAGCCCGAGAAGGATCCACCCGTCATAGCCATGCCCTCCTACTGTGTGTCTTTAGTTTCTTTCCTAGGTTTTTGGCCTGTTTTGTTCTAGGAAGTTTTTCTCTAGAGCCACCGTGCTTCTACAACCTGCCATTGCTTTGGCCGGTTTGTGTTTTAGGGCTTGGGTTTCTTGGTACAGCACTTTTGATTTAAATTCACGCCCTGATGTAGAATAGTATATAAATACATTTTGATTGGGGTGAATTTATGGTCTAGGTTCACACCCGTCACCCCCTGCGCTTGGTTCTCCCCTTTAGTGTTTTAAAAAAACGCATTTCCTCCAAGCCATTGCTCACCGTTCACGATGTTTTGTCCCTATATATTAAATTGCCAACATGTCCAACAAGTAAGCCACAGTTCGCGCCATGTTTTCCTTGGGTCCTTTAGGTTTTTGTAGATTTTTCCTTGAACTTGTTTGTGTGCGTCTCTGGTCCCTAATTATACTCTTCTTTGAAAACACGAGTCTTAAATTTAGAGAACTCGGGGAAAAGGGAGTTCCCCTCTTTTGTTCGTAATGTCTGTGCTCAACGTGGCGTGCGCAGTTGACTTGGCTTAAGACGTTTCAGTATGAAAAAACGATTATCTCAATTTTAGAAGGCGCAACATCCAATTACCATTCTCACAAAATAGTTTCATATTTAATTCATATCAGTTTCCCAAACATTTTTTGGATGTATGAGATCTTATTCACTTTGGCCAAAATATAGACATTCAGAGATACAGTTATGTTGTTCTGCTAACTGTGCCCTTAGTTATACATCACCAATTAGTAATGAATTCGAACAGGATTGTGCTTTAAGTATCCACGGACCATTCCACAACTGTGTTGGAATCACAGAAATATTTGTTAATTTATTCAACCTTTGATGTTACCATTTTTGGCGGGAGGAATCTTCTTGTCAACAAAAGGTTTCTTTCCCCTCAATCCTCCAAACGCAAAGTTTCTACACAGTATTAACTACCGTCATAACAACTGTGGGAGAGAGAGGAGAGGGGAGGGAGGCGGGGGGGGGGGATCTGGTGCCTATGATCCTCACCAAACAGGGTAAGTCATGACAAAACCAATGAGAAAAAGAGACTTGCTTGGGCCAAGAACACGGACATTAGACCGGTGGAAATATTCTTTGGTCTGATGAGTCCAAATTTGAGATTTTGTTCCAACCGCAGTCTTTGTGAGATGCAGAGTAGATAAACAGATGATCTCTGCATGTGTGGTTCCCACCATGAAGCATGGAGGAGGAGGTGTGATGGTTTGGGGTTGTTTTGATGGTGACACTGTCTGTGATTTATTTAGAATTCAAGGCACACTTAACCAGCATGGCTACCACAGCATTCTGCAGCGATACGCCATGCCATCTGGTTTGTACTTATTGGGACTATCATTAGTTTTTCAACAAGACAATGACTCAAAACATACCTCCAGGCTGTATAAGGGCTATTTGACCAAGAAGAAGATTGATGGAGTGCTGCATCAGATGACCTGGCCTCCACAATCACCTGACCTCAACCCAATTGAGATGGTTTGGGATGAGATGGACCGCAGAGTGTAGAAAAAGCAGCCAACAAGTACTAAACATATGTGGGAACTCCTTCAAGACTTTTGGAAAAGCATTCCACATGAAGCTGGTTGAGAGAATGCCAAGAGTGTGCAAAGCTGTCATCAAGGCAAAGCGTGGCTACTTTGAAGAGATTTGCTTAGCACTTGATTTGTTACTACCTGATTCTATATGTGTTGTTTCATAGTTTTGCTGTCCTCCCTATTATTCTACAATGTAGAAAATAGTACAAATAAAGAAAAACCRTTGAATGAGTAGGTGTGTCCAAACGTTTGACTGGTACTGTATGTCATCGAACTGGGCAGTTCTCCACTTTAACAATCATGGTGGCAGATGATTGAGACTGTAATCTCTGTCTGAAGGAAAGCTACCTACAGAGCACTGAATACCACTGTTAAGTCTAAAGGGGGCCTTAAAACCCTTTGCCTGTCTGCCTGGCTAGTCTCTTTGTAACCAATTACACCAGTAAAACACACTTTCCCTCTTAAAAGTGCCTTTTAAGATAAATGGCAGCACATAGAGAAGAGAGTCCTTTTTTCCCTCAGCGGAATAATGACTTTAATTATAGTCTACCGCAATGCAATACGGTCTCTGTGCTGCCTGCTCCTTAAATTTAATATGCGACCCAAATGGCAATGTATTCCCAATAGTTCACAACTTTTGACCAGGGCCCATAGGATCCTGTAGAGGGATCGTATTGGGAGTCAGCCCTGCTCCTTAGATTTACCCCTCAGTCACTTCAAACAGCCCTTTGTTTCTATGTTCATAAATTACTCTCAATTACCCTCATATCTCACCCGTGGATGTGAATAAAAAAAGAAAGATTGAACAGATTGTGTCTGGGCTCTGAGAACTAATAAAGCCAGTTGGATAACTAAATTACACAGAAATCTATCTACAGAACTGAGTTGTACAACTTCCTTGTCACGATGCTAGTATCACAATAATATGATACTCGATTTTTCATGGCAAGAAGGAAAACACGAAGCACGCTCAACTCTTTGAAAACCTGCTTCATGTAAATAGTTTGTGTGTAATAGCTTTGAATATTTACAAATGTGACTCTGGTTACATGTATTGTTGTTTGTGTTATTGTTTCCAACATTAGGACCGTTTTCCTCAATAAATTAAGTCTGCTTCATGTTTTGTTTCCTTGCCATGACTATCATGATACTTCACAATACTTCATAGTACTTCTGGGTATCACGATACTTCACAATAGTTCTGAGTATCACAATAATGATACCGTGACAACCCTAATGCTGTTAGTCAGGGAGGGACGGATCCGTAGTTACCTTGCATTCTGTGCACCTCTTCGTTAGCACACGCTGGCCCTCTGACAAAGTCTGGGCCATGTAGGTGCATTTTGCTGTGGGGACAAAGGAAAGGTACATTATCATTAGTGATATGTGAGTATATATTATGGTATGTCATGACTCTCCTGGAGGGGTGGGGGGTTGGGCCAGTTTTGACACCTTGTCATAAATTAGGCATCAGGGGAATCTCCCTCTAGCTCTTCAGTATTGGTGAAGGAATGTCCCTTTGTCTACAGAAGACTTTTGCCATCAAAACTATAATGTCCAAACATATATTAAGATGTGAATGTTAAGGTATGGTCAGTGGGGATCTAAAGAATAATCATGTCACATTGTTTATTTTTTTGTGATGTCATTAAGAATGGTATCAAGGAAATACTGTAACTCGGAAAGTGTACACATTCTATCTGTCAAGTTTACATCCAAATGTTGTAGAAAATCTATGATTAAGGATGAGACATTTTTTGTTAAGATATTAACATGATTTTAGTTTAGACATGCCCCGAATTAGGTTAGAGAGCTTGTCAGCGTGATGGAACCGCCCTTTTGACAAGAGTGCTTAAAAGGACTGGCTAAAAATTAACATATCAGACTAAAACATTGCCAGATTGCTACTGGCGTGTAAAGTGGTCGGGAGCAGAACCCTGAATATATCATTTACACCAGTAAAGTGTGGAGTGTTAGCTACATGTTGGAAATGGCTAGAACTTAGTCTCAACACGAGGTGAAGACCTCACCTACCAGACCAGAAACAATGCCAGTCTGCAGCTACGCATGTAAAGTGATTTGGAACTTTGACTATCTACCCGAGGAAAGAAGGAGAAAATCCCATCTCAGTCAAGCATCTGAGTATCTGCTCTGAAAACACTTCACAACAAGCCAGGACAACTTAGGAGGACATTGTGATCTCTGGTGGACAACCAGATCCTTAAACCCATCGACCCCTTCCCATAAAAGGATTGATTGGTTTCAACAGAGACAAACGACGAACAAAGACATCCACATGTAAATACATGCATTACTTCTTATCCCAAAATGGCCGGTGGTTCATGTGCAAAGTAAATGGTTACTGTGAGCATAGTTTCAAAATGTACAATAAGTATTTTCTTTGTCCCTTTGTCTCTGTCTCTCGCTCTCTCTTAACACCTCTCCATCTAACCGTATGTTGTAACAAGCCGTCATATCTTGTCAGTCCACAAGGGATGTTTGTCTCATGTGAGTGTGTATGTGTATTCTGTGTTATTATTTAGTTGGTTAGTAAATAAATAATTAAACCAATTTGTGTATTACTGAATAATCAGCAAAGGTTGAGGTGCTTGCAGATCCACTGTTCAGAATTAGAACTGACATGAGCTAATGATTAATAAGTTACTGTTGTCGATATATTTATATCTTCTAGAGTTTAATTCAGGAGATGGTAACTCGTTAAACACCTTCTTCCGTGGTGCCCTAAATTCCTAATGCGTTAATTGTTACATAATTAATTTAATCGGGTTAGAATTAAACATAGTGGATTGAATAAATAATAATCATCACATTAATGAAAGTCACGACATATTGGAGCCCCCGTACAAGGAATCTAAGACAAAAGTAGGCCTTGCTGTTGAATTCAGTCTATATGAATTGTGTATCAGATTACGTTATACACCATCAGAGCCGTAGCAGGATTAGTTGTTGGGTGTGTGTTTTTCCATTTGAACAAGATACTAGAAATATTCCCCTCCGGTCTTGCATACTGAGTAAGGATCAGTGTAGGGTGAATTACGGTATTACATTTCTAGGGTTAGGACATATGGGCCAGCCTATGARGGAAATATAAGGATATATATTTGTTTGGCCAAAGCAAAATTATCTCTCTGTCTCTCGCGTTTCAAGAGCGTGAGTAGACCACAGCAAGTATTTCTTTATGTTACCACGTGTTCCGGTAACATCAACGTCGTTAGTAAACCCTGTTCCCGAATTGAAAGGGACCAAATTCATTTGTTCCACCCAATGAGACATATTAAATGTGTCAATCTTAACCCAGATACAGCGACGCTTTCAGGTTAATTAAAGTTTAATTCCCGGAAAACCTGGGAATTCMGGGAAAGTTAATGGAATTTTGTAACCCTATCTGATATACTAATTAGGAAGGAATATGTGACGTTCAGATGATATTTATTGTTCAGATGATTCAGTCTTTCCATGGTAATTCACAGTACAAAGGGTACTGAAATACTTTAGAGCGGCCTACAAAAAAGGTTTTTGAGGTTCAAATGTCCTACATTTCTAATTCTGTGGAGAAAAAAAGGCAAATATGAGTGAGTGAAGTTGGGGGGAAAATAAACATCCCATTAAGAATGCAAGAGATGAGACATTTCTGCATAGCCCTTAAGCAAAGGGACATAAATAGAAAGTGAGGCAGTTTGTGTCTACTAGCCCAGTTGATTGTGTTCAGTATCACAGTAGACCTGCAATCTTAGAAATAAAGGTACGGTATTGTTCCCCTGGGGTACAACCATCACACTCACTCTCAACGTACAGGTAAGGTACATTCCTGTTTCCCTGTGTACAAACATATTTTGTGCACCCTCAATTATTGATCGTACTGATCTGTACCTTTGTTTAGCAGAAAAGCAATGTATTGAAAAAAGGTAAATATTTGTACCCACCATAAGGTACACTGATGAATTATTGCCACATAAAATGAACTAATGGCTTTATTACTGGTACCCTAGAAAGGCTAATCTGTACCATAATKATTATCATATTTCCCAGCATGCTAAAACAGGTTGGTTTCAAGAATTGTTTTTAAATTTGTGTTTTTGCATGTACATTGATTTATTAATCTTATGCCACACAAAAATGAATAACATTTTCCCAAACTAATCCTATCACTTTGTTAGATTTGTTGCACCCGTTACTGTCACGGCCGTCAAAAGGAGGAGACCAAGGCGCAGCGTGGTATGCGTACATTCTTCTTTATTATAAGAATGAACACTGAACAAAACTAACAAAACGAACKGTGACGCTATACAAATGAGTGCTGCCAGGCAACTACACATAGACAAGAACCCACGAACACCAAAGGGAAAATGGCTACCTAAATATGATCCCCAATCAGAGACAACGATAAACAGCTGCCTCTGATTGGGAACCATATCAGGCCACCATAGACATACAAATCACCTAGACCTACAAACACCCTATACATACAAAAACCCTAGACAGTACAAAAACTAACGTACCCACCCTAGTCACACCCTGACCTAACCAAAATATAAAGTAAACATAGATATCTCAGGTCAGGGCGTGACAGTTACTGAAATAGTTGTTCCAGTTTAAATGGCCTAGGTTGTCTCCTCACAATGTTTATAATACTGGTAGTCATTCTGAATGCAGGTTAAGGGTGAACACATTTCCAACTGTTGGATATCCTAACTGTGGCTGGAGTCTGATAGGAATTACACATCACTTTGCAAACCAGTATGTGACTTGCAGGTACAGTTGTAAAATAATTGTACGTTTTCCAGAAATCCCAGATAGAAGATTCCTGGTAATGGGAGGGAATAAGCAGGGAATCCTTCAACCAYGATTTCTGGGAAATTTGGGAAAGCTTCCAACATTTTTCAACTCTACTGGCAGGTCTGATGTGTAAATCATGAGGTTCAGGCAACTGTATTAGGGTAAAATTAGGCCTCAAAATAAGGCCCTCATGAGACACAGTGCATTCGGAAAGTATTCAGACCACTTGACTTTTTTCACATTTTGTTACGTTACAGCCTTATTCTAAAATGGATTAAATCATTTTTCCCCCCTCATCAATGTACACACAATACCCCATAATGACAAAGCAAAAACAAGTTTTTAAAATGTTATGCAAAATGTCATTTAAAAAAACACGGAAATATGACATTTACATAAGTATTCAGACCCTTTACTCAGTACTTGATTGAAGCACCTTTAGCAGTGATTACAGCCTCGAGTCTTCTTGGGTATGATGCTACAAGCTTGACAAACCTGTATTTGGGGAGTTTATCCCATTCTTCTTTGCAGATCCTCTCAAGCTCTGTCAGGTTGGATGGGGAGRGTTGCTGCACAGCTATTTTCAGGTCTCTCCAGAGATGTTCGATCAGGTTCTAGTCCGGGCTCTGGGTGGGCCACTCAAGGACATTCAGAGACTCGTCCCGAACCCATTCCTGAGTTGTCTTGGCTGCYTGCTTAGGGTCGTTGTCCTGTTGGAAAGTTAACCTTCGTCCCAGTCTGAGGGCCTGAGCAGGATCTCTCTGTACTTTGCTCCGTTCATCTTTCCCTCGATCCCAACTAGTCTCCAAGTTCCTGCTGCTGAAAAACATCCCCACAGCATGATGCTGCCACCACCATGCTTCACAGTGGGGATGGTGCCAGGTTTCCTCCAGACGTGACACTTGGCATTCAGGCCAAAGAGTTCAATCTTGGTTCATGAGACCAGTTTCTCATGGTCTGAGAGTCCTTTAGGTGCATTTTGGCAAACTCCAAGTGGGCTATCATGTGCCTTTTACTGAGGAGTGTCTTCTGTCTGGCCACTCATAAATGCCTGATTGGTGGAGCGCTGCAGAGATGGTTGTCCTTCTGGAAGGTTCTCCCATTTCCACAGAAGTACTCTGGAACTCTGTCAGAGTGACCATCGGGTTCTTGGTCACCTCCATGATCAAGGCCCTTCTCCCCTGATTGCTCAGTTCGGCTGGGTGGCCACCTCTAGGAAGAGTCTTGGTGGTTTCAAACTTCTTCCATTTAAGAATGATGGAGGCCACTGTGTTCTGGGGACCTTCAATGCTGCAGACATTTTTTGGTACCCTTCCCCAGATCTSTGGCTCGACACAATCCTGTCTCAGAGCTCTACGGACAATTCCTTCGACCTCATGGCTTGGTTTTCGCTCTGACATGCACTGTCAACTGTGGGACATTATATAGAAAGGTGTATGCCTTTCCAAATCATGTCCAATCAATTGAATTTCCCATAGGTGGACTCCAATTAAGTTGTAGAAACATCTCAATGARGATCAGTGGAAACAGCATGCACCTGAGCTCAATTTCGAGTCTCATCGCAAAGGGTACCAAAATGTGTAAAGTAACAAAATGTGGAAAAATGGAAGGTGTCTGAATTCTTTCTGAATGCCCTGTATATATTGTCATAAAGAGTTTAATTTTAATGGTAACATTCACGTAGGAACACACTTGGTGAAGGCCACGGGACTGAAAATGAATGTATACTACAACCATGTCTCTGTTAGTAACAAATAGAGTCATAGGTTGTAACTCTACAATTCACTCGGGAAGGCAAGGCACAACTGGAAAGTATTTTGGAGGCGTGGCTTAGTGGGGGCGAGATTTTCAATTGACTGTTTTAGGCCACCCGTGAGAGGAAGTGTTTACCAGTTTTTGTGGCCTTTGTGTTAAGAGGTATGATTCTCCCACTTTCAAGGAACACATGGTTTTGTCATGTTTGTGGTTCCCTATAAAGGCCAAACGTACCTTTTCTAAAAGCCAGCTTTTGGAAGAAAGGTACTATCTGATGTATGAACTGGGGTACAATTATGTGCAGTGCCTTCAGAAAGTATTCATACCGCTTGAGTTTTCCACATTGTGCGGTCTTACAGCCTGAATAAATTTTATAAAAAATTATTAAATTGAGATTTTGTGTCACTGGTATGTCAAAATATAATTATGTAAAAACTAAAATCTGAATGTGCTTAACAAGTCACATAATAAGTTCCATGGATTCACTCTGTGTGCAATAATAACATGCAATTATCTGCAAGGTCTCTCAGTCGAGCAGTYAATTTCAATCACGAAGACAAGGGGTGTTTTCCAATGTCTCGCAATTTATTTATTTATTTTGTAATTTTTTWAAAGTGAATCTTTATTTAACTAGGCAAGCCAGTTTAGAACAAAATCTTATTTACAATAACGGCCTACACTGGCCAAACCCAGACAACACTGGGCCAATTGTGCGCCACCCTATGGGACTCCCAATCACAGCCGGTTGTGATACAGCCTGGATTTGAACTAGGATGTCTGTAGAGTCTTAGACCGCTGTGCCACTCGGGAGCTCAAAGAAAGGCAACTATGGATGGTTAAAAATAATGGTTAAAAATAAAAACAGCAGACACTAAATYTATCCCTTTAAGCATGGTGAATTTATTAATTACACTGTGGATGGTGTAATTAATACCTCCGTGGGCTTAATCAGCCARTCCTTGGGCTACAATACCTATTTTGCCAATTGGCCTGGTCACCTTCTACTGCCGACACGGAGCCCCGCCGATTCCATCACAACTGGACTACCGACGTAATCTGCACAAGGTTTTTTTTCAACAAGCTCCTCCGTTGCGACGTCCCCTGAATACCCATCTGCTAGGCGCGGCCCACTAGCTGTCTAGAGCATATCGCACTGTTAGCTGAAAAGGCCCATTGGACAAATTCTTTGGCCACTATACCTATTTTGCCAATTGGCCTGAACCCTTTTACCACATGGAGCCCTACTGATCCATCGCGACTAGTCTGCCGACATAACAGCACGAGGGGGCTACAACAGACTTCTACCGTTGTGACGTCCCTCTAAGGCCCATCTGCTAGCTTGCTATCCCCGGCCCGCTAGCTGTCTGAATCGCCGTGTCTCCAGCCCACCGAACTACTCACTCGACCCCTATGACCACTTGGCTACGCATGCCTCTCCCTAATGTCAATATGCCTTGTCCATTGCTGTTTTGCTTCGTAATTATTGCCTTATTTCACTGTAGAGCCTCTAGCCCTGCTCAATACGCCTTAGCTAACCCTTTAGCTCCACCTCCCACACATGCGGTGACCTCACCTGGTTTAAATTATGTTTCTAGAGACAATATCTCTCTCATCATCACTCAATGCATAGGTTTACCTCCACTGTATTCACATCCTACCATACCTTTGTCTGTACATTATGCCTTGAATCTATTCTACCGTGCCCAGAAACCTGCTCCTTTTACTCACTGTTCCGAACGTACTAGACGACCAGTTCTTATAGCCTTTAGCCGTACCCTTATCCTACTCCTCCTCTTTTCCTCTGGTGATGTAGAGGTTAATCCAGGCCCTGCAGTGCCTAGCTCCACTCCCAATCCCCAGGCGCTCTCATTTATTGACTTCTGTAACTGTAAAAGCCTTGGTTTCATGTATGTTAACATTAGAAGCCTCCTCCCGAAGTTTGTCTTATTCACTGCTTTAGCACACTCTGCCAACCCGGATATACTAGCCGTATCTGAATCCTGGCTTAGGAAGACCACCAAAAACTCTGAAATTTCCATTCTGACTATAACATTTTCCGACAAGATAGAACTGCCAAAGGGGGCGGAGTTGCAATCTACTGCAGAGGTAGCCTGCAGAGTTCTGTCTTACTATCCAGGTCTGTGCTCAAATAATTTGAGCTTCTACTTTTAAAAATCGACTTTTCCAGAAACAAGTCTCTCACCGTTGCCYCTTGCTATAGACCACCTTCTGCCCCCAGCTGTGCCCTGGACACCATATGTGAATTGATTGCCCCCCATCTATCTTCAGAGCTCGTGCTGTTAGGTGACCTAAACTGGGAAATGCTTAACACCCCGGCCATCCTACAATCTAAGCTTGATGCCCTCAATCTCACACAAATTATCAATTAACCTACAAGGTACAACCCCAAATCCGTAAACACGGGCACCCTCATAGATATCATCCTAACCAACCTGCCCTCCAAATACACCTCTGCTGTCTTCAACCAGGATCTCAGCGATCACTGCCTCATTGCCTGCATCCATAATGGGTCTGCGGTCAAATGACCACCCCTCATCACTGTCAAACGCTCCCTAAAACACTTCAGCGAGCAGGCCTTTCTAATCAACCTGGCCCGGGTATCCTGGAAGGATATTGACCTCATTCCGTCAGTAGAGGAAGCCTGGTTGTTCTTTAAAAGTGCTTTCCTCACCATCTTAATAAGCATGGCCCCATTCAAAAAATGTAGAACCAGGAACAGATATAGCCCTTGGTTCACTCCAGACCTGACTGCCCTTGACCAGCACAAAAACATCCTGTGGCGTACTGCATTAGCATCGAATATGCAACTTTTCAGGGAAGTCAGGAACCAGAACAGGCAGTTAGGAAAGTAAAGGCTAGATTTTTCAAACAGAAATGTGCATACTGTAGCACAAAAAGAGCTGGGACACTGGGACACTGGGACACTGTAAAGTCCAAGGAGAACAAGATCAACTCCTCCCAGCTGCCCACTGCACTGAGGCTAGGAAACACTGTCACCACTGATAAATCCACGATTATTGAAAATTTCAATAAGCATTTTTCTACGGCTTGCCATACCCCTACCCCGGTCAACAGCCCTGCACCACCCATAGCAACTTGCCCAAGCCTCTCCCATTTATCCTTCACCCAAATCCAGATAGCTGATGTTCTGAAAGAGCTGCAAAATTTGGACCCCTACAAATCAGCCGGGCTAGACAATCTGGACCCTCTCTTTCTAAAATTATTCACCGAAATGGTTGCAACCCTTATTAATAGCCTGTTCAACCTCTCTATCATATCGTCTGAGGTCCCCAAAGATTGGAAAGCAAGCTGCCGCGGTCATCCCCCTCTTCAAAGGGGGAGACACTCTAGACCCAACCTGCTACACACCTATATCCATCCTGCTCTGCCTTTCAAAGGTCTTCGAAAGCCAAGTTAACAAACAGATCACCGACCATTTCGAATCCCACCGTACCTTCTCCGCTATGCAATCTGGTTTCCGAGCAGGTCATGGGTGCACCTCAGCCACGCTCAAGGTTCTAAATGATAACYTAACCCCCAACGATAACAGACAAAACTGTGCAGCTGTATTCATCGACCTGGCCAAGGCTTTCGACTCTGTCAATCACCACATTCTTATCGGCAGACTCAACAGCGTTGGTTCCTCAAATGACTGCCTCGCTTGGTTCACCAACTACTTCTCAGACAGAGTTCAGTGTGTCAAATTGGAGGGCCTGTTGCCCGGACCTCTGGCAGTCTCTATGGTGTTCAATCCTCCGGCCGACTCTTTTATCTGTATACATCAATGATGTCACTCTATATGCTGGTGATTCTCTGGTCTACCTCTACGCAGACGACACCATTCTCTATACTTCTGGTCCTTCTTTGGACACTGTGTTAACTTCTTTAGGGTAGGGGGCAGCATTCGGAATTTTGGATGAAATGCATGCCCAAATTAAACGGCCTGTTTCTTGGGCCCAGAAGATATGATATGCATATAACTGGTAGATTTGGATAGAAAACACTCTAAAGTTTCCAAAACTGTTATAATAGTGTCAATTATAATAGTATAATTATTTGTCTTGTGGGCTATGTTCTCATAAGCGTAATGTATGCTTTCGCCGTAAAGCATTTTTTTAATCTGACACCGTCGTTGGATTCACAAGAAGTTCATCTTTAAACCTATGTAAAATATGTTTTGTTTTCAGAATTTTTATAATGAGTATTTCTGTATTTGAATTTGGCGCCCAGCAGTTTCACTGGCTGTTGAAGTGGTGGGACGCTACCGTCTCAGGTGCCCAAGAGAGGTTAACTAACCTCCAGATGAGCTTCAATGCCATACAGCTCTCCTTCCATGGCCTCCAACTGCCCTTATTGCAAGTAAAACTAAATGCATGCTCTTCAACCGATCGCTGCCCACAACTGCCCTCTCGTCCAGCATCACTACTCTGGATGGTTCTGACTTAGAATATGCGGACAACTAGAAATACCTAGGTGTCTGGTTAGAATGTAAACTCTCCTTCCAGACTCACATTAAGCATCTCCAATCCAAAATTAAATCTAGAATCGGCTTCCTATTTTGGAACAAAGCATCCTTCACTCATGCTGCCAAACACACCCTTGTAAAACTGACTATCCTACCGATCCTTGACTTCGGCGATGTCATTTACAAAATAGCCTCCAACACTCTACTGTGCAAATTGGATGCAGTATATCACAGTGCCATCCGTTTTGTCACCAAAGCCCCATATACTACCCACCACTGCGTCCTGTATGCTCTCGTTGTATGGCCCTCGCTTTATTTTTGTCGCCAAACCCACTAGCTCCAGGTCATCTGTAAGTCTTTGCTAGGTAAAGCCCCGCCTTATCTCAGCTCACTGGTCACCATAGCAGCACCCACCCGTAGCACGCGCTCCCTAAATTAGACGAGGTATGATCACGAATATCTTACCAACGGGACATCATAAATTGTAATATCCTATGTTTCACGGAATCGTGGCTGAATGGCGACATGGATATTCAGCTAGCAGGATATACGCTTCACCGGCAAGATAGAACAGCACACTCCGATAAGACGAGGGGGGGCGGTCTGTGCATATTTGTAAACAACAGCTGGTGCACGAAATCTAAGGAAGTCTCTAGATTTTGCTCGCCTGAAGTAGAGTTTATTGTGATGAATTGCAGGCCACACTAGTTGCCTAGAGAGTTTTCAGCTATACTTTTTGTGGCTGTTTATTTACCACCACAGACAGATGCTGGCACTAAGACCACACTCAGTCAGCTGTATAAGGAAATAAGCAAACAGGAAACCACTCACCCAGAGGCGGTGCTCCTAGTGGCCGGAGACTTTAATGCAGGGAAACTTAAATCAGTTCTACCAAATTTCTATCAATTTCTATCAAATGTTAAATGTGCAACCAGAAGGAGAAAAAAATTCTAGATCACCTGTACTCCAGACACAGAGACGCGTACAAAGCTCTCCCTCGCCCTCCATTTGGTAAATCCGACCACAACTCTATCCTCCTGATTCCTGCTAACAAGCAAAAATGAAAGCAGGAAGCACCAGTGACTCGGTCTATAAAAAAGTGGTCAGTTGAAGCAGATGCTAAACTACAGGACTGTTTTGCTATCACAGACTGGAACATGTTTCGGGATTCTTCCGATGGCATTGAGGAGTACACCACATCAGTCACTGCCTTTATCAATAAGTGCATCGAGGACATCGTCCCCACAGTGACTGTACGTACGTACCCCAACCAGAAGCCATGGATTACAGGCAACAATCACACTGAGGTAAAGGGTAGAGCTGCCGCTTTCAAGGTGCGGGACTCTAACCCGGAAGCTTACAAGAAATCCTGCTATGCCCTGCGACGAACCATCAAACAGGCAAAGCGTCAATACAGGGCTAAGGTTGAATCTATACTACACCGGCTCCGACGCTCGTCTTATGTGGCAGGGCTTGCAAACTATAACAGACTACAAAGGGAAGCACAGCCGCGAGCTTCCCAGTGACACAAGCCTACCAGATGAGCTAAATCACTTCTATGCTCGTTTCACACGACTGTGTGATCACGCTCTCCGTAGCCGACGTGAGTAAGACCTTTAACTTCTTTGATATAGGGGGCAGCATTTTCACTTTTGGATGAATTGCGTGCCCATAGTGAACTGCCTCCTACTCTGTCCCAGATGCTAATATATGCATATTATAATTACTATTGGATAGAAAATACTCTGAAGTTTCTAAAACTGTTTGAATGATGTCTGTGAGTATAACAMAACTCATATGGCAGGCAAAAACCTGAGAAAAAATCCAAACAGGAAGTGAGAATTCMGAGACTGTTCGATGTTAAAGTCATCGCCTATTCAATTCCCTGTAATATATTGATCTGTTTGCACTTCCTACGCCTTCCACTAGATGTCAACAGTCTGTAGAACGTGGAATGAAGCCTCTAGTGTGAGGTGGGGCCGGATGGGAGGTGTTTCAGTCATTGGTCTGGCAGATTGCCAGTTCTTGCTCACGCGCTTTCCTCATGATATCGCCTTGCGTTCCATTACTTATACAGACATAAAGGAATGCTCCGGTTGGAACGTTATTGGATATATATGATAACAACAGCCTGAAGATTGATTCTCTACTAAGTTTGACCAGTTTATTCAACTTGTGATATAACTTTTTGAAGTTTTCGTCCGACGTTTGCCTGCATCTGCGCGAGCGTTTGGACACGTGAACTACACATGCTAGCAAAAGTAGCTAATTGGACATAAGTAATGGACATTATCGAACAAAACAACGATTTATTGTGGAACTAGGATTCCTGGCAGTGCATTCTGATGAACATAATCAAAGGTAAGGGAATATTTATGATGTAATTTCGTATTTCTGTTGACTCCAACATGGCGGAGAAATGTTGTTAAATCTGAGCGCTGTCTCAGATTATTGCATGGTGTGCTTTTTACGTAAGGTTTTAAAAAAATCTGACACAGCGGTTGCATTAAGAACAAGTGTATCTTTAATTCTGTGTAAAACATGTATCTTTCATCAAAGTTTATGATGAGTATTTCTGTTATTTGACGTGGCTCTCTGCAATTACTCCAGATATTTTATAGGCATTTCTGAACATGGCGCCAATGTAAACCAAGATTTGTGGATATAAATATGCACATTATCGAACAAAACATAAATGTATTGTGTAACATGATGTCCTATGAGTGTCATCTGATGAAGATCATCAAAGGTTAGTGATTAATTTTATCTCTATTTCTGCTTTTTGTGACTACTATCTTTTGCTGGGAAAATGGCTGTGTTTTTCTGTGGCTATGTACTGAGCTAACATAATATTTTGATGTGCTTTCCCCGTAAATCCTTTTTGAAATCAGACATGTTGGCTGGATTCACAACATGTGTAGCTTTAATTTGGTGTCTTTCATGTGTGATTTCATGAAAGATTGATTTTTATAGTAATATATTTGAATTTGGCGCTCTAATTTTTTTCTGGATTTTGGTCAAGTGGGACGCTACCGTCCCACCTATCCCAGAGAAGTTAAACAGGTCAACATACACGGATTACCAGGACGTGTGCTCCGGGCTTGTGCTGACCAACTGGCAGATGTCTTCACTGACATTTTCAACCTGTCCCTTATTGAGTCTGTAATACCAACATGTTTCAAGCAGACCACCATAGTCCCTGTGCCCAAGAACACAAAGGTAACCTGCCTAAATGACTACAGACCCCTAGCACTCACGTCCGTAGCCATGAAGTGCTTTGAAAGGCTGGTCATGGCTCACATCAACACCATTATCCCAGAAACCCTAGACCCACTCCAATTTGCATACCACCCAAACAGATCCACAGATGATGCAATCTCTAATGCACTCCACACTACCCTTTCCCACCTGGACAAAAGGAACACTTATGTGAGAATGCTACTCATTGACTACAGCTCAGCATTCAACACTATAGTACCCTCAAAGCTCATTACTAAGCTAAGGATCCTGGGACTAAACACCTGCCTCTGCAACTGGATCCTGGACTTCCTGACGGGCCGTCCCATCCCCAGGTGGTAAGGGTAGGTAGCATCACATCTGCCACGCTGATCCTCAACACTGGAGCTCCCCAGGGGTGCGTGCTCAGTCCCCTCCTGTACTCCATGTTCACCCACGACTGCATGGCCAGGCACGACTCCAACACCATCATTAAGTTTGCAGACGACACAACAGTGGAAGTGTAACAATAGTCTTCGTCCTCCTCTGACGAGGAGTAGGAAATGTCGGACCAATACGCAGCGTGGTGAGTATTCATATTTATTCGAATAATTTTCAACAAGAACGAAAACAATAAACTGACAAAAATAACCGAAGACGCTACAGTCCCGAAATAGTGAACACACGAACAATCACCCACAAAACACACTACAAAACAGGCTACCTAAATATGGCTCCCAATCAGAGACAATGACAAACACCTGCCTCTGATTGAGAACCAAATCAGGCCAAACAAAAACCCCACATAGAAACACAAAACATAGATAACCCACCCAACTCACGCCCTGACCAACTAAAACAAAGAAAATACAAAAGAACTAGGGTCAGAAAGTGACAGTACCCCCCCACCCCCCCAGGGTGCGGACTCCGGCCGCAAAACCTGAATCTATAGGGGAGGGTCTGGGTGGGCATCTGTCCGCTGTGGCGGCTCTGGCGCTGGACGTGGACCACACTCCACCATTGTCTTAGTCCGCTTTCGTAGCGTCCTTTGAGCGACAACCCTCGCCACCAACCTATGACTGGCAACCCTACTAAAGGGGCCCACGGGACTGAGGGACACCTCAGGACTGAGGGGCAGCTCCGGACTGAGGGGGAGCTCCGGACTGAGGGGGAGCTATGGACTGAAAGGCAGCTCCGGACTGAAGGGCAGCTCCGGACTGAGGGGCAGCTCCGGACTGAAGGGCAGCTCCGGACTGAAGAGCAGCTCCAGACTGGCAGGCGGCTCTGGCAGCTCCTGACTGGCAGGCGGCTCTGGCAGCTCCTGACTGGAGCTGCCAGAGCACCACTTCAACCTCAGGAGGCTGAAGAAATGTGGCTTGTCACCAAAAACCCTCACAAACTTCTACAGATACACAATCGAGAACATCCTGTTGGGCTGTATAACCGCCTGGTACGGCAACTGCTCCGCCCACAACCGTAAGGCTCTCCAGAGGGTAGTGAGGTCTGCACAACGCATCACCGGGGGCAAACTACCTGCCCTCCAGGACACCTACACCACCCYATGTCACAGGAAGGCCATAAAGATCATCAAGGACAACAACCACCCGAGCCACTGCCTGTTAACCCCGCTATCATCCAGAAGGCGAGGTCAGTACAGGTGCATCAAAGTAGGGACCGAGAGACTGAAAAACAGCTTCTATCTCAAGGCCATCAGACTGTTAAACAGCCACCACTAACATTTAGTGGCTGCTGCCAACATACTGACTCAACTCCAGCCACTTTAATAATGGGAATTGATGGAAATTTATGTAAAAATATATCACTAGCCACTTTAAACAATGCCACTTAATATAATGTTTACATACCCTACATTACTCATCTCTACAGTATATGTATATACTGTACTCTATATCATCTACTGCATCTTGCCATCTTTATGTAATACATGTATCACTAGCCACTTTAAACTATGCCACTTTATGTTTATATGCCCTACATTACTCATCTCATATGTATATACTGTACTCTATACCATCTACTGCATCTTGCCTATGCCGTTCTGTACCATCACTCATTCATATATCTTTATGTACATATCCTGTATCCCTTTACACMTGTGTGTATAAGGTAGTAGTTGTGGAATTGTTAGGTTAGATTACTCGTTGGTTATTACTGCATTGTCAGATCTAGAAGCACAAGCATTTCGCTACAGTCGCAATAACATCTGCTAACCATGTGTATGTGACAAATAACATTTGATTTGATTTGAGTGTGAATCCAAAATTCTAATCAAAGGTGCACCATATTTAAAGGGATGCCTTATGATAAATGTACTGAAAACCCTATTGAATGAAAACGCCATGAGAAAATCTGTTGGCCAACAAGTGGGAGGGTTTTCAGCAGTTGAAAGAAATGTATTCAGAGAGGGCAAACTAGCAACATCTGCAGAGCGCATTACGCAAATTAATTAGGTAAGTCTGTATACCAAATACTGAGAAGTGAGTAGGAAAGGTGTGTGTAGGAAAGGCATAAATTCTGAAGTCGGGATAGGGACGTAAGAGCTTTGCACACCTGGATTGTACAATATTTGCCCATTGTTCTTTTTTAAATTATTCAAGTTCTTTCATTTAATTGTTGATCATTGCAAGACAGCCATTTTCAAGTCATCCTATAGATTTTCAAACCGATTTAAGTCAACACTGTAGGCCACTCGGGAACAATCAATGTCGTCTTGGTAAGCAACTGCAGTGTAGATTTGGCCTTGTCCTGCTGAAAGGTGAATTCTTCTCCCAGTGTCTGTTGGAAAGCAGACTGAACCAGGTTTGTCTCTAGGATTTTGCTTCTGCTTATAGCTTTATTCTGTTTATTTTGATTTTAAAAACTCTGTAGTTCTTGCCGATGACAAGCACACCCTTAACATGATGCAGCTACAACCAAAATGTGAAGAATGGTACTCAGTGATGTGTTGTGTTGGATTTGCCCCAAATATAACGCTTTGTATTCAGTATTACTTAAAGCTGCAATATGTAACTTTTTGGGCGACCTGACAAAATTCACAAGGAAATGTGAGTTACATTGAAAGAAAGTGTAAGAATAGTCTGTTCTATTTGCACTATTTCTATGTTTCCCGTTTTTAAGTTTTGATTTTGTGTCTTTTACTTTCTGTTTTTTTACACCAACTACAAACAGCTGAAAATACAATAATTTTGTTCATGGAAAATATATTACCCAGCGGTTTAGATGGTACAATCATTCTCTACACCATACCTCCTTCTTTAGTCACATAAATTGAAATTAGGCGAACTATTCGAATTTTAGCAACCAGGAAATGGCCGGAGCGATTTCTGCATAGTGCATCTTTAAGTGTCTTGTTTATGTTTTTATTCTCTACAAGCTTTCGTCTTTTCACTCTGTCATTTAGGTTAGTATTGWAGAGTAACTATAATGCTCAGTTTTCTCATATCACAACCATTAAACTCTGTAACTGTTGTAAAATCACCAATGGCCTCATGGAATCTCTGAGCAGTTTCCTTCCTCTCCAGCAACTGAGCAAGGAAGGACGTCTGTATCTTTGTAGTGACTGGGTGTATTGATACACCATCCAAAGTGTAATTAATAACTTCACTATGCTCAAAGGGATATTCAGTGTTCTGCCTTAACGTTTTTCACATCTACCAATCTGTGGCTTTCTTTTTGAGGCATTGAAAAACCTCCCTGGTCTTTGTGGTTGAATCTGTGCTTGAAATGCACTACTCAATTGAAGGACCTTGCAGATAATTGTATGTGTGGGGTACAGAGATGGGGTAGCCATTATAAAATCATGTTAACCACTATTATTGAGAACCAAATGAGTCCATGCAATTTATGTGATTATTTAAGCACATTTTTACTCCTGAACTTATTTAGGCTTGCCTTAACAAAGGGTTGAACGTATTGACTCAAGACATTTCAGTTTTAAATTTTTTATTTTTTTTATTCTACAAACAAAATTCCACTTTGACATTATGGGGTAGTGTGTGTAGATCAGTGACAAAATCTCAGATTAATACATTTTTATTTCAGGCTGTAACACAACAACATGTGGAAAAAGATAAGGGGTGTGAAGGCACTGGAGTTGCTTACCAAGATGGCATTGAACTGAGTGGTCTYGTTACAGTTTTGCCTTAAATCGGCTTGAAAATCTATGGCAAAACTTGAAAATGGCTGTCTAGCAAGTATCAACAACCACCTTGAAAGAGCTTGAATAATTTTTTAAGCAAACTTAACATGCGGAAATATTTGTATGAACATAACAAGATTCAACAACTGATACATAAACTAAACAAGTTCCACAGACATGTGACTAACAGCAATGGAATAATGTGTCCCTGAACAAAGGGGGGTCAAAATAAAAGGAAGAGTCAGTATCTGGTGTGGCCACCCGCTGCATTAAGTACTGCAGCGCATCTCCTCCTCATGGACTGCACCAGATTTGCCAGTTCTTGCAGTGAGATGTTACCCCACTCTTCCACCAAGGCACCTGCAAGTTCCCGGAAATMTCTAGGGGGAATGACCCTAGCCCTCACCCTCCGATGCAACAGGTCCCAGACGTGCTCAACGGGATTGAGATCCGCGCTCTTCGCAGTATGGCTGGTGGCATTGTCATGCTGGATGGTCATGTCAGGATGAGCCTGCAGGAAGGGTACCACATGAGGCAGGAGGATGTCTCCCTGTAACGCACAGCGTTGAGATTGCCTGCAATGGCAACAAGCTCAGTCCAATGATGCTGTGACACACCCCACCAGACCATGACGGACCCTCCACCTCCAAATCGATCCCGCACCAGAGTATAGGCCTCGGTGTAACGCTCATTCCTTCGGCGATAAACGCGAATCCGGCCATCACCCTTGGTGAGACAAAATCGTGACTCCTCAGTAACGAGCACTTTTTGCCAGTCCTGTCTGGTCKAGCAACGGTGGGTTTGTGCCCGTAGGCGACGTTGTTGCCGGTGATGTCTGGTGAAGACCTGCCTTACAACAGGCCTACAAGCCCTCAGTCCAGCCTCTCTCAGCCTATTGCGAACAGTCTGAGCACTGATGGAGGGATTGTGTGTTACTGGTGTAACTCTGGAAGTTGTTGTTGCCATCCTGTACCTGTCCCGCAGGTATGATGTTCGGATGTACCGATCCTGTGCGGTTATTGTTACACGTGGTCTGCCACTGCGAGGACGATCAGCTGTCCATCCTGTCTCTCTGTAGCACTGTCTTAGGCGTCTCACAGTACGGACATTGCAATTTATTTCCCTGGCCACATCTGCAGTCCTCATGCCTCCTTGCAGCATGCCTAAGGCACGTTCACGCAGATGAGCAGGGACCCTGGGCATCTTTCTTTTGATGTTTTTCAGAGTCAGTAGAAAGGCCTCTTTAGTGTCCTAAGTTTTCATAACTGTGACCTTAATTGCCTACCATCTGTAAGCTGTTAGTGTCTTAATGACCGTTTTTTTGCTGAGTTTATATTTATTTCTCAACTTTCCAAATGTTAAGCACATTGCTTTTCTTTACAACAGGAGTATAGCCTACCTGGCTGGCANCCTCATGCCTCCTTGCAGCATGCCTAAGGCACGTTCACGCAGATGAGCAGGGACCCTGGGCATCTTTCTTTTGATGTTTTTCAGAGTCAGTAGAAAGGCCTCTTTAGTGTCCTAAGTTTTCATAACTGTGACCTTAATTGCCTACCGTCTGTAAGCTGTTAGTGTTTTAATGACCATTCTACAGGTGCATGTTCATTAATTGTTTATGGTTCATTGAACAAGCATGGGAAACAGTGTTTAACTTTACAATGAAGATCTGTGAAGTTATCTGGATTTTTACGACTTATCTTTGAAAGACAGGGTCCTGAAAATGGGATGTTCCTTTTTTTGCTGTGTTTATTATACAATCCAGGTGTGCAAAGCTCTTAGAGACTTACCCAGAAAAACTCACAGCTGTAAATCGCTGCCAAAGGTGATTCTAAGGTGATGTCTTTACTCAGGGTTATAAATTAGATATTTCTGTATTTAATTTTCAATAAATTAGCAAAAAGTTCTAAAAACATGTTTTCACTTGGTCATTATGGGGTATTGTGTGTAGATGGGTGCAGACAAAGCATCAATTMAATCCATTTTGAATTCAGACTGTAACACAACAAAATGTGAAATAAGTCAAGGGATATGAATACTTTCTGAATGCACTGTACCTATAACTAAAGGTACAAAGGAAGTACCGTACAGTGTACCAATGCGTTACAAGCGTTTGTAACCCTTTAGGAACAAATCAAAACTTTTTTTTTGAAGGTGTGCCACACTCTAAAACAATACACTGTCCCTATTCTCAGATGATACACAGCCTGGTCCTAGACCCATGTGAGTGCCATCCTCCAGCACATTGTCTCCTCACTCTGTGGTTGAGGATTGATGACAGTACTCACGTCGGCATTTCTTGCAGCAGGTGCCCTCCACATGCACGGAGAGAGAGTCCTCTGAGCAGTTGGCGGGGAGACAGAATATCCTGCGACACTCCACTACTCCGTTCTGTAGAGACAAGAGATTACCCTAAAACACACAGATACCATCCCAGTGTGTGTGTGTGTGTGTGTGTGTCTGTGGCACTGCCAACAAGACGAGTGTAAAACATAGAGTGTAAAACATAGAGACAAACATACTGCGTTCAAAAATCATGTCCTCATTCATCAGTCCTCACTTATCTGTTATTTGTGCAAATCACATAATCAACCCATCAAACTCAATCATAAAAACCGGACTCTGTAATAGACTCATAGAAGGAAGTCATGGTGGTAATCTCTGATGGTTAAAGACAGGAAAATACTAGACTATATGTAATTAAGCAATAATAATGATAGTGATATTCATATTAACAGCATTTATAACAAAAAATAATAAAGAATAGGCAAAAATGAATAATTACGCTATACTTCTCACTCACTGTCTGTCCCTCAGGTTGTGGCAGTAGGCCACAAACTTGGCTGCTAAAACACAGCATTTAGTTTTCTCCTCAATTATGTATTTAAGTGTGTCTTCATCGTTTAAGTTTTCTAATTCTTCGTATTGTTGTGTAATTGTGGGAAATGATGTATTTCTTACATCAAAATATCTGTCACGGTTTCACAGAAAATTTGTCTCTGTCTCTTCCTGGGGGCAGAATCTTGGGGGCAGAATGAGCACAGCCTATCCACTCTGACAGTGGTTTAAAGTACTTAAGTAAAAATACTTTAGAGTACTAATTAAGTCATTTTTGGGGGTATCTGTACTTTACTATTTATATTTTTGCCAACTTTTACTTCACTACATTCCAAAAGAAAATAATTTACGATTTACTCAACACATTTTCACTGACACCGAAAAGTTAATGTTACATTTTGACAGCAAAACTATCCAATTCACTCACTTATCATGAGAACATCCCTGGTCATCCCTATAGCCTCTGATCTGGCAGACTCACTGAACACAAATGCTTCGTTTGTAAATTATGTCTGAGTGTTGGAGTGTGCCCCTGGCTATCCGTTAATTTAAAAAAACAAGAACATGCTGCTGTCTGGTTTTCTAATATAAGGAATTTGAAATGAAACATTTCCCATTTACTTTTGATACTTTTTTTAAAGTGGTGGATCAGCTTTAACATTGTGGATAGATTGTTGTATCCATCAATGTAATTGTCTGTATCATTTTCAATCCCCCATATATTTTTGGGGTAAATATATATATCTATATACATACACACATATATATATATATGTATACACATAAACATTCATACATATACACATATACACATAKATTTTTTAGAATATACCTTTATTGTTCAATGTAAACGCTACCACCCCTCCCCCAATTGGAGTAGACTAATAAACAATAACACTTAGGCCTCTACCTTCAGTATCTACCAACATATTAAACACATTTTACAGACACAACCTATTTTACAATAGTTATATTTTGTTTGTTTTTAGTCCTTCCTCTATTTCTGATGTCCATCCAMTGTGATTTCTATTTGTAACTGTGCTATTTCACAAAACRTCTGAACCTATATACATTTTACAGACACCGTATGTTTTACATTGGTTATCTTGTTGTTTTTAGTCCCATACTTCAGCTCCATTCAACTCATCCCATCTGTCTCTTAACACCATCCATTTTGGATTTATATTTGCCAACTGTGCTGTGATGCTTCACAAAAGTACTGAACCTTATATTCTCACAGCTTCCACAGATTGTAAATTAAAGATAAACATTTTTGCTAAAATAATTATTATATTATTGACTATGACTTTTCAATTCACCCAGTTTTGCTATCTGCAGCGTTAGTTCCAGGTAAATGTTGCAATTCTTCAGCCATTCCTGGACCTGGACCTGTGACCAAAAACGAGCTACATTCGGACAGTACCAAAATAAAGATCTAATGATCTGCCTCCTCAGAGCAAAATCTGCAGAGCTGGGAAGATTGTATCCCCCGTATATTTAACATTCTATTGGTTGCAAGAATTTTTAATAATAATTTAAATAGAAAAATTCGAAGTTTTGAATCTGGCATTGTTTTGCATGTCAATTCATAAATCATGTGCCATGTAATTGGCACATCGAAAATCTCTTCCCAACTTATTTGCAATATATACGGCACAGCTGTCAATTTTTTTGTCCTGAAATGAAATTGGTATATGTTTTTATTTATCACAATTTTCCTTAACCATTTATGGTCTTTAATGCAGGGCCGACAGACAAGTTCCTTACTTTTTCGCCTCTTCTATTTTTGTGGTAATGCTGCAATTAGTTGGTTGTAATTTTGGGTAGAGCAGACATTTCCATATGTCTGTGTTAGCTGCATGGCATGTGTGACATAACTCCACCAGTCCTATTTATGATATGATTTACAAAAATTATACCTTTTTTAAAAATGTTATTGAAAAATATATATATTAGTATATTTCAGTTAAACCACAATATTTGTTGTATTATTTGTTCTGTCTTTTCAGGTGGATTAAACAGAAATTGCAACCAAATTTCTAAGACTTGTTTAAAAAATAACTATATTTTGGAGATTTCGTTTTCAAATAACCGAAAGTAAGCAGTTGTAATCTGAATAAATGGAAAAAGGCCATTCTTGAACACGGGGTGTGACATTCTTACTGTAACTTTTGTACAGTGGCTTGTGAAAGTATTCACCCCCTTGTCATTTTTCCTATTTTGTTGCCTTACAACCTGGAATTAAAATAGATTTTTGTGGGGTATGTATCATTTGATTTACACAACATGCCTACCACTTTGAAGATGCAAAATATTTTATTTATTGTGAAACAAACATGAAAAAGGCATAAAAACAGAAAACTTGAGTGTGCATAACTGGGATTTTTGCCCATTCTTCAAGGCAAAACTGCTCCAGCTCCTTCAAGTTGGATGGGTTCCGTTGGTGTACAGCAATCTTTAAGTCATACCACAGATTCTCAATTGGATTCAGGTATGTGCTTTGACTAGGCCATTCCAAGACATTTAAATGTTTCCCCTTAAACCACTCGAGTGTTGCTTTAGCAGTATACTTAGGGTCATTGTCCTGCTGGAAGGGGAACCTCCGTCCCAGTCACAAATCTCTTGAAGATTGAAACAGGTTTCTCTCAAGAATTTCCCTGTATTTAGCGCCATCCATCATTCCTTCAATTCTGCCCAGTTTCCCAGTCCTTGCCGATGAAAAACATCCCCACAGCATGATGCTGCCAACACCATGCTTCACTGTGGGGATGGTGTTCTCGGGGTGATGAGAGGTGTTGGGTTTGCGCCAGACATAGTGTTTTCCTTGATGACCAAAAGGTTAAATTTTAGTCTCATCTGACCAGACTACCTTCTTCCATATGTTTGGGGAGTCTCCCACATGCCTTTTGGCGAACACCCAACGTGTTTGCTTATTTTTTTCTTTAAGCAATGGCTTTTTTTCTGGCCACTCTTCCACAAAGCCCAGTTCTGTGGCGTGTACGGCTTAAAGTGGTCCTATGGACAGATACTCCAATCTCTGCTGTAGAGCTTTGCAGCTCCTTCAGGCTTATCTTTAATCTGTTTGTTGCCTCTCTGATTAATGTCCTTCTTGCCTGGTCCGTGAGTTTTGGTGGGCGGCCCTCTCCTGGCAGGTTTGTTGTGCCATATTCTTTCAATTTTTTAATAATGGATTTAATGGGGCTCCGTGGGATGTTCAAAGTTTCTGATATGTTTTTATAACTCAACCCTGATCTGTACTTATCCACAACTTTGTCCTTGACCTGTTTGGAGAGCTCCTTGGTCTTCATGGTGCCCCTTGCTTAGTGGCGTTGAAGACTCTGGAGACTTTCAGAACAGGTGTATATATACTGAGATCATGTGACACTTAAATTCCACACAGGTGGACTTTATTTAACTAATTATGTGACTTCTGAAGGTAATTGGTTGCACCAGATTTATTTAGGGGTTTTATTGCAAAGGGGGTGAATACATATGCATGCACCATTTTGCAATAATTATTTTTTTAGACATTTTTAGAAACAAGTCATTTTTTTCTTTTCACTTCACCAATTTGGAATATTTTGTGTATGTCCACTACATGAAATCCAAATAAAAAGCCATTTAAATTACAGGTTGTAATGCAACAAAATTGGAAAACCACCATGTGGGATAAATACTTTTACAAGGCACTGTATGACTGATGCCTTTAGTGAGAGGTCTAATGCTTTAATATTTAATCATTTCTGCCCACCCCAAATTCAGATTCATTATATAAGTAGGCCCTTTTAGTTTTGTCTGGCTTGCCATTCCAAATAAAATTTAATCTTTTTTGTTCATATAATTTAAAAAGCACGTCACTAGGTGTAGGCAAAACCTTAAGCAAATAGATCAACTGTGATATGACTAAAGAGTTAATCAGGGTGATTTTTCAAAAAATAGACAGGTATTTTCCTTTCCGTGGTTGCAAGATCTTATCTATTTTTGCTAACTTTCTATGAACATTTATTGGAGTGAGATCATGTCCTTCTTTCGGGATAAGAAAAAGTATCTAGATCCTCTATGAGGCTGTGGAGGGATTCTAATTGTGGTTTTAAATGAAAACATGAATCATCAGCGTATAATGACACCTTTGTTTTTAAGCCAAGGATTTCTAATCCCTTAATAGTATATTTGTTGGATCTAATTTTAACAGCTAACATTTCGATGGCAATAAAAAATAGATATGCCAATAGTCGACAACCTTGTTTTACTCCTCCTGTCAGTTTAAACTTTCTGAGATGTAGCCATTATTTACTATTTTACTTCTAGGGTTACTGACTTTAACCCATTTTATAAGAGTATCCAAAATTGAAATATTCTAGGCATTTATATATAAACTCCAGTCATACTTTATCAAAAGCCTTTTCAAAATCAGCTCTGAAAACCAGGCCTGGTTTCCAAGACATTTCATAGTATTCTATTGTTCCCAGTACTTGTCTTATATTATCTCCAATATATCGTCCATGTAAAAAAACTGTCTGATGAGGATGAATAATATCTGACAATACCTATTTAATTATATGCGCCAAGCATTTAGCTAGAATTTTTCCATCACAACACTGAAGTGTAAGAGGCCTCCAATTTTTCAAATGGACTGGATCTTTATATATACCACTTGGATCCTGTTTCAGTAATAATGAAATCAGACCTTCTTGTTGCTTGTCCGATAATCTATCATTTATATACAGTGGGGAGAACAAGTATTTGCATACACTGCCGATTTTGCAGTTTTCCTACTTACAAAGCATGTAGAGGTCTGTATTTTTATCATAGGTACACTTCAACTGTGAGAGACGGAATCTAAAACAAAAATCCAGAAAATCACATTGTATGATTTTTAAGTAATTCATTTGCATTTTATTGCATGACATAAGTATTTGATCACCTACCAACCAGTAAGAATTCCGGCTCTCACAGACCTGTTAGTTTTTCTTTAAGAAGCCTCCTTTTCTCACTCATACCTGTATTAACTGCACCTGTTTGAACTCGTTACCTGTATAAAAGACACCTGTCACACACTCAATCAAACAGACTCCACCTCTCCACAATGGCCAAGACCAGAGAGCTGTGTAAGGACATCAAGGATAAAATTGTAGACCTGCACAAGGCTGGATGGGCTACGGACAATAGGCAAGCAGCTTGGTGAGAAGGCAACAACTGTTGGCCAATTATTAGAAATAGAAGAAAATAGAGAAGTTCAAGATGATGGTCAATCACCCTCGGTCTGGGGCTCCATGCAAGATCTCACCTCGTGGGGCATCAATGATCATGAGGAAGGTGAGGGATCAGCCCAGAACTACACGGCAGGACCTGGTCAATGACCTGAAGAGAGCTGGGACCACAGTCTCAAAGAAAACCATTAGTAACACACTACGCCGTCATGGATTAAAATCCTGCAGCGCACACAAGGTCCCCCTGCTCAAGCAGGCGCATGTCCAGGCCCGTCTGAAGTTTGCCAATGACCATCTGGATGATCCAGAGAGGAATGGGAGAAGGTCATGTGGTCTGATGATTCAAAAATAGAGCTTTTTGGTCTAAACTCCACTCGCCGTGTTTGGAGGAAGAAGAAGGATGAGTACAACCCCAGAACACCATCCCAACCGTGAAGCATGGAGGTGGAAACATCATTCTTTGGGGATGCTTTTCTGCAAAGGGGACAGGAAGACTGCACCGTATTGAGGGAGGATGAATGGGGCCATGTATTTGCGAGATCTTAGCCAACAACCTCCTTCCCTCAGTAAGAGCATTGATGATGGGTCATGGCTGGGTCTTCCAGCATGACAACGACCCGAAACACACAGCCAGGGCAACTAAGGAGTGGCTCCGTAAGAAGTATCTCAAGGTCCTGGAGTGCCTAGCCAGTCTCCAGACCTGAACCCAAAAAAAATCTTTGGAGGAGCTGAAAGTCCGTATTGCCCAGCGACAGCCCGAAACCTGAAGGATCTGGAAAGGTCTGTAGGAGGAGTGGGCCAAAATCCCTGCTGCAGTGTGTGCAAACCTGGTCAAGAACTACAGGAAACGTATGATCTCTGTAATTGCAAACAAAGGATTCAGTACCAAATATTAAGTTCTGCTTTTCTGATGTATCAAATACTTATGTCTTGCAAAAAATGCTAATTAATTACTTAAAAATCATACAATGGATTTTCGGGATTTTTGTTTTTAATTCCGTCTCTCACAGTTGAAGTGTACCTATGATAAAAATTACAGACCTCTACATGCTTTGTAAGTAGGAAAACCTGCAAAATCGGCAGTGTATCAAATACTTGTTCTCCCCACTGTATATGCCAATTATGTGATGATCCGATCGCATTCGGTCCCCTATCAACACTTTTTAAACTTTTGGTGCCAAAGAGAATGACATAAAGTAATCAAGACGACTAGCTTGATTAAGCCTCGCCAAGTATATCTCACTAGGTCAGGGTATTTAAGCAACCATATATCCACTAATTCCAATATATCCATATGATTCGTGACTTCCTTAAGTGCCTGAGGGTGATTGTTTGTGGTGTGATTTCCATATTAAAATCCCCCACCATAATAATAGAGTCTAGTGTTGCTTGTAGAGTTGCCAAATTCTTATCCATCAGACAATTCCTGGGCTTCAATACCTCTTTTGCCAATTGGCCTGGACCCTTTGCTGCTGACACGGAGCCCCGCCGATTCATCATGACTGGTCTACCGACGTAACCGTCCGAGGGCGGTTTCAACAGGCTCTCCCGTTGCAATGTCCCCCTGAGACCCATCTTCTAGCCTGCTCTCCCAGGCCTGCTAGCTGTCTGAATCGCCGTGCCTCCAGCTCGCCTAGCTACTCACTGGACCCTATGATCACTCGGCTACACATGCCTCTCCATAATATTAATATGCCTATTGCTGTTTTGGTTAGTGATTTTTGTCTTATTTCAGTGTAGAGCCTCCATCCCTGCTCAATATGTCTTAGCTAGCCCTTTTGTTCCATCCCCCACATGCGGTGACTTCACCTGGCTTAAATGGTGCCTCTAAGACAAAACCTCTCTCGTCGTCACTCAATGCCTAGGCTAACCTCCACTGTACTCACATCCTACCATACCCTTGTCTGACATTATGCCTTGAATCTATATTTCCGCGCCCAGAAATCTGCTCCTTTTACTCTCTGTTCCGAACGCACTAGACAACCCGTTCTTTTAGCCTTTAGCCGTACTCTTATCCCACTCCTCCTCTGTTCCTCTGGTGATGTAGAGGTTAATCCAGGCCCTGCAGCCCCCAGCATCACTCCCATTCCCCAGGTGCTGTCATTTCTTGACATCTGCAACCGTAAAAGCATTGGTTTCATGCATGTTAAAATTAGAAGCCTCCTCCGAAGTTTGTTTTATTCACTGCTTTAGAACACTCCGCCAACTCAGATGTCCTAGCCATGTCTGAATCCTGGCCCTCAATCTCACACAAATTATCAAGGAACCTACCAGGTACAACCCTAAATCTGTAACCATGGACACCCTCTTAGATATCATCCTGACCAACTTGCCCTCTAAATACACCTCTGCTGTCTTCAACCAGGATCTCAGCGATCACAGCCTCATTACCTGCGTGTGTAAAGGGTCCGCAGTCAAATGACCACCCCTCATCACTGTCAAACACTCCCTAAAACAATTCAGTGAGCTGGCCTTTCTAATTGACCTGGCCCGGGTATCCTGGAAGGCTATTGACCTCATCCCATTAGTAGAGGATGCCTGGTTGCTCTTCAAAAGTGCTTTCCTCTCAATAAGCATGCCCCATTCAAAAAATGTAGAACTAAGAACAGATATAGCCCTTGGTTCACCCCAGACTTGACTGCCCTTGACCAGCAAAAAAACATCCTGTGGCYTTCTGCATTAGCAACGTATAGCCCCCGCGATATGCAACTTTTCAGGGAAGTCAGGAACCAATATACTCAGTCAGCTAGGAAAGCCAAGGCTAGCTTTTTCAAACAGAAATATGCTTCCTGAGGCACTAATTCCAAAAAGTTTTGGGACAGTAGAGTCCATGGAGAATAAGAGCACCTCCTCCCAGCTTCCCACTGCACTGAGGATAGGAAACACTTTCACCACCGATAAATATAGATAATCATTTCAATAAGCCTTTTTCTACGGCTGGTATTCCCCCCCCCGTTTCTCCTTCACCCAAACCCAGACAGCGGGTGTTCTGAAAGAGCTGCAAATTCTGGATCCCTACAAATCAGCTGGGCTAGACAATCTGGACCCTCTCTTTCTAAAATTATCAGCCGAAATTGTTGCAACCCCTATTATTATCTTTCGTATTGTCTGAGATCCCCAAAGATTGGAAAGCTGCCGCGGTCATCCCCCTCTTCAGAGGGGGAGACACTCTAGACCTAAACTGTTATAGACCTATATCCATCCTGCCCTGCCTTTCTAAAAATCTTCGAAAGCCAAGTTAATAAACAGATCACCAACCATTTCGAATCCCACCATACCTCCACTTTGCAATCTGGTTTCCGAGCTGGTCATTCGTGCACCTCAGCCACGCTCAAGGTCCTAAACGATATCATAACCGCCATCGATAACAGCCGTCTTCATTGACCTGGCCAAGGCTTTCGACTCTGTCAATCACCGCATTCTTATCGGCAGACTCAAGAACCTTGGCTTCTCAAATGACTGCCTCTCCTGGTTCACCAGCTACTTCTCAGATAGAGTTCAGTGTGTCAAATCGGAGGGCCTGTTGTCCGGACCTCTGGAAGTCTCCATGGGGGTACCACAGGGTTTAATTCTCGGGCTGACACTTTTCTCTGTATATATCACTGATGTCGGGCTTGCTGCTGGTGATTCTCTGATCCACCTCTACGCAGACAACACCATTCTGTATACATCTAGCCCTTCTTTGAACACTGTGCTAACAAACCTCCAAACGAGCTTCAATGCCATACAACACTCCTTCCGTGGCCTCCAACTGCTCTGTAAATGCTTCTAAAACTAAGTGCATGCTCTTCAACCGATTGTTGCCCGCACCCTCCCGCCTGACTAGCATGACTACTCCGGATGGTTCGAATATGTGGACAACTACAAATACCTTGTTGTCTGGTTAGACTGTAGATGCACTTCTCCTTAACTTCTTTGATATAGGGGGCAGCATRTTCACTTTTGGATGAATTGCGTGCCCATAGTGAACTGCCTCCTACTGTCCCAGATGCTAATATATGCATAGTATTGTTACTATTGGATAGAAAACACTCTGATGTTTCTAAAACTGTTTGAATGATGTCTGTGAGTATAACAGAACTCATATGGCAGGCAAAAACCTGAGGCAGGCAAAAACCGTTCTGCAATTTCCTTCGGGAACTGGTCATTCATGCCTATTTTCTTGCCAGTAAGTCCATTACCCAGGCTTTTAACCATTATTTTATCTTTAAAGAAAGGAAATTTGGCAACGATTTGGCGTTCATACCTCTGCCCTCTCTGTCCGAAGCAGTGTACACGTTCGAGTTGGATTTTGTTGATAGCTTCGTGTGGGATCTGAAGCGCTGTAAGGGGGTACCCTCTAACTACAGACTCAGGAACTTCTCCTTCTTTTTCTTGGAGACTTGTAAGTACCAGATTCTCTCTCATGGATCTAGTCTGCATGTCAAGTAAAGCATCTCTCGGTTTCAATCTTATTGAATGTCCCTGTTAGCTTGTTTGTGTCATTCTCCAATGTCGCAGCTTATTCGTCACTCATCTCGAGGCTTGCCTTCAACTCCTTTATATCCTTACTGACTAGTTCAAGTATATCCAGTTTGTKATTTATTGATTTTAACAGATCGGTTTCGACCTTTACCATTCCCGGTGGTGAAAATATTAAATTGTCTGTGTCTGTAGAAGAGTCACGTTTTCGTTTTGAAATAGGTTCCCCTGTCTTACTCTCCGTCATGTTTGGGTGTTGCTTGTTTTTGTAATATTTGTCAATACATTTCTCTAGTCTTATGATTTGTTTTGTGTTGTGATCCAGATTGAAGGTTATTACCCACCAGATTGCGTAGTGCTAATATTTAGTCTAACTTACCGATATTGAATATTATGTTTTTATCTTGAGGTGATCTATATAACTGTGTTCAGTCCGCCAAACACTTTTAGACTTTTACTCAAGTAGTATTTTACTGGATGATTTTCACTTTTACTTGAGTCATTTTCTATTAAGGTATCTTTACTTTTACTCAAGTATGACAATTTAGTATTTTTGGCTGGGGGTTATAGCATTTCTTTCACATGACCTATCAGTTTAGACATGTGTGTCTGGGTAAGCGTCATCTAATATTTATAAAATATTTGTATCTGGCCACTTTCTGTTTACCAGAAAATGTTCCTTGTTGTAGGCTACTACTTTTACCACTTTTAGTCTTAATCTTTACTACACTACTCACTGTTTAGCACATGACCTCAATGTGAATCCCTAAAAAGATGAGTGGGGCTGGCTTAAGAAGATGTGAACAATGCTGAATGGGTGTAGACAAAGGAGAGCTCTCCAGTAGGTACCAAAACATTCAAAGGCCATTTTCTCAAAAGAGTTTTACAAGTTTATCAACTTTTGAAGCTGAATTACTTTCCCATTGTTCRTCAAAAATGCAGTGTAAATACCATTGTGTAGCTCTGAGTCTCTACTTGTATCCAATGTAAAAAAACTAAAATGTTCTACATAAGACCGATTTGAGCCGGTCGGTCACATATATAGAACACAAATTCCAATTGGCTATACTTAAACTCTTTAGCATTATCCTCAACTCTTCCCCAGTATTTGGAACCAAGGTCTGATCACCCCAATCCACAAAAGTGGAGACAAATTCGAACACAATAACTACCATGTTCTGAACAAATGTCAGACCCCACATTCACCCTGCACGCCCTTATTGACAAATAAACAAACCATTTCAAAAACGCTTTAGACTGAATTTGGCATGAGGGTCTGCTATATAAATTGATGGAAAGCGGTGTTGGGGGGGGGAATATACAACATTATAAAATCCATGTACACAAACAACAAGTGTGCAGTTACAATTTGTAAAAAAAACACACAGATTTCTTTCCTCAGGGCCGGGGATGAGACATGGATGCAGCTTGAGTCCCACCCTCMTCAACATTTATATCAATGAATTGGCTAGGGCACTAGAACAGTCTGCAGCACCCGGCCTCACCTTACTAGACTCTGAAGTTAAATGTTTACTGTTAGCTGATTGTCTGGTGCTTCTGTCCCCAACCAAGGAGGGCCTACAGCATTACCTACATTTTCTGCACAGATTCTGTCAGACCTGGGCTCAAAAACGTATTGTGAATAGGGGGGCGCTGTTTTCACTTTGGAAAAAATCGTGCCCAAATTAAACGGCCTCGTACTCTGTTCTAGATCATACAATATGCATATTATTATTACTATTGGATAGAAAACACTCTGAAGTTTCTAAAACTGTTTGAATTATATCTGTGAGTAAAACAGAACTCATTTGGCAGCAAACTTCCATACAGGAAGTGAAAAATCTGAAAACGAGGCTCTGTGTCAGGGCTTGCCTATTCAATTGGCTTTTATTTATTGATATGTATGCATTCATTACGCCTTCCACTAGATGTCAACAGGCAGTAGAAGGTTGAATGGGGTGTCTAGCTTGATGTGAGGCCGAATAAGAGCTTTTGGAGTGGCAGGTCCGGTATTGTCAGTTTTCGACGGCGCGCGGGGGAACTCGACATTGTCTTCTGAAAAGCGTTCGATATACATGGCGAATTGCTCCGGCTCTGATTTATTTGATACATATGAGAAAAACATCATAAAGTAGGATTTTTCAACCGAGTTTTATCAGTTTATTCAACGTTTTTTGGGACTTTTGGAATTTTTCGTTCCAGGCGCGAAACATTTCTTGGACACGTGAGCTCCACATGGCTAGCCAAAGTTGCTAATTCGACAGAAGAAATGGACATTCTAAACCAAACAACGATTTATTCTGGAAATAGGACTCCTTGCACAACATTCTGATGGAAGCTCAAGAAAGGTAAGAGAATATTTATGATGTTATTTCGTATTTTTGTGGTAAATGTTGGCTCCAACAAGGCGGAGAATATGTGAGCGCTGTCTCACAATACTGCATGCTGTATGTTCTACTAAAGTTATTTTTTAAAAATCTAACACAGCAGTTGCATAAGAACCAGTGTATCTTTCATTTGCTGTACAAACATTTTTTTAGTAAAGTTTATGATGAGTTCTTGATTAGATTAGGTGACTGTCCAAAATATTCTCCGGAGATTTTGGTGAATTGTTGCTACGTATTCACAATGTATAACCACGATTTGCAGCTCTAAATATGCAAATTTTCGAACTAAACATAAATGTATTGTATAACATGATGTTATAAGACTGTCATCTGATGAAGTTGTCCAAAGGTTAGTGATTTATTTTATATCTATTGCTGGTTTTTGCGAAAGCTACCTTTGCGGTGAATAAATCCCGTTGTGTGTTTGGCTATTTGTGTAAGCTAATATAATTCTATATTGTATTTTCGCTGTAAAACACTTAAAAAATCTGAAATATTGGCTGGATTCACAAGATGTTATCTTTCATTTGCTGTACACCATGTATTTTTCATAAATGTTTTATGATGAGTATTTATGTATTTCACGTTGCTCTCTAATTATTCTGGCTGCTTTGGTGCTATTGTGATGGTGGCTGCAATGTAAAACCAGGATTTGTAGCTATAAATATGCACATTTTGAACAAAACATAAATGTATTGTATAACATGATGTTATAAGACTGTCATCTGATGAAGTTTTCAAGGTTAGTGATTAATTGTATCTCTATTTGTGGGTTTTGTGAAAGCTACCTATGCGGTGGAAACATGGTGAAATATGCCGTTGTGTGTTTGGCTATTGTGGTTAGCTAATATAAATACATATTTGTGTTTCGCTGTAAAACATTTTAGAAATCGGAAATGATGGCTGGATTCACAAGATGTTTATCTTTCATTTGCTGTATTGGACTTGTGATTTCATGAAATTTATATTATATGATATCCCTGTCCCGTTAGGCTAGGCTATGCTAGTCAGCTTTTTTTGATGAGGATGCTCCCGGATCCGGGATGGGTATCACTGAAAGGTTATTAATCTCAGTAAGACAAAAATAATGGTGTTCCAAAAAATACACATTCCACCTAAACAATGTTGCCCTATTGCACACAAAAACGATACATAACTCGGGACTAAACATCCGCACCACCGTAACTTCCACAAAGCTGTGAATTATCTGAGAGACAAGGCAAGAAGGGCCTTCTACGCCATGAAAAGGACCATCCAATTTGAGCCTTTGGCATCAAAAGGAACATAACATTTGACATCCCAATTAGGATCTGGCGTACAATATTGAAGCAGTTATAGAACCATTGACCTTTTATACAAATTATACAAATTATAAATTATCATTATTTGTTATTTTTTATTTTGTGAATTGAAACATTGTACATGTTCAAATGTTTTTTTATTTTGTAAATTAAACTGACTTTGAATATCCAAAAATATGCAAATTGACTAGTGTGAGGTGAAGTTATCGACTATTGTGAGGAGAAAGATACAAAGTTATTGTATCTGTGTGACGGGTGGGATGCCCACCATGCAGCCGCAGTTCCGCAGTTCTCTGGCTCCACCATAGCTCCTTGTCTCTGTAGACCACACCGTTGGCACTGCACGTCCTCTCACAGCGGCAGGCCTCCAGCTGGGTCAGCCTGGACTCTGCGTAGTTCAGCTGGACATGCACAAATGCACACACACACCACACACACACACACACACACACACACCACACACACACACACACACACACACACACACACACACACACACACACACCCACACACACACACACACACACACACACACAGATAAATACAGATTTCATCATCCATTTAAATATTGCAGCACTATAATCCAATTCAACAAGCAAGAGGACAAAAAATGCAAAAGCAACCGACTACACATAGAAATGGACATTGGTGTGTTTAGCCCCCAGTGTTTCAGAATTAAAACCATTATTATTTTCTAGTCACCCTACCTTTAATCTACACTACCTTTAATCTACAACATTCTAGGATGTTTGGAATACCCAATTTCTGGGTTGCAGGCATTGGGTCACTTAGCTGGGTTGTTTTCTTTAAAAAGTGCAAGGTTGGGTTGTTCATGCTGGGTTATTGAGATATGACCCAGTGGGTCAGATCACAAGATTAAAGGTGGTGGAGGGGGGGGCTTATTAGGGGCGTGTTGTTCAGATTGTTATTTTTGGCCACTTGTGAGTGTAAATGTCATTCCAGTTCATCTGTTCTGTTGTATCCTTATTTCATGCCAAGTTTGAATATTGACAATTTTCAAGCTTTAACGAGACTTACACATGTGTATGAGTTCTTTAAGAGCCTTTGCATATCCTAAATGCTACCATTTTGTTACATTATATACATAGTAATGTTATTCATTTTAAATTAAAATAAATAATTTGCAAAAATATTGAAGGGAACTATACATTCAGTGTACAAACTTAACAGAAACATTTCCTCTCATGGGTGGCCAAAAATAACTATCTGAAAGCCACTTCCCTAATAGGTCATGCCTCCTGAAAATATCCTATGGAATACCTTAAAAAGACACAGCTGCTGCGTGAACCCATCATGAAAGTTAATAAAAATCCAACTGACAGTTAAATTAACCCATGTTTAGGCAATCCAAACAACCCAATTCACGCAAACCAACTGGCTAGGTCAAAATAACCCACTGTGTGTTCTATCATATATTTACACAGTGCCAGCATTTTGTAGGGTGTACCCTCAGCATATACCTCACACACACACATACAAACACACACAAACATACACACACTCACACAGTGCTTAAGAAACCAAAATGGGTCCTGGTCAAAAGTAGTGCACAAAAAAGGGAATAGGGTGCCATTTGGGACAGAGGGTAGTGCGTACAGCCCAGTACATCACTGGGGCCAAGCATCCTGCCATCCAGGACCTACAGTTGAAGTTGGAAGTTTACATACACTTAGATTGAAGTGATTAAAACTCATTTTTCAACCACTCCACACATTTCTTGTTAACAAACTATAGTGTTGGCAAGTCGGTTAGGACATCTACTTTGTGCATGACACAAGTCAAATTTCCAACAATTGTTTGCAGACAGATTATTTCACTGTATCACAATTCCAGTGGGTCAGAAGTTTACAAACACTAAGTTGACTGTGCCTTTAAACAGCTTGAGAAATTCCAGAAAATGATGTCATGGCTTTAGAAGCTTCTGATGGGCTAATTGACACCATTTGAGTCAAATGGAGATGTACCTTTGGATGTATTTCAAGGCCTACCTTCAAACGCAGTCCCTCTTTGCTTGTCATCATGGGAAAATCAAAAGAAATCAGCCAAGACCTCAAAAAAAATGTTTAGACCTTCACAAGTCTGGTTCATCCTTGAGAGCAATTTTCAAATGCCTGAAGGTACCACGTTCATCTGTACAAACAATGGTACGCAAGTATAAACACCATGGGACCACGCAGCAGTCACACCGCTCAGGAAGGAGACGTGTTCTGTATCCTAGAGATGAGCGTACTTTGGTGCGAAAAGTGCAAATCAATCCCAGAACAACAGCAAAGGACCTTATGAAGATGCTGGAGGAAACAGGTATAATAGTATCTATATGCACAGTAAAACGAGTCCTATATCGACATAACCTGAAAGGCCGCTCAGCAAGGAAGAAGCCACTGCTCCAAAACCGCCATAAAAATGCCAGACAACGGTTTGCAACTGCACATGGGCACAAAGATTGTACTTTTTGGAGAAATGTCCTCTGGTCTGATGAAACAAAAATAGAACTGTTTGGCCATAATGACCATTGTTATGTTTGGAGGAAAAGGGGTGAGGCTTGCAAGCCGAAGAACACCATCCCAACCGTGAAGCACAGCGGTGGCAGCATCATGTTGTGGGGGTGCTTTGCTGCAGGAGGGACTGGTGCACTTCACAAAATAGATGGCATCATGAGGAAAGGAAAATTGTGTGGATATATTGAAGCAACATCTCAACACATCAGTCAGGAAGTTAAAACTTGGTCGAAAATGGGTTTTCCAAATGGACAATGACCCCAAGCATACTTCCAAAGTTGTGGCAAAATAGCTTAAGGACAACAAAGTCAAGGTATTGGAGTGTCCATCACAAAGCCCTGACCTCAATCCCATAGATTTTTTTGTGGGCAGAACTTAAAAAGCGTGTGCGAGCAAGGAGGCCTACAAACCTGACTCAGTTACATCAGCTCTGTCAGGAGGAATTGGCCAAAATTCACCCAACTTATTGTGGGAAGCTTGTGGAAGGCTACCCAAAACGTTTGACCCAAGTTAAACAATTTAAAGGCAATGCTACCAAATACATATTGAGTGTATGTACATTTCTGACCCACTGGGAATGTGATGAAAGCAATAAAATCTGAAATAAATCACTCTACTATTATTCTGACATTTCACGTTCTTAAAATAGAGTGGTGATCCTAACTTACCTAAGACAGGGGATTTTTACTAGGATTACATTTCAGGAATTGTGAAAAACTGAGTTTAAATGTATTTGGCTAAGGTGTATGTAAACTTCCGACTTCAACTGTATATAATAGGCGGTGTCAGAGGAAAGCCCATTACATTGTCAGAGACTCCAGTCACCCAAGTCATAGACTGTTTTCTCTGCTACCGCATGGCAAGCGGCACCGGAGCACCAGGCCTATGACCAAAAGGCTCCTTAACAGCTTCTACCCCCAAGCCATAAGACTGCTAAAAAATCACTAAAATGGCCACATGACAATTTACATTGACATACCCCGTCAATTTGTTTTGTACACTGCTGCTACTCGCTGTTTATTATCTATGCATAGTCACTTCACCCCTACCTACATCTACAAATTATCTCAACTAACCTGTAACCCCGCACACTAACTCGGTAACGGTACCCCCTGTATATAGCCTCATTATTGTTATTTTATTGTGTTACTGTTTATTATTTTTTACTTTACTTTATTTGGTACATATTTTCTTAACTCTTCTTGAGCTGCACTGTTGGTTAAGGGCTTGTAAGTAAGCATTTCACGGTAAGGTCTGCACTTGTTGTATTCGGCGCATGTCACAAATAAAGTTTGATTTGATTTTGATTTAATCTGATAAAGGACACAAACACATATTTTGTATTTATTTATTAGGAATCGCCAGTAGATGCAGCAGCTACTCTTCCTGGGGCCCAAACACATCAAGGCACTTACATCAGACATAAAACAAATGATAAAACAATACATCATAGAACATTATTACACAATATATCTACTATACAACATGTATAATACCACCATACCACCAACAATATTACMATGTCCCATAGTCTTTTCTGGACTTGGGGATTGTGAAGAGGCCTCTGGTGGCATGTCTATTGGGGTATGCATGGGAGTCTGAGCTGTGTGCTAGTAGTTTAAACAGACAGCTCGGTGCATTCAGCTTGTCAACACTTCTTACAAAAACAAGTAGTGATGAAGTCAATCTCTCCTCCACTTAGAGCCATGAGAGATTGACAGAAATAGTACTAACGTTTGATCTCCGAGTACATTTAAGGGCCAGCTGTGCCGCCCTGTTCTGAGCCAATTGCAATTTTCCTAAATCACTCTTAGTGTCACCTGACCATACAACTGAACAGTAGTCCAGGTGCGGGCCTGTAGGATCTGCCTTGTTGATAGTGTTGTTAAGAAGGCAGAGCAMGGCCCTGTTTCAGAAAGCAGGTTTTTACAAACTGAGTTTAAACCTGAACTCTGGGTTGACTAACTCTGAGCTGTCAAACTCAGAGTTTTTGGTTTCAGAACAGGTGATAACAATTAGTTCAATCAACTCTGAGTTAGGTTAACCCTGAGTAAAGCACGTGCATGAGGAGATAAAAAGCCCTTATCAATGGATCGCAGATAACATGATTCATCATGGCAAAAGGGAAAAAAAGGGCTCGAACCTCCTACCTATCCCCTGTGGAGTAAGAAATATTAAGGAATACGTACGCAGAATATGAGTATATATTTAAGAAAAAAAGCAATACAGAAGCAGTAGCAAAAGAATGTGAGCTGGCGTGGCAAAATATTGCTGACTGAGTCAAAGAGTATTAATCGAAAAAAATTAAAGTTTTATCTCGAGTGTTCCACTTATTCAACATGTATGTATATAATATATGTGTGTGTGTGTGTTTAATATTTATGCAGGTGCAACCCAACAGGCACAGAGCGTACTTGGCAGCAACTGAAGATGAAATATAAAAATATACTTCAAACAGGTATGGTATAATTTCATTACATGCAATTGTGATGTTGTTTAGCCTACCCTACCTAATTAAACAGCATACAGTGGCTACCCTCAACATGTGATATATTTAAGTAGTTCGTGAAATTTTTTCAGCCATCCTAACACTGCCAGTAATTCATATTTGAAAGTAACACCTTGTAACGATCGTCGTCTTCTTCGGATGAGGAATAGGAAGGATCGGACCAAAACGCAGCGTGGTAAGTGTCCATGATTATTTAAAAAAATAAACAGAACACTGAATGACAAAAAATAACAAAGAGAGTGAACGACACGAAACAGTCCTGTAAGGTGAAAAAAGACAAAACAGGAAACAACTACCCACAAACACAGGTGGGAACAGGCTACCTAAGTATAGTTCTCAGAGACAACGATTGACAGCTGCCTCTGATTGGGAACCATACCAGGCCAAACACATAGAAAAGGACAACATAGAACAAAACATAGAATGCCCACCCCAACTCACGCCCTGACCAAACCAAAATAGAGACATAAAAAGGATCTCTAAGGTCAGGGCGTGACACAACTAAATGCCTTTATACATACAAGTCTCCAAATTTGTGCATGCTGGACATCTTCAAATTTGACCTCCATTACAGCCAATAGAAAAAATGCTGAGGGCCGATAAACACGTGGGGGTCGACCACCACCACCACTCACAGAGGCTGAAGAGATGGCCCTCAGTCAAAACAGTGGGCAACCTATTGCTGAAGGCATCTCTGGAGGAAGCTCATCTGACCCAACCACCCCCCAGGACACAAGGGCCTACATAAGAGGTTAGTTATTCAAATTAATGATATATGTACATTCATCCTTTTGCCAGTGTTACCTCAGTAACGCCCACCCATCCATCTTAACACAACTTGGTACACTAATCTCCTTGAAGCGGTACAATTCTTTGTAATTGACTGCTGTTACTTTTCAGATTCCTAGTTGTCCTTCAGACATAATAATCTATTTTAAGGTGACTCTGAGTTATACAGTGCCTTGCAAAAGTATTCGTCCCCCTTGTTGGTTTTCCTATTTTGTTGCATTACAACCTGTAATTTAAATTTATTTTTATTTGGATTTCATGTAATGGACATACACAAAATATTACAAATTGGTGAATTGAAATGAAAGAAATAACTTGTTTAAAAAAATATCAAAAAATAATAAACTGAAAACTGGTGCACGTATATGTATTCACCCCCTTTGCTATGAAGCCCCTAAATAAGATCTGGTGCAACCAATTACCTTCAAAAGTCACATAATTAGTTAAATAAAGTCCACRTGTGTGCAGTCTAAGTGTCACATGATCACTTTAAGCCGTACACTCCACAGAGCTGGGCTTTGTGAAATGTCCAGAAAAAAAGCCATTGCTTATTAAAGAAAAGAATAAGCAAACACATTTGGTGTTCGCCAAAAGGCATGTGGGAGACTCCCTAAACATATGGAAGAAGGTACTCTGGTCAGATGAAACTAAAATTGAGCTTTTAGGCCATCAAGGAAAACGCTATGTCTGGCGCAAACCCAACACCTCTCATCACCCAAAGAAAACCATGCCCACAGTGAAGCATGGTGGTGGCAGCATCATGCTGTGGGGATGTTTTTCATCGGCAGGGACTGGGAAACTGGTCAGAATTGAAGGAATGATGGTGCTAAATACAGGGAAATGCTTGAGGGAAACCTGTTTCAGTCTTCCAGAGATTTGAGACTGGGACGGAAGTTCACCTTCCAGCAGGACAATGATCCTAAGCATTAAGGGGAAACATTTAAATGTCTTGGAATGGCCCAGTCAAAGCACAGACCTCAATCCAATTGAGAATCTGTGGTATGACTTAAAGATTGCTGTACACCAGCGGAGCCCATGCAACTTGAAGGAGCTGGAGCAGTTTTGCCTGAATAATGGGCAAAAATCCCAGTGGCTAGATGTGCCAAGCGTACAGAGACATACCCCAAGAGACTTGCACCTGTAATTGCTGCAAAAGGTGGCTCTACAAAGTATTGATTTTTGGGGGGGATAGTTATGCACGCTCAAGTTTTTAGTTTTTTTGTCTCATTTCTTGTTTGTTTCACAAAAAATATTTAGCATCTCCAACGTGGTAGGTATGTTGTGTACATCAAATGATACAAACACCCCAAATATCTATTTTAATTCCAGGTTGTAAGGCAACAAAATAGGAAAAATGCCAATGGGGATGAAAACTTTTGCAAGCCACTGTATATTTGAAAAATTGTGATGTGGCCTGCACACTGTTGTAAAAACAAAATTCAAATTAGGTGGTGTACTTTTCTGGGCAAAGTTATAATTTAACTGTCTAATCTTCATCTTCTACCAGTTACTGGTGGTGTAATCTGTCTGGTGGAGCCTTCTGCCATAGTTGTAAGTTGTAGTTGTAAGTACTCTTAATACTCCACTGATTTTTCGTAATGGATTAGAGTAGAACAACAAAATTGTAAATTTTCATTACAGGAGGATGATGAAGACACCCTGTCAGCTGCCACAGAGAGGGAAGATACAGAGAGGCCTTTTGAGGTTTACACCTTAAAAATAACATCTAACAGTTGATGATAGTGTTGTACCATAATAAAACTTGCACCTTCTTTTTCTCAAAAAATGCAGTGGATGATATACTATTTTGTAGCTCTGAGTCTCTATTTTTATCCAGTTTAAAAACACAATTTCAAATTTTGCTACAMAAGACTGATTTGAGCCGGTCAGTCACATATTCTAAATTAATTTTTAAACGGATGGGTTTATTGGTGTTAGAATGCACCCGTTATGCTTTTTTGTACCCGTAGGCTGCTGATGTCATGCAGCCTGTCATTTTTGTGTTTCTACTTTTTCACAATGACAAGTTGTATGTCGGAAGACAATAGAATCCTCACGATGTCACTGCGACAACTGTATATAGACATGTTGATAGAAGTAGTATAAACCAGCCTTTTGTCTTGAAATCTTTGGTTGTACACTACCGTACTCACAGCTTAGCACATGGCCTCACATMTGAATCCTTAAATATATTGGTGGAGCTAAGGCTTAAGAGGTCGTGAACAATGATGAATGGGTGTAGACAAAGAAGAGCTCTCCAGTAGGTGTACCAAAGCATTCAATGGCCATTTTCTAAAAAGTTGGGTTACAAGTTTATGAACTTTCAAAGCAGAATTACTTCCCATTTGTTCCTCAACTGCAGTGAATGATATACAATTTCCTAGCTCTGAGTCTCTGCTTTTATCCAATGTAAAATACATATGAATGTCATCTGTTACTAGCACGTTATTGATTACATGAACCTTGTTTCTTAGGCTGCATATGTTAATGTAGGCTATTTATGGCACTTTTCTGGGATGATTGTTTTCAATACATTACTCGGAAGCTTATCAGAAGTAGACATGCTAATTTGTTTGAACTGGATTGTGCAGGGTGAGCTGCACACAATGGACTTCCTACTAATGCACACCTCTTCAGTGCTAACAGTATAGCTCTGGTTCATAGGCATATGATTATAGCATACAATAGCTGTAGGATCAACAGAGGCATTCAGGGCAGTTAAGGGGACAAAAATGAAGTTACTTACATTGTGTCTGCCAATGCCCCTGGGATAATGTACATTTGCTGCAGCATTATGACAAGTCAGTGACACAATGGTAGGGATTAACTGAACTGGTCTTGATGTCATTGTCCCAACGCAGTCTCTAAATGCGTGGATAGACTCCTGGAACCAAGATGATTTTGATGGACTCCGTCCTTCTGTTCCAGAAGGTGTCAAAGTTATCTATGAAAGTGATTCCAACAGAGCTACAGTAATCTTTTAGACAGGTGTATAATGCCAGTAGCTTGCTGAATCTTTCACATCCACATCGCAACAACGGAACAGGACCTGAAATAATGGCCGATTTTGAATCTTTCAGTGCCTGAATCAGTTCTTTAAAATCAATTTTCAGAAGTTCCGAGCTAGCCCTCCTAATGTTGTATGACCCTACACGGACTACGACAGCGTCAGTTCCCGGCATCTGTCGTAGAACGGTCAGAAGCAGCCAAGTAATGTCCTGTACTCATGCCCCAGGATAGCACAGGGTGCAATGGCTGAGGAGATCCGGCCGTTCTTTCACCTCAAGTGTTTTGCAAACCCCTTGAGGACTTAAGGGAGATGAGGCATGATGGACTCGAGCCGTCTGTAGTATCCAGCGAGGATGCAGAATGGGCAGGAGCCTCAGACAGCCTCACGGTCAGATGAGGGTGGGAGCTCTGAGGATCTGAACATGAGGTAGAAGCCACCGGAGAGGGAGACAGAACAGAGGACTAAGGCGCAGGTACCTCTGGATCCAGGCCCGCAAAGCTGTTTCTGGCCTGTGTCTGGTCTGGACTTAACAACTCCAAGGCGGCCCCCGTTGCCAGAGGACGCTGTTTTCGACTTCCACGGTGAGTGACATATCTCCATGGCTGGTTAGTTGGATTGAAAACAGGAACATCCACCAAGTCATCCAGGAGCATCCTTCTAGCTCCATTCTTCAGGGAAGGGGGAGACCCCTTCAGGGAGGGATCCATGCAGAGTACCGTCCAGACGATTGTGGAGAGCCGACACGTCGGAGACACTTCCACCAGGCCAGAGTGGCGTCCGGCTACTGGGAGAGAAAGAAAAAGTAGGCGGGTGTGGATTCCCCCAGTAGCTTATGTAGGTTCACTATTTGTTTGCTAAGAGTAGCCACTTCGCTCCTGTAATCCTCTGCAAGGAAACAGTTGCTACATTGAAAATCCGGGCTGTCGACATTGTCCCGGAATAAAGCAAAATAATCACAGCTCCTGCTGTCACGTTCGTCATAACGATGAGACCAAGGCGCAGCGTGATTTGAATACATTCTTCTTTAATAAACGAATAAACACTAAACAAACTAACAAAACAACAAAACGAACGTGAAGCTACAAACGACTAGTGCTGACATGCAACTACACATAGACAACTACCCACAAATACAGGTGGAATAAGGCAACCTAAGTATGGTTCTCAATCAGAGACAACAATAAACAGCTGCCTCTGATTGAGAACCACACCCGGCCTAACAACAAAGAAATACAAAACATAGAAAATGAACATAGAATGCCCACCCAAATCACACCATGACCAAACCAAAATAGAGACATAAAAAGATCTCTGCGGTCAGGGCGTGACACCTGCAGTGTTAAATGTTTGTTGAGGCTCCAGGCTCGCTAGGCTAGCTAAGCCAGCCGGGCCTCCGTGTCTCTCCTCTGTTTCGTCAACAACACACTCAGTGGTGAGAATGGTTTACGCCCCTTTTATTACCTCGTAACATCTATAGAGTAAGACGATGGGCCCATCCTCATTAGTGGGCCCTTACACATCTCATGCACCAGGCTCCAAGCCACACTAACCCACTGAGGATGAGGTAATTAAGGCATGAGCTCTGATCAACCCGTTGATTGAAAGGTGTTCCATGTTCTGATGGAACAGTAATTTGAGCCGTGAGCATTGGAGACAGGAGCTGTCCAAAAACACAATATTTGAAACACAATTTCAAAATAACATGGTTTAAAGGCCAAGTTCAGTATTTTACAACTTGATGTTAGATCGTTCCTCCATAGACTGAGGGGACTCCAGGGTGAGGAACTACCTAACATTACGTTTTTAAAATACGGGACCACTACAAGCTGGCTTCCCCAGCACCATAGCACCAGCATCATAGGTGCGCGATGGGACATACCAATCATGCGTGGTGTGATGGTGGTGTGTGTGTGTGGGTGTGTGTGTGTGTGTTGTGTGTGTGTGTGTGTGTGTGTGTGTGTGTGTGTGTGTGTGTGTGTGTGTGTGTGTGTGTGTGTGTGTGTGTGTGTGTGTGTGTGTGTGTGTGCATGCCTGCGTGAGTAGCATATATGCATGCGTTCGTACTCCGGAAAAATATATTGAAGACTTAGAAAAGAGCTACACTTGCAGTATACTCTATGCAAGATATGACATGCTACAAGATTTCATAAAGTGTGTGTGTCATCCATGTCATGTCATCAACAGCACAAATATGCATATAGGCACTCGACTAAGCTCATCTGCAACCTCTTCTATTCTCTCACAAACACACACACACACACACACACACACACACACACACACCACACACACACACACACACACACACACACACACCACACACACACACACACACACCACACACACACACACACACCACACACAGCCACTGCTAATTCATGCTTGGAACTTCTATTCTCAATTCACTCTCCGTGACACTTATATTATACAGCCAGCCGGGAACCAAGAGGTTAGCAATTATTCATCGCCACCTTCATCACCTCTTTCCTCCACCCCTCTATCCCTCCCTCCCTCGTTTTCAGACACACGGGGAGGAAAGTGCCATTTCTACCGGCTGAGTTGCTGTATAAGCAGGGAAGTCAGACAGGCTGTACCCCAAATGCCACCCTATTCCCCATTATAGTGCACTACTTTTGACCAGAATCATATGGGCCCTAGTCAAAATAGGAACAGGGTGCCAATTGGAAATTGACAAAGTGAGAGCTTCGGTCTATTAAAATGAAGGAGACGGTTATTTACATAGGATGACACCAAGCCAGGCTGGCTGGTGGGCTGTCCTTGCTATCTCACACACACACACACACACACATACACACACACACAGGGTTGGGGGTCGTGCTGAGAGGAACATAATGTTCAGCACCTGTTAGTGTCCCGCAGGGCCGAGATGGCTGCCATTTAATGACACCACTGTGACCTCCGATCATACTTACCCTGTGTGTGTATGTGTGTGTGTGTGTCTGTGTCTATTGTATGACCTCTGGAGGAGGAAGAGAGGGCTTTGATACAAGGCTTTGTGTGTGTGCATGTTCATGTCCTCTGACTAAGGTCTCTCAGGTACAATGTTGGGACATAAAGCATCACACCACATCACTTATAAGGTCGCTTGCTTGAGGTCAAAATGCATTTTTTTTATGGCTGGTCACTCTCACCTTTAGGGTCATCTTGGCCAGCAGCTCCTGAAGGTCCATGATGCCTTGCACCAGGCTCAGGAAATCACTGCATGTCGGACAGGCTCAACAGGAGAAAAGGAAGGACAAAGAAAGACAGGAGTAGGAGAGGGGATAAAAGAGTAAAGGACAAGCGAAAAGGAAGGAGGTAGAGAGGTAGAGAAAAAGAGAAGAGGTACATTTATACACATTTTACCAAAACATTGTTGCTCAAAATATAACTATATTTTATGACGATAACCAAAGCTAGAGAAAATTGAGTGATTGAACTCATTGGAAGTCTGGTTTTAATCTCCTTGCACTTCCTATCTTGCCACGTGGCTCATTTTTGGGGTGATTGTAGGTAATTACACTTTACACAATGTTGTATGCATGTTTGAAGAAATAAAAATATACTTCTATATTAATATTAATAAGCAGCTTGTTGTCCTGTATCTAATAGTGCTGTATTGGCTTCTCGGCTGCGGCGCGAGTGCTGGTTCACAAAAGTATCGATGAGTGTAGTGACAGACTATGATTACATGCCTTATTGATCAGCAACAGAGACAGTAGCATCGCCACAAATGCACAACACAAGCCCGGCATCTTAATTTGTTTGGCAATAAACAGGAGGGATTTAGAGAAAGAGAGAGAGAGAGAGAGAGAGAGAGAGAGAGGGAGAGAGGGAGGAAGAAAGAGGGAGGGAGGTTATAATGACAGAGATAAGGGAAAGGTGTGTGTGTGTGTGTGTGTGTGTGTGTGTGTGCTGTCTCTTATACACATCTAGATGTGTATAAGAGACAGGACCAAGGCGCAGCGTGATTTGAATACATTCTTCTTTAATAAACGAATAAACACTAAACAAACTAACAAAACAACAAAACGAACGTGAAGCTACAAACGACTAGTGCTGACATGCAACTACACATAGACAACTACCCACAAATACAGGTGGAATAAGGCAACCTAAGTATGGTTCTCAATCAGAGACAACAATAAACAGCTGCCTCTGATTGAGAACCACACCCGGCCTAACAACAAAGAAATACAAAACATAGAAAATGAACATAGAATGCCCACCCAAATCACACCATGACCAAACCAAAATAGAGACATAAAAAGATCTCTGCGGTCAGGGCGTGACACCTGCAGTGTTAAATGTTTGTTGAGGCTCCAGGCTCGCTAGGCTAGCTAAGCCAGCCGGGCCTCCGTGTCTCTCCTCTGTTTCGTCAACAACACACTCAGTGGTGAGAATGGTTTACGCCCCTTTTATTACCTCGTAACATCTATAGAGTAAGACGATGGGCCCATCCTCATTAGTGGGCCCTTACACATCTCATGCACCAGGCTCCAAGCCACACTAACCCACTGAGGATGAGGTAATTAAGGCATGAGCTCTGATCAACCCGTTGATTGAAAGGTGTTCCATGTTCTGATGGAACAGTAATTTGAGCCGTGAGCATTGGAGACAGGAGCTGTCCAAAAACACAATATTTGAAACACAATTTCAAAATAACATGGTTTAAAGGCCAAGTTCAGTATTTTACAACTTGATGTTAGATCGTTCCTCCATAGACTGAGGGGACTCCAGGGTGAGGAACTACCTAACATTACGTTTTTAAAATACGGGACCACTACAAGCTGGCTTCCCCAGCACCATAGCACCAGCATCATAGGTGCGCGATGGGACATACCAATCATCTGTGTGTGTGTGTGTGTGTGTGTGTGTGTGTGTGTGTGTGTGTGTGTGTGTGTGTGTGTGTGTGTGTGTGTGTGTGTGTGTGTGTGTGTGT
>NC_036855.1:47238425-47256026 GCF_002910315.2 Salvelinus sp. IW2-2015 | reverse complement strand
GAGTTCCACTGGCTTATTCAGTGATGAGGGATTAGTAAGAGTAACAGGAGTATAGCTAATGAGACATTTCAGGATGCCATCTCCACTGTCTCTCAGTACCTCTTCACTTTTCATACAAAATGAAGAAGATTACGGGAACAGTTACAACCAAGGAACATGTTGGAATAACCCGTCCTATGTCCTCAACAACAAGCTAATCATACCCTAACCCTAACCCTAGCCTGTAATCATAAAGTACATCAGAGTAAGAGTGCTGATCTAAGATCAGGTCCTCCCTGTCAATACAATTGTATGCCAATTGTATGCCAATTGCAATTGTATTCTACTTACTGCGATTGAGGTTGGGACATTGTGTGATGTAGCCGTTTGGAGCAAAAATTAATTTGACATCCTGAATGGTACCCTGTGGGGAAGATGAGAAAGAAAAGGAAAGAGAAAGAGGGGGGGAGAGAGCGAGAGAGAGAGAGATTTTATTTTATTTTATTTGGATCTCTTTTAGTCCCCATTTGGACTAATCTTCCAAGAGTCCTTCAACATTAAAATACAATTTATAATACAAACACATTTTCACATATAACACACTATTACAAACATACATAATATACTAACATAATGACCCAATAAATACTCAATCTAAAAAATATTGATTCTTCATGTACTATAGTCCCACAACATTTCTTTGTATTATATTTATATCGTTTTAAAATAATGTTAAAATGTATATATTGAAAGGTTTCTGGTTTGCCAAGTTAATTTATTCAATTTCTTTATTGCTCTAATTCAAAATGTTGTTTTGCCTATTTCTCTTTTCTGTCCGGATAACGCATAGATGGTGGACAATCTATTCCTAGTATTTACAGAATGTCTGTCTCTTACCAACTGAATACCGTTGTGAATAGAACTTGGCAGTTTTGAATGATGTATATTATGAAATAAAATAAGCATGTTTTTTTCAATTATCTTGTCGATTGATGACCAACAAAGAACATTGCGCATGACTGCAACAGAAGAACCATATCTCCACCTTAAAACAATCCTTACTGCTTTGTTCTGTGCATTCTGCAGCCTCCTAACTTCACTTGATGCATTTCCCCAGACCACAGAACAGTAGTTCACCTGACTCTCAATTAATGCTTGTGTTATTTGCTTAATAATTTTTTCCCTGGTAAATATTTAGCTATCCTTCTGATTATGCATGCTGTTTAAATTTTCTTTTTTACATAGATTAGTTATTTGAGACGACCATGTCTAGCTGCACTCCCAATAGTTTGGTTTCTGCCACTTTTTCAATTTGTACTCCTCCCATACTTAATTGTATCCCATGCTGTTTTGGCCTTTTCCTAGTGGAACAGACCAACATAACTTTGGTTTTCTTGGTGTTTAAAACAAGAGAAAAGAGAGAAGAGAAAAGAGAAAAAGATCAACATTGAAGGGCTGATAATGACCAAAAAGCAACTGCATGGGTCTATCTGGTGGTGACAGTGGCTCAGTGCATGAAAGCCATCAGTGGAGTGTCAATCACTCTCATGAGGGGGGTGTGTGCGTGCTTATTAGTCCTTTTTTAGGTTGGTTCGGTTTCGGTTTGATTATTAAAAAAGTATCAAATTTTCACGTTTAAATMCTGTAACACAGAATAAAACAATTAATAAAAATGCCATGATGATAGTGACTGTCCATTACTGTTTATCACTTATTAACTGTTATTTATTCAGATTTCTTGAATAAAATATTTGTTTTATTTCATTACTTTATTATTTAATTCCAAGTCAGCATCTCATGTCTATAGAGCTGCTGCCTATGCTGTCTGACAAAATCACTATTTTAGTAGTTCTTCAAAGTAAATAAGGAATACTTTTATGACTGCTGAATATCAACTATAAATCATTTAGATCATGTATTTTCAGGCTCTTGAAGCAACTGGTTTCTATCCCTAGCAAATGTGCGTTCTCTCTTCTCTGCTCCCTAGTGTACACAGGCAGTCAGCGGTTGTGCAATGGGTTATGGTCATTGTAGTTAATTACCACATTTCCGGCGCTAAACTATGTAGAATATTGGCCTGTTGGAAACTACAACTCCCTACCACATAGCACAGTCCAAGCTTGATCTGATGTATCTCTACAGACACTGCACATTGAGGTCACAGAAGAAGAAATAAAAAATTGAATAATTGAACCAACGTTGGTCAATTATTTGCACGGTGTCCCCCCTACGGGAAGTTTGAGCTAACGTAGACTAATGTGATTAGCATGAGGTTGTAAGTAACAAGAACATTTCCCAGGACATAGACATGTCTGATATGGGCAGAAAGCTTAAATTCTTGTTCATCTAACTGCACTATCAAATTTACAGTAGCTATTACAGTGAAAGAATACCATGCTATTGTTTGAGGAGAGTGCACAGTTATTGTCACGACTTCCGCCGGAGTCAGTCCCTCTTCTTGTTCGAGCGACTTTCGGCGGTCGACGTCACTGGCCTTCTAGCCATCACCTATCCACTTTTCATTTTCCATTTGTTTTGTCTTTGTTTTTTACACACCTGGTTTCAATTCCCCCATTACATGTTCATTATTTAACCCTCTGGTTTCCCCCATGTTTGTGTGCGTGTTCGTTTTATTGTAAGGCTGTATCTGACGGCTGGTATATTGTTGCCGGGTTTTATTATTTACGCCCGTTTATTTCGTGGTTCCGTTATTTTTCCAGCACCTTAGTATTGTGTTTATACTGGTGTTTTCTTGAATTAAATACCTTGTCCAAGCATCTCAGCTCTCCTGCGCCTGACTCCTTTCACCAGTTACCCACAGCCTTGACAGTTATGAATATGAAAATGTATCAATAAACCAATTAGGCACATTTGGGCAGACTTGATACAACATTTTGAACAGAAATTAAATGGTTCATTGAATCAGTCTAAAACGTAGAACATACACTGCTGCCATCTAGTGGCCAAAATCAAAATMGTGCCTAACCTGGAATAATACATTGTGACCTTTCTCTTGCATTTCAAAGATGATTTGTATTATCTTTTACCATATCTAATGTGTTACATTCTCCTGGATTAATTTCAGATTTCCACAAACTTCAAAGTGTTTCCTTTCAAATGGTTTCAAGAACATATCCTTGCTTCAGGTCCTGAGCTACAGGCAGTTACATTTGGTTATTTCATTTTAGGCGAAAAATGGAATTAAAGGTCCGATCCTTAAGAGGTTTTAAAAACCAAAAAAGAACCCACATTTTGGTTAATCGCTCAGAACTAGTTTGTGCATTTGTGCGTGGGGTGCGTGGCGGTTCGTGTATGTGTGTGTCTGTCGCTGTGATTGTCCAACGTGGTTAGAGCAGTTCGTATTATTCTGTATGTAAATCCGAGACACTCCATTTATACTGAACAAAATATAAATGCAACATGCAACAATTTCAATGATTTTACTGGGTTACAGTTCATATAAGGAAATCAGTCAATTTAAATTAATTAATTAGGCCCTGATCTATGMATTTCACATGACTGGGCAGGGGCACAGCCATGGGTTGGCCTGGGAGGGCATAGGCCCACTCACTTGGGAGCCAGGCCCACCCACTGGGGAACCAGGCCCAGTCAAACAGAATGAGTTTTTCCCCACAAAAGTGCTCAATTAACTTCTTAGCGCTAGGGGTCAGATTTTCTTTTTTTTCAAATAACGTACCCAACGTAAACGGACATTTTCTCTGGCCCAGATCGTAGAATATGCATATGATTTATAGATTAGGATAGAAAACACTCCAAAGTTTCCAAAACGGTCAAAATATTGTCTGTGAGAAAAACAATACTTATTCTGCAAGTGAAATCCTGAGAAAAAGTAACCCGGAAGTGATATTAAAAAAAWATATATATAATGTTTCCTGGCCTGTCTAACCTCCATTTAAAGGGGTATCAACCAGATTCTTTTTCCAATGGCTTCCTCAGGCTGTGACCAGGCTTCAGACATAGTTTCAGGCTTTTATTTTGAAAAATGAGCGAGATTTCAAAAGAGGTCAGGTGTCCTCTGAATATTTCATGCGCGCGCGGGAGGAGCTCACCATTTTCCTTTTCTCTCTTAATGAATAGGTTATGCTCCGGTTTAAATATTATCGATTATGTTTGTTAAAGACAACCTGAGGTTTGATTATAAAAAACATTTTAAATGTTTCTACGACCATTTCGGATACTTTTGGGGATTTGTCGAACGGAACACGGCTTTGTTTTTTCATCACGCAACCCAAATGGCGTTTTTTTGTAAAAGTAATATTTATCGAACAAAAATAACATTTGTTGTGTAACTGGGAGTCTCGTGAGTGGGAACACCCAAAGATTATCAAAGGTAAGCGATTAATTTGATTGCTTTTCTTACTTTCGTGACCAAGCTAGCCAAGCTAATATAAGGCTAAGCTGTTATAGCATTGAAAGCTACACTCACAAAAGCTTGGATTTCTTTCGCTGTAAAATATATTTTCAAAATCTGACACGATAGGTGGATTAACAACAAGCTAAACTGTGTTTTGGTATAATTCACCTGTGATTGCATGATTATAAATATTTTTAGTAATATTTTTTCATCTGATACGTTTGGAAATTTTAATCTTCCTTTCAGGACCGGAACGAGGCTGTAGTTTTTCTCATCATAACGCGCAACCCAAATGGCGTTTTCTTGTGATAAAAGTAATATTTATCGAACAAAAGAAGATTTGTTGTGTAACTGGGAGTCTCGTGAGTGGAAACGTCCGAAGATTATCTAAGGTAAGCGATTAATTCTATTGCTTTTCACACTTTCGTGACCATGCTAATTTGTGGCTAGCTGATGTAGCTTTGAAAGCTACACTCACAAAAGCTTGGATTTCTTTCGCTGTAAAATATATTTTCAAAATCTGACACGATAGGTGGATTAACAACAAGCTAAGCTGTGTTTTGGTATATTTCACTTGTGATTGCATGATTATAAATATTTTTAGGAATATTTTTGAATTTGGCGCCCTGCAATTCAGCGGTTGTTTAGGAAAGTGAACCCGTATTCGGTATCCGTAGCGCAGAAAAGTTAAAGACAGAAATACTCCTCAATTTCATCAGCTGTCCGGGTGGCTGGTCTCAGACAATCCCTTAGGTGAAGAGGCCGGATGTGGAGGTCCTGGGCTGACGTGGTTACATGTGGTCTGCGGTTGTGAAGCCGGTTGGATGTACTGCCAAATTCTCTACAACGACGTTGGAGGTGGCTTATGGTAGAGAAATTAACATTCAAATATTTTGCAACAGCTCTGGTGGACCTTCCTGCAGTCAGCATGCCAATTGTATGCTCCCTCAATACTTCTGTGGCATTGTGTTGTGTGACAAAACTGCTCATTTTAGAGTGGCCATTTATTGTCCCCAGCACAAGGTGCACCTTTTTAATGATCATGCAATTTAATCAGCTTCTTAAAATGCCACACCTGTCAGGTGGATGAATTATATTGGCAAAAGATAAATGCTCACTAATAGGGATATGAGCAAATTTGTGCACAAAATCTAAGAGAAATTAGGTTTTTGTGTGTCTGGAAAATGTCTGGGCTCATTTATTTCAGCTCATGAAACATGGGACCAACACATTACATGTTGCATTCATATTTTTGTTCAGTATAGTATGATACATGAATGTTACGTTCCGTATGGTATGTATTAATTTGTGGATGTCCATCATCCTTAATAGTATGACATTTTACAATTTAGAATTCGTATGATATGTTACGAATTGCAATTCGTGCAATATGTTACAAATTCCAATTCGTACATTAAGTTACGAATTCCAATTTGTTGTGGCTAAGGTTAGCTAGGTGGGTAGGTGGCTAACGCTAACGTCAGCTAGCTCTATGGGTTAGGGGTTAAGATTAGGGTTAAAGTTAAGAGTTAGGGGAAGGGGAAGGCTTTAAGTAGTTGCAAAGTATCTTAAAAATCCTAACAAAGTAGTTGCAAAGTTGTTAATTAGCTTAAATGCTGAAGTTGTCCATGATGAGATTCAAGCTCGCAACATTTGGGTTGCTAGACATTCGCGTTATGCATTCACCCATCCACTCCGACCTACCACCCTCCCATTGTTTTTGGCTTAACCCTTGTGTGATGTTCATGTTTTTTCTTATTCACACAATTTCGCGGGTCTGATGGACCCACAACATTATTGAGTTTTTAAAACAATACAGCCATAACAATTTACGTAAAGTACGTAATACTAGATGTTGACATATCAATTGCAAGCAATATAGAAAGCATACATGGTTAATACAGTATTTTACATTTACCTCTGCTAGATCACATTTATCAATAAAAGCGCTTTTTTAATTTTTTTATAAAATGTGATTTTTGTAAACAAAAATATATTATAATCAAGAAATGGTTGGAATAAATCATGTTTATCTTGAACAAATATTAATGAAACAAGGTTTTCATCACTATTCATGTTTATTGCTTTGAACTGAACAAATTGTAAGGCCAAATTTTACATACAGTTTTTCATGGAAATGATAAATGAGCCCCATTGAACAGCAATTAAGTCCAGTCTACACACCACTTGAGGGACAGAGGTTGACAATGTGTGTGTTGCAGATGTATTTATTGCACTTGATTCATGTGTACTGTGTCTTTCTGTCCTTCTTGGGTCCACACACATCGCAACACTTCTTCTTGTTGCTACCGGCTAAAATCTAGAAAGATGAAAACACTTAGTAAAGGAATTTTACTAACATCTCACTCACTCACTCATTCACTCACTCACTCACATATAGGCCAAGGTGGGAGAGTCAGACACACACACAAGCAAAAACATCACTCACACTTATTTCCGGTATTGGAGTTGTTGGTTCTGTGGGTCGGCCGGATGGGGCACCAGCATCATCCTCCTGAATCCTCCTCACAATGGCTGCAGAAGCTTGGGTCCTATGTTGCCTCCTCTGGATTTGAGGTCTTACCAATGCCTTGCCCAGCTCCTCGAGAAAGCGCCGTCTCCTCTGGAGCTTCCTTCTGTTCCAAGCGTAGGGTTCTACTTTTGGAGCTGTAGCCAGTCACCACTCCTCCTTTTGTGGCATTGTAATCCATTATGATTTCTGGTTTTTGACATTCCAGTCCACAGATTCTCCCATCTCTATGCAGCGTACTCATGAGTACCACATTTTTGCTTTTCTTTGGCACGTAGGACACTAGGGATTTGTCGGCCGTGAACACAAACTCAGAGGAATTGATAGGCCTGTTCCGTGTATTAAACAGCTAAGATGGGAGCTCTGGCTTGTACTGTTCCTACCATCGTCAGCTTCCTCTTGAGGAGCTCCTGTCCCAGCTTGTGCGAAGTAAAAAAGTTATTGCATGTGATGTTGTGGTCACGGAGTACCTGTGTCACGTCCAGGACAACCCACATCCCTTGGTTCTTCTCAGGGGCTCCTCCATCTGGCATCCCCGTATACACTTGCAAGTTCCAAGCACATGATGAAGCAACATCACAGGCAGCCCAGATCTTGATTCCATATTTTGTGGGTTTAGACGGTATTTACTGCCTGAAGGGGCAGCGGCCCTTAAATGGCATAAGCTGCTCATCAACTTTAACGTTGGGCCCAGGGTTGTAAAACATGGGAAGGCGGGGTCCACCCACTTGTCCCACACTGACCGGATTGCAGCTAGCTTGTCTCTCTGCCGCCGAGCTGGTCTGGTGTCTCAGTTATCGAAGCGGATAATCCTGGAAATAATGTGMAAGTTTTCCAGAGACATTGTTGCACTGAAAAGTTCCCTGCCAGTTTCTGCATCCCAAAGGGATTCTGTGGATTCCCCATTGGATAGGAAAACAGCAGCAATGATAAGAACCCCAAAGTATGCATGTAAATTAGTTTGGTCCATCTCCTTCCATCTCCCTCCAATGTCATAACTGTCCTGTGAGGATCCGAATGGGTCAGATCAGTTTGACAATGGATGACAGTAGTCAGACCCTCTCTCACCGACAGAGGGGATTAGGGAGCTGCTGGGGGATTGACAGTTCACACCCTGTTGTAAATTCTGCCTCTCCAAAATCCACAAAGGAATGTACTTTGTTTCCAGACACTTTCCCCGCCAAAATTTAAACACGTTCAAAGGTGAATACTGGAACAATATTTCTAACATAAGAACATGGGGATGGTCAGAGGTGACCTAAAGAATAATAATGTAATATGGGATGTTATTTTGTGATGTCATTTAAAATGTTATAAAGGAAAAACTGTAACTTGAAAAGTATATGCACTACATGTACGAAGTCTCAATCCTCTACATTGTATGTGAAATATGATTAAAGTATTTATGTTAAGATAGGGATGTGATTTTAGGACCAATAACAGGATTTGCCTCCTATAAACTTTGCACAGTAAGTAGCCACACCCCGAGTGAGGTCAGAGAGCGTGTCAGCCTGAAGCAATTGTCCCTTCCGACCAGAGTGCATAAAAGGATTGGTAAAGAAATTAACATTTAGACCAGAAAAGTGTGAAATGGGAGCTACACGTTTGAAATGGTTGGAACTTTGAACCTCAACACGAGGTGAAGAAAATAAACTCACCTCCCAGACCAGAACATCGTCAGGGTGCAGCTGCGTGTGTAAAGTGGTTTGAATCCTGAATACCAACACGAGATGGAGGCGTGAAGCTCACCTCCCAGACAATCACTGTTACGGCTGATTTGCTGTCCTATGTCAAATATCTAGAAAAGTGAACTTAAATGTGACCATTCTACTACTCTTCAACCCAACTTAGGCTAGCCTATCTTCCAAGGAGCATCTTCCAGAGTGAACAACAGTAGAAGATGGGAAGGGGGGGGACTCCTTTTGGACAATCAGAGCCTTACAAGCGTGCCACTGTAAGGCCCACACCCTTCCTAAGAAGGCTTGGTTCTGACAGAGATAAACAGCGAACGTTAGGCATTCACACGTAAATACATTCAGGATTTTGTACTCCAAATGGGCAGTGGTTTGTGTGCAAAGTATATGATTACTGTGAGAATAGTTTCTAAAATGTATCAACGATAAGTGTCTCTTTCTCTCTTTCTCTCTCTCCTTGTCGTTGTGTAAAAAGCCAACATATTGTCAGTCCACGAGGGACCTTTACCTAATTTATTAAGTGTGTATGTCTATTCTGTGATATCATTTACTTGGCTAGTGAATAAATAATTAAACCAATGTGTGTAGTACTGAATCATAAGTAAGGCTGGGGTTTTTGCAGATGCAAGAGGTTGCGACTGTTCAGAATGATGATATGATTAGGACATTGTCTGTTTTATGGATGTGATAGGTAAAGACCTTCAGAGTTTAATTCAGGTGATGGTCACTCTTTAAACAGCTGCTCTCATGGTGCCCCAAATTCCTAATGAGGTAATTGTTACATGATTAATTTAATCAAGTAACAATTAAACATAGTCAGCTGATTCGATAAATAACGGTCATCAGATTAATGAAAGTAAAGTCACGAACAGCAAAAACACACCTTCCCTCCAAATTAGTGCAGTCCAGAATGATTTTCTGGATGGTGTCTGGGATGAACAGTTCAAAAGAAGACTTTATGTCTTGCACATGAGTAACCGCCATTCCCGTCGGCCCTGGTTGCATCCTTATCACATTGGCAGCCATGCGGGGTGGCTCATTCCTTGGGCAAGAAGACCATTCAATTTCACAATTGTTTGACATCCATATTTCTCCTCCTGTAGGCTGCTGATGAGCTCGTTGCTGACGGGTTGGTTATGGGGCTGGCTGAGGGTCAATCTCATAKTCTTCTTCCATTCTTCCAACTCACTGTCAGACTCTGAATTGACAGAGAAATTATCCTCATATTCAGAAAATTCTTCATCTTCCAAAGATGAAGATCCTCTTTCCACACCAGCTTCCCTCTCTGCAAAAATGATTTCTAATTTGAGCAGAGATTATTTTTGCCATACTGATTGATTGTGGTTAGGAACCACAAATGCAAAGCTATTTGTTTGTGGTGTCACTCTCCCAATTTGCACCTGGCTGGGGTAGTGTTTGGGCAAATACTGAATTTTTTACAATGTATCTAAATAATGTATTGCAATAACATTGTGCAGGTTCCCGCAAGACATTGTGTAGTTTCACACTCTACAAAGGGTAAAGAGTGCGAGAAAAGCAAGAGACAGGCAGGGAGACAGACATATTCTTGGTGCTATGTTGAAGACATCTACACACACCCTTTCCCACACTTTTATTACCCTCGGGTCCAGTGGGCCCAAACACCACATATGTAATATAAATGTGTAGGGGGGCGCACAGTGTGCACTCAATGAAAATGTGTTATTTTACATGTTCTTCACAGAAAAAGAGCCATGGCCAATGAGTTTCAGGTTGATACAATTATTAATTGTATCAGTTTTATTTTAGTAAACATTGAAAATGGTCCCACAGACCCGAACACCACACAAGGGTTAYGTACCCATCAATTGTCACACCTTGATCTGTTTCACCTGTCTTTGTTCTTGTCTCCACCTCCCTCCAGGTGTCGCCCATCTTCCCCATTATCCCCAGTGTATTTATACCTYTGTTCTCTGTTTGTCTAATGCCAGTTAATTTTGTTTTGTCAAGCATACCAGCGTTTTTCCCGGGCACTTGACTTTCGCTAGTTCCTGTTTTCTAGTTTGGTAGGCTTGACGAAACAAAATGAACTGGCAACAGACAAACAGAGAACACAGGTATAAATATAATGGGGAAGATTGGTGACACCTGGAGGGCGGTGGAGACAAGCACAAGGACAGGAGAAACAGATCAGGGTGTGACATCTATCTTATGTAACCATAACAAACGTAACATATCATACTAATTTGAGTGTCTCAGATGTATGCTTACTATGTTATGTCTAGTCATGAGACCATTCTGGATGGTCAGACTAACCCAAAGCATCATGCCATTGAAAACAAGGGGAAAATAACCAGCATATTGGAACAATTAAAGTCTATTCATAGTGACAGAGAAGAGGACAGTCTATTTTTATATTGGGTCCGGAAGGACCCAAGGGTTTGTGGGGGTTTGTGAAACCCATAAAAACCCATTTAAATTCTATATCTCAAGCCAATTTTTCTGTATCTTTTTGTGTCTCACTGTATTTGTGATATTCATTTACAATGCATTCATTAAGCCTGTATGAGAGCAACACCTGTGTCACTTTAGAGAAAGATCCCTGCGAGAGGAGAGATGAACAACAGAGTAGATCATGCACGCACGCACGTACACGCACGCACGCACGCACACACACACACACACACACACACACACACACACACACACACACTCTCTCTACCGGCCATGCTCAACTCTGGCTTTGTTGCAGGCACATACACACAAATACACATGCCACAGTGCATAATCAGCTGACATCAGTGAAGAGTGTCATGGAAGTGAAAGTGTTTGGCCAGTGATGTGGCTGTCTGTCTCTTGGGAGTTTATGGGAGTCCTGACCATACATTGCCTCTATTGATCAGCAAGTAATACTGCCTGTAGCAAGGGAGGGAGGGGAAAGGGGAGGATGTGTGTGTGTGTCTGTGTGCATGCGTGCATGCATGTTTGTGTGCGTGTGTGTTCGTGCATACAGTGGGGAGAACAAGTATTTGATACACTGCCGATTTTGCAGGTTTTCCTACTTACAAAGCATGTAGAGGTCTGTAATTTTTATCATAGGTACACTTCAACTATGAGAGACGGAATCTAAAACAAAAATCCAGAAAATCACATTGTATGATTTTTAAGTAATTAATTTGCATTTTATTGCATACATAAGTATTTCATACATCAGAAAAGCAGAACTTAATATTTGGTACAGAAACCTTTGTTTGCAATTACAGAGATCATACGTTTCCTGTAGTTCTTGACTAGGTTTGCACACACTGCAGCAGGGATTTTGGCCCACTCCTCCCTACAGATCTTCTCCAGATCCTTCAGGTTCCGGGGCTGTCGCTGGGCAATACGGACTTTCAGCTCCCTCCAAAGATTTTCTATTGGTTCAGGTCTGGAGACTGGCTAGGCCACTCCAGGACCTTGAGATGCTTCTTACGGAGCCACTCCTTAGTTGCCATGGCTGTGTGCTTCGTGTCGTTGTCATGCTGGAAGACCCAGCCACGACCCATCTTCAATGCTCTTACTGAGGGAAGGAGGTTGTTGGCCAAGATCTCGCGATACATGGCCCCATCCATCCTCCCCTCAATAAGTGCAGTCGTCCTGTCCCCTTTGCAGAAAAGCATCCCCAAAGAATGATGTTTCCACCTCCATGCTTCACGGTTGGGATGGTGTTCTTGGGGTTGTACTCATACTTCTTCTTCCTCCAAACACGGCGAGTGGAGTTAGACCAAAAAGCTCTATTTTTTCTCATCAGACCACATGACCTTCTCCCATTCCTCCTCTGGATCATCCAGATGGTCATTGCAAACTTCAGACAGGCCTGGACATGCACTGTGCTTAAGCAGGGGACCTTGCGTGCGCTGCAGGATTTTAATCCATGACGGCGTAGTGTGTTACTAATGGTTTTCTTTGAGACTGTGGTCCCAGCTCTCTTCAGGTCATTGACCAGGTCCTGCCGTGTAGTTCTGGGCTGATCCCTCACCTTCCTCATGATCATTGATGCCCCACGAGGTGAAATCTTGCATGGAGCCCCAGACCGAGGGTGATTGACCGTCATCTTGAACTTCTTCCATTTTCTAATAATTGCGCCAACAGTTGTTTCCTTCTCACCAAGCTGCTTGCCTATTGTCCTGTAGCCCATCCCAGCCTTGTGCAGGTCTACAATTGAATCCCTGATGTCCTTACACAGCTCTCTGGTCTTGGCCATTGTGGAGAGGTTGGAGTCTGTTTGATTGAGTGTGTGGACAGGTGTCTTTTATACAGGTAACGAGTTCAAACAGGTGCAGTTAATACAGGTAATGAGTGAAGAACAGGAGGGCTTCTTAAAGAAAAACTAACAGGTCTGTGAGAAGCCGAATTCTTACTGGTTGGTAGGTGATCAAATACTTATGTCATGCAATAAAATGCAAATTAATTATTTAAAAATCATACAATGTGATTTTCTGGATTTTTGTTTTAGATTCCGTCTCTCACAGTTGAAGTGTACCTATGATAAAAATTACAGACCTCTACATGCTTTGTAAGTAGGAAAACCTGCAAAATCGGCAGTGTATCAAATACTTGTTCTCCCCACTGTATATGAGTGTCCAAATTGCTGAAATTCCACCCTTGACCACTGGGGGTATAATGGAATAAGGCCCTCTCCCTTCCTTGTTTCGGCAAATCTGTCTGTAATGCTGGTCTGACCAATCATACTCCATGCTCCAAGATTGTTTCGATCACGCGGACTATAATTGATTCCAGGGCCCCTCTGTGAATAACATGAATGAATACACCAACTCAGTTACTGGTTCAATAAAAAAGAATGCATAGATGATCTGATACCGATGGTGTCTTCCAAAACTTACCCGAATCAACAACCATGGATTAATGGCAGCCTTGTCGGGAAAGTGAAGGAGAGAGTTGCTGCTTATAAACAAGGCAAGGTGACAGGGGCCAATTATATGATTAAACAGTACAAATACAACCGACGCAGATCGATCAAGAGGGTGACACACAAGTATAGGGACAAAGTGGGCGAGCAATTCAGCGGATTCGGAAACGAGGTGTACGTGGCAGGGGCGTCTAACAATCATGGATTACATAAAGAAAACCAGTCACATCACGGACAGCAACGCCGCATTACCTGACGAGTTAAACACCTTTTTATCACGCTTCGAGCGTAACATTTCTGAGCTGTGGAGGAGAGCACCGGACGACAACGAAGGCTACCTGCTTACGGTTTCCACGGAGGATGTATGCGAGTCATTCAAGCATGTTAACCATCGCAAGGCTGCCGGCCCAGACGTCATCCCTAGCCGCAACCTCAGAGCATGTGCAGACCAGCTCGCTGTTGTGCTACACACTGCCCTCACCCACCTGAACAAAAGGAATGCATATGTGTGGATGCTGTTCATTGACTACAGTTCGGTCTTCAATACCATAGTGCCCTCTAAGCTCACCACAAAGCTCATGGCCCTGCGACTGAGTCCTTGACTTCCTGACGGACCAGAGAGAAAGGAGAGAATGGCAGAGGAAAAAAACTACACGAGGGGGCAGAAGAACAACTGTAGAAGCGTCACAGCTCCCCAGGCTACCTGAGGCTACAGCCCCCCCTTACACAACAACAACAACAATAATAACAGCCTCACTTCTTCTCCCAGATACACATTTGGAATGTTTTTATAAGTATTTACTGCAGGGACAGAATGGGACCAGACATCGGTCTGGGCACTTCTTAACACAACGTCCKTTTCTTTATTTCTTGAGGCCCCCATTATTAGTCAAATAATGATAATTCTGCGCTCAAACCACAATTTAGACAGTCCCAATGGGCTAAAGATCAACCAATCTGGCATTTCCCCGAACTGCCCTACGGCCATGGTTTAGATACAGTAGCTTATCTTATAGAGAACCTCTGCATGCTATTCCAAGGGAACATTATTGTAACACTCTCTACACTGTAAATGCTGACAAGTGTCCTAACCTAAATATATTTTGTACACTGTACAAAATATAGACATGTTTGTTCGTACTTTTTTTTTTACCCCCTTTTCGTTATATCCAATTGGTAGTTAAAGTCTTGTCCCATCGCTGCAACTCCCGTACAGACTCGGGAGAGGTGAAGGTCGAGAGCCATGCATCCTCTGAAACACAACCCCGCCAAGCTGCACTGCTTCTTGACACAATGCACGCTTAACCCGGAAGCCAGSCGCACCAATGTGTGGGAGGAAACACTGAACACCTGGCGACCGTGTCAGCATGCATGCGCCCAGCCCACCACATGAGTCGGTCGCTACAGTGCAATGGGACAAGGATATTCCGSCCGGCCAAACCCTCCCCTAAACTGGACGACGCTGGGCCAATTGTGCGTCGCCTCATTGGTCTCCTGGTCGCGGCCGGCTGCAACAGTCAGGTATCGAACCAGCATCTGTAGTAACGCAGCTTGCACTGCGATGCAGTGCCTTAGACCGCTGTGCCAGTCGGGATGCCTGTTATTTACTTTGTTAATGTAAAGCCAACTTATTTGATTTTAGAAACAGCTGTGTGTAATGGATTAGGAATGCATAATATGGCCTTAATGCTTTAAAAAAAAAGCTATAGCACGAGCTGTGAATAAGTGGTTGTAATAAATATATAGGTATGAATTTCCAGCACATTTCCTGCACCAAATCAATCTCTGAACACAGCAAAACAAATCCCCTCCTCCCTCCTCCCTCCTCCCTCATCCACAGTCACACCTTGAACGTTTCTAGGTTTCTGGGCCATCTGTCTCTGCTCTTTTTTTCCTATCAACTTTAACTTAAACGCTGCTGCACCTTAGACTGGAGCTAGACAGCTACTGCTTCAACCTTGGTTGCAGGCAGACTGCCTGAAGCCAAGATGACAGAGAGAATTCTTTAAATAGTGAGTTTTTTCGTCCTCAGAGAAAGAGAAGGGGAGTTCTTTATGCTTTGATTGGGCCCAGTAGTCATCATATGGGTAGAGAGAGAATACTACAAGGAATGGGTACTACAGATGCTGTGGAGAATAGAAGATGATACTGGCTGTGTCCAAAATGGACGCAGGCACTGACAGACTGTGGGTGGCCTGGGAGGCATGGGATCATCTATTCAGGCTCTACGCTGTATTGTTGATCTATACATGAGATGAAATAAAAATAGAAAAGAGGCCATCGACTGCTCAGCGGGCGGGTGTAAGATGGCGGAATATTGGTCGGTTGATCTCTCTCCACCTCTCTACCTCTCCTTATTTTCTCTCTCTCTGTCCCCACACCCCTTTCCTCTTTCTCCCTACCCCTCTCTCAATAATAAGGCTATGTTGAGGTTGCGTTATATAGAGTCTTACCATAGCAAAGTGTTGTTATTGATGGTTTTAAATAGAGCCCCACAGTGGAGGTATTATAATACCCATAAAACTTACTGGTCAAATCATAATGTTTTCGCCACGCATTCATTTTTCCCATATGGGATTTTAGAAACACTTAAAACAGGGGTGTCAAAGTCAAATGGACGGAGGGCCAAATAAAAAATTTAGCTACAAGCCGAGGGCCGGACTGTTCGAATGTTCATTGAAAAATTTTTAAATGACGCATATAGTCTAGTGAACCTAATTGAACCTACTGAAAACCTAACAAATATATTCCAATATGATCAGATAAATAAAGCAATATTTTCTTATGGCTCTGTCAGTAATCTTTAATTTCAACAGACACAAAAGACAAATTTCCTTTATATAAAAATCCCCATAACATGAAAATTAAATGAAAGAAACCGGTATTCAAGGCACCATCAGTAGCCTATATTTTCTATTTTAGCAAAGTGGGCTAAATTTACTTCAAAGAAAAAAACAATAATAGCAATTTTCTATCATCCACTCAACTGAAATATTTTTAAAATATAATTGGATTGAAATACAATAAAATAAAGTGCAAAAATCTATTATCAAAAACAACACTTTGTTTAAGGAGAAGTAACATGCAGTGAAAACAAATATTAAACTTTAACTTTTAAACTTGAACTGAGTAAAAACTCTAAATATGTGATTGCACAGTAATGTTCACTTGTTTGAGGTTGAGGGTGATACTTGGTGGTGTCCCATCTTTTCCACAAGTTCATCAATGTTCGGGGTAAGGCTCTGAGCTGAGGAAATCCTCAGAATTGAGTGGAGGTGTTCAGCAGTAAGTCGACTTCTGTGTGATGTTTTGTTCAGGTTCATCAAAGAAAACAGTTGTTCACACAGGTATGTGCTGCCAAACATAGACAACGTTTGAGCAGCCTGGATGCGCAGCTGGGGCATTGTGTCGGGGAGGAAACGGGCGAACTCCGCAGCACCCACTGCGCGATATTTTGCCCTCAGTGCATCATTGCATTGGAGGTCAATCAACTCCATTTGGAGGTTTGGTGGTGAGTTTCCACGTCAACAGCAAATGGGTTACCGAGCAGTTCCAACCTGCTTTTTTGTGCTTCAAAGTCAGCAAATCGGCGTCGAAAGTCAGCGGCAAGCATACCTATTTTATCAGCCAACTGTGCGCTCGGGAACGCACTGGTAGAGAGCTTCTCTTTCATGGTCTGGCAGCTGGGAAAGTGGCTCAAATTTTCTTTCCGCATCTGCGTCTCCCACAGAGTCAGTTTGGTTTTAAATGCCTTCACTGTACTGTACATATCAGAGATGACATGATCCCGACCCTGCAGCTTGCAAGTTCATTGCATTCAGATGACTCGTAATGTCACACAGAAAAGCCATTTCACACAGAAACATTTCGTCTCGGAGTTGTGTTGTGTCTTTCCCTTTGCTGTCCAAGAACAGACAAATCTCCTCACGAAGCTCGAAACATCTTTGAAGCACCTTTCTGGCTTAGCGCATCGCACCTCTGTGTGATAAGGCAAATCACCATGCTCCGTTTCTAACTCCGTCAGAAATGCCTTGAACTGGCGGTGATTTCAAATCTTTGGCTCTGATAAAGTTAACAGTGCGCGTGATGATGCTCATTACATGCTCCATTTTCAAGGCTTTACCGCACAACGCTT